>NC_044551.1:181504876-181827540 GCF_007565055.1 Rhinopithecus roxellana
AAATCATATGCTTCCCATATGATAACATGTCTGCCCAAGTATCTGTATTCACTCCCTTCAGTTGCTATGAATAGAAAGGTTCACTGCAGCTCTATGCATGATACTCTTAAATTGGAAGCAAAACAAATGGTCTATCAATGGATGAATGAATTTATTTATCACAATAAAGAAATTGTGACATATCCATACAATGAGAAACTATTGAGCAATGGAAGGAAACAAACTACTGGTACATGTAAGAATATGAATAAACTCTTATGTGTAACATTAAGTAAAAGAATAGAGGCACAAATGTATATGATAGAAGATAGATAGTATTATTCCATTTGTATAAAATGGAATATAAATAAATAGAATTCATTATGTATTAAATAAAGTGATATATTTTTATATAATAGAATTGATATGAAATTTTTAAAAGGTATAGTGATAGAAAAAAAGGTATGTGGTTGCCAGGATGAGGATGGGAGTAGGATATTTTATTGCAAAGGTGTAGACCTTCAGGATGATGGAAACTTTGTATCTCATATTTGTGTTGTGGTTACATGACTACATTCACTTGTCAAAATGCATCAGATTTGTCAATATTATTGTATGCAAATTATACTTTAACAAACTGTGCATCAATAAAATTTTTAATGAGTATTCTTTGGCCTATGCATAAGGGGCTTTGTCTAATGTCATAGGTAGGCTGGTCAGCAAATAATTATAATACCATGTGATCAGTGCTATATCAAAATATGTACACATACTATTCATTCAGTTGGCTGCTCTGAGACTGGGACTATACTAAGCACTGCAATGAAAAGTGTTCTTACAGAATTTAAGGTCTGGGCAGGAAATAACTAATTCTATCTAAGATATAGGAAAAGACTTCATAGAGGTGATTTCAGAGTAGAGTCTTAATAAAGAAGGTCATGACAAAGAGAGAAAAGTATGTGCAAAAGTACTAGGACTATTAAATTTTATGGAATGTCGTTAACATTGAAGATAGTTTTGTGTGGCTTTTCCTAATTAGTGAAAACATATTCTCTGTGAAATCCCAAAATGTTGAATTTATGCATATTATCTATCTGATATTATGATATGATCTCAAAGTTTGTGTTTTCTGGTTTTGGACTCATCTGAATCCTTATTAAAATGCTAGGGAAAAATCGTCAAATTTAGGGCTTATAAGGAAATAATAGATGCTTTCAAAAGGTAAAATTTGCCAGTAGTAAGATGTTTATGATTTATTTTCTAAGTATTATCATTCAGATAAGCTAAAAAGGCCCAATGGCCAGAGATTGCCATTAACTTCTATCAACACAAGGATCTTATCTGTTTTGATCACCACTGTATACTGTAGTGTCTGAGATCTGGAAAATGTCCAATAGCTATTTTTGTTGTCCAATGAATGTAAAATCATGTTCTGATAGCTTATTTCACTCACTGGCTGTCTCACCATAGCCAAGAATGGCATCTGTAGATTGTTGGCTTCAATCATTGGGGGTTTTTTTCCCCCGAAAATTCCCACTTTAACTTTCTAGCCAATGAATTTGAATAAATATATTAATATCCTAATGGTGTATGAAACTCATAACCAAACAGAGTTTAGATCAGAGGTGAGAATCACAGAAATATTTATACATTTAAAACACCTGAATGTCCTTGCTGTCTAACTAAGCACTTCCTATAGTCTCTGATTCCTCATGTATCTGGATTGCTATCATAAATCTGTATCTGTCTCATAGCCTAGTTTGTGATATCCTCAGAGATGTGTAGAACTGAACTGGCAAACCATGGACACTTACCCTGCAACCTGCCTGCAAACGCTCTTAGAATAGTTAAGTAACTTGAAATCCAACTGAGTGACAGTAATGTTTATTTCAACACTTCCCAATTCAACAAAAAGGCAAAGAAAGCAGAACTCCTAGCTTGTTTCATCACAAGAGAATGAAATGGGATTCAACATAATTGCATGAGAAATGATGGGTTGGATTCGCCGGTAATTCAAGAGCTAGTGAATCAGTTCAGCTCATTTCTGGCATTTTGACACAGGCTTTTCTGTGTTTATTCTTTTTTCTTCTCACGTTATATGAGTGGAGAATCCCTTTCCTTTCTGAATTGAAAGAAACACAATTACAAATTATAAATCACCTTTACCTTACTTTCACTTGGCGTTGCTGACCAATAAATTAAATAGCAATAAATTTATCTATTATTGTTAAGGAAGGGAGAAACTCAGACACTTATATTTAACCATAGTTTCTCAGAAAAACATCTTGTGAAGTCAGCTTAAGGAGAGTATGTTAGCTTTAAATTAGTTTTCAACTAGTTTGTTAGCTTTAAATTAGTTTTCAATTAGTTCAAAGGCAGGAACATGAATAACCAAAGAAAAATTTCCTTTGGAACTAGTAAAAGCAGATACTTATTTTATAATGTTAAAAAGTATCTTTGGGCCGGGCGCGGTGGCTCAAGCCTGTAATCCCAGCACTTTGGGAGGCCGAGACGGGCGGATCACGAGGTCAGGAGATCGAGACCATCCTGGCTAACACGGTGAAACCCCGTCTCTACTAAAAAATACAAAAAACTAGCCGGGCAAGGTGGCTGGCGCCTGTAGTCCCAGCTACTCGGGAGGCTGAGGCAGGAGAATGGCGTAAACCCGGGAGGCAGAGCTTGCAGTGAGCTGAGATCTGGCCACTGCACTCCAGCCTGGGCTACAGAGCGAGACTCCGTCTCAAAAAACAAAACAAAACAAAAACAAACAAACAAAAAAAAAAACTATCTTTGTGGGTAAAGCTTTGAACCACAAGCTAGGAGGTCTGCTTTGTTTGCCTTGCTAGGCCATTATTTCACCTTGAGAATTTGAATAAGACCCTTGAATAATGTGTATCTCATTTTCCTTATCCTTTGAATAGCAATACTACTTTACATACCACTACAAAGTTTTCTCTGAAAATCGTCTCACAATATATGAGAAAATACTTAAGAAAGTATTATGCAATGTACAAATATTTGTTATCACATAGACTCTTTTGTGTACACATAGTATTGTGTTAAATCCTATAGAGAATTTACTCAGGAAGACAGAATCATCAGGGCTACTCAACCCTGATTGGTTTTTAAGTAACTACTTAAAAATTCTGCTATGACCTTTCAAAAAGCAAAGAAAGGCTCACATATTTTTGGCTTCTCTAGATGCTGAGTAATTCAGGGTCTGAAGAGAGGAAAAACTAGTTGAATTTGTTAAGTGCTTTCATTGAGATGACCAAGGTAAATAACACAAGATATAAATATTGAATATTGACTATAATACTATCCCTTGCCCTCAGAGTTTAGAGTTTAGTTGACATAAGTGTAGACAAATTATAACTCGATCTTCCCCCAAAATATCCTGCAAATGCAAATTGTTAAAATCAAAATTCCCCAGTCTCCATGTCCTCGTATCATCTGTGTTTCTCTCTTCAACTATAGCAATTATTCATGTCCTTATTCTGACACCACTGAGCTCTACTGTGTCTTTGACCCCTTTACTTCTCCTTCTCTCTGCCAACTCCACCCAACATCTTTATTTTTCTTCCCTATCCATCTGTCTTAGTCCATTGTGTGTTGCTATAAAGCAATACCCAACACTGGGTAATTTATAAAAAGGAAAAAAGTTTATTTGGCTCATGTTTCTGCTAGCCATAATATTAGACATCTGGTGAAATCTGCAGGCTCTTCCACTCATGGCAGAAGGTGAAGGAGAGCTGATGTGGACACATATTATATAGTGAGAGAGGAAGAAAGTGAGCGAGAGAGAGAGAGAAGTGGGGCGAGGGGGGAGGGGTAGGGAGGGCAGGCTCTTTCTTAACAACTAGAAGAGATATGTATGTGTTTACTCTTTGTTACCTCTTTCATCTTCCTGATTTATCAAAAAAAAATCACAATCACAGATTGATCAATTCCATTCAATAAACATTGGAATCTGAATCTGTCCAGTTCTCTCAAGCCCCACTTCTACTTCTCTAATTCCATCAATCATTCATTCAAGAAAGTTCTTTAGAATGCCCACTCCATGCCAGGCACTGTGCTATAAGCTCTGGAAAAGCATTGATGATTAAGCTAGATATCTGAGCTTTCATGGAGCCTCTATAACCTTTCCTGAATTATTGCTATAGCCTCATAATTTGTCTCATTTTCTCCAAATATGTTAGCTTCCAAATTATTTTTTATATTGTAGTCAGAATTTTTTTTCTAAAATGAAATTTTAGCTATGATACTCCTTGGCCATACTCCTAGGTGGATCTTTATTGCTCTTAGATTGAAGCCCAGGCTTCTTAACATACCCTACAAGACCCAACGTGACACAGCCCCAGCTTATATTTCTGGACTTAGGCTTCCAATACTCCCCCTAAATTTTTTTTTTTTTATCTTGAACAATATGATCCAGCCACATTTTCAATTTCTGTAAGCCACAATGCTATTTCCCACTTAGCACACTACTGTCTCTACATGAAACACTCTCCTTTTAATCTGGTTGCTCACTTTTTCTAATGAGCAATGTAAACCCTATCCACTCACTAAACCTGTGCTCCACTCTCTTCTTCAATACTCTTCATGGCATCTTCTAGGATGTTATGCTGATATTTAAAACGTAGTTTTGATTTAGCTTTTTTCCTTATACTAATATTATCAAATCATTCTAATACAAAACCCTTGTATATGGTGGCATTGTACGTCACTGTAAACAGATAGTATACCTACTGGTAGGGAAGTAAGTCTCAACCAATGGTATGCAGGTTTATCTGTGAAAATTTGAAAAGTACAAATGCTTATACGAAGGCCTAACCCCAGACGTACAAAATCATAATTGTAGGGTATAACACAGTTATAAGGTTTTTTTAAGTCCTCAAGGTCTTCTGATACTCAGTTACGTTAAAAAAAACTACACACACACACACACACACACACACACACGGGGGGGGGGGGGGAAATGGAAAAAAAGAAGATGAACACTACACTGGATCAGTAATTTTTAAAGTGTGATGTGGTCCCTGGATCTCTAGCAACAGCATAATTTAGATACTTGTAAAAAACACCAATTCTTGGATCATGTCCGAGATATATTGAATCAGAAACCCCATAGAAGGTGGGGCCTATCAGTCTGTATTTTCAAGAGCCCTCAAGGTGTTTTTGATATAATGTTAGAAGACCACTGCCTTAGACCAACCTTATGATTAGGATAATATATCCTATCCTAAACTATACATGCAGAGCATGATATGGTAGTTGATTATAGCAGACTTTCCCTTTAAGACTAAGCATGGTTTCAGAATCCTTCTCAACCTAGAGATCCAGGAAACCACTGACAATCAGAGTTACAACCTTAGTTGAAATCTACCTTTGATTTCTTTATTATCATTTCATAGAGGATTCATGTTGCTTCTTGTTACACAGAAAATTTATTAAGACACACAGGATTAAACAATGGGAAAGAAGGATTGGGCATGAAGACAAGAACTTTCTGATGTTCTTGAGGAAGGAAAGGACAAAAGGAATAATGTGAAGGAAAGTATCTCTAAATGCAGGGAATATTGGAGACAACATGGAGAGAAACTACATAAAGAGGAAACATAACAGGCCATTATAGGCAAAATGGACTGGAGTTGATAATGAACAGAGTTTTTAGCTATCGTATATTTAAAAGCCAACCAAATTAATTTATACTTGCACACAGTATTGAACCCTATAACTCAGAGCCTAATGCCTGAATTTAATATAGAGTATACTAATGGCAGGAATTTTCCTAACCGATCAGTCTCATTCAATGAGAAACAAGAAGTAAATAAATATTTTCAAATTGGTTAAATGTACAGCAGTATTTCCAAATAGGATAAATTTTAAGAAGGTAAGATAATTTTAAAAATTTCTGAGTTTCAAAAAATACTATACTGGGCTTAATACAATTAATGCCTAAGCTTTTCAGATTCATTTATTTTATTTTTATTAAAAAGTCATTTTATTTTACAAATGAAATTACCTCTGAGCTACTAATGCTTCCCTTCTTTGAAAGGAACAGGAAATTTTATAGGAATATCTACAGTTTTTATTTATCCAAACCATTAGAGGTTTGATGCCTCAAAAGGTCCAGAATCATGTATAAATAGGAGTAACCAGTGTTTGAAATGTATTTATAATGGCCCCATTTAATAAATATCTCTCATACTTTCCATTATTTTACAATATTTTGAAAGCCTAAATAGTCTTATTTGAATGTATGTTTCCGTGCTGAAATTTGTGTAACTTTGCTGTCACCAACAGGTTACTGTGTGAATTAAATGTTTTAATCTCAGTATATTTTCATTGTATCTAACAGTTAAAAATCGAGGAATACACTACACTGTTATTTTTCTTAAACTTGAGATGTTCTGTAGAGCACAATTAAGCATTAACATATTACATCTGGTGAGGTGATTAATATTTTTTCATTTGCCTGAAGAGGATAGTGTGGACATATATCAGCCAAAGAGCCATTTTTATTTTTTTTCTCTAGTAGCAGATTTATTTCTCCATTAAATGTAGAACGATCATCAATATCCACTACATGGCTTCAATTAACTGAACATTTTGTCAACCACTGCTATTCTCCAGCTGCCGGATATACCATATAAGAGAATAGAGAACCTGTCCTGTTTTCTCATCTTCCTTCTCAATTTAACAAAAGAAAATAGAATGACAAGAGGATATTAAAACTAAGCCTACCTTTTAGTTGACATCTGCACTTCTAGAGACAATTTGTGAAAAGACACATAAAGAAAGGACCAGTGTAAAGACAGGAGCACAAAGATATTGAAGATGTTTCTCTTCCCCCACCTCATTCCATTTTCAACTACCTTGGTTCTTGTGCTTCCCAGAAAATCTCAGCATTGAGGCAAAAACAAACAAACAAAAAAAATTAGGCAGTATTTTTCTTCTGCCAAGAGAGAAATACCCAAGCAAGTTATTGAGTCAAGTATCAAATAACACAAATTGTTCATTAATGTAATTTATATTATGACAGACACCTTGTGATTCTATTATTTTTTAATAATCCAGGCCGTTTTGTTCCTATTAGATAATTTTACAGGTTTCACTAAACCTAAAATATCCTAGAAGGAGGCAGGAAATTAAAACTTGTATTTAATCTTAATATGGCTTTTAATAAAGAATGTATAAAAATTTACAGTTATATAGGTGATAACATGAGAGTAAGAACATATATTCTCTTTTTTTTTTTTTTTTTTTTTTTTTTTTTTTTTTTTGAGATGGAGTCTTGGTTTCTCTCCCAGGCTGGAGTGCAGTGGCATGATCTTGGCTCACTGCAATCTCTGCCGCCCGGGTTCAAGCAATTCTCCTGCCTCAGCCTCCTGAGTAGATGGAACTATAGGCATGTGCCACCATGCCTGGCTAATTTTTGTATTTTTAGCAGAGACAGGGTTTCACCATGTTGACCAGGTTGGTCTTGAACTCCTGACCTCAATTAATCCTCCTGCCTTGGCCTCCCAAAGTACTGGGATTACAGGTGTGAGCCACCATGCCCAGTATGATGTTACATTCAAGTGTAGCCCATATGTACAGACTGATTTAGACTATCTGAAAGAGCTATTCTTTTTTTTTTTTTTATGCTGATACTTATTTAGTCATGTATCTACAATGTGCTTAGTAAAGTACTAGATGATTGGGGTGCAAATCTCCACTTTAAGTACTGTCTAGTTGGTGTTACATGACAACACAGACCAATTCTTATATTACAGTGTGACAACAGTAATAATGGATGCGTGCATACACACGTATGTGTGAATATGGAACCAGAAGAATGAGAACCTAAGGCACTAGGGAGTGAGTATGGAAGACTTTCTCAAGAAAAAGTTATGTGAGCTGAGTTTTCCTAATTTTAATTAGGTCATTTCATGATAAAAGAACACCTTTGATGAAGACATGAAGATATTCCCTTGGTTGTCTTTACTCTACTAGAACAATGACAAGGCAGGCTTTGTACAACTGTACAATGTGCTTCAAAGGAAATCACCTCCATTGATCCCCCCAATGAACCATGACACATATTACTATTATCATCTCTCTAAAGGGTAAACAGTAAACCCAAAGTCAAACATGTTGGATTATAGTTCAGGGAATCTTATTCCAGAGACCATTTGGTGCAATATTGGAGATGGGATGGCTCTTCTCGGAACATTGTATTTTTCTCCATGACTAAGAATCTGTTGTATTTGGGGAAGGAGCTACAAGAGGTGACACAAATAAGAAATGAAAGTCTGAAAAAAGATGGTCTTTATATGTGATAATGCCAAGTGTGGATTTTTATTCTGTTGACTACATGGTGGTATTGTAGCATTTACAGAAAGGATAGACAAAATTAAGTAGTAATTATGTATTAATTTTATAATGACTATGTATTAGTTTTATAAAAACCAGTAAAGTAGACAGAAGTAATGTTAGATAGCTGGGAAATAAGTTAAGAAACTATGACAATATTTTAAGCAGAAGATAAGAGCTTGAACTGAGTGAGTGGGAGTTGAGAAGTAGACAAAGTCAGGAGAAATGGACAGGGAAATTCTTACAGGACTTTTCAACATTGTAAATGTGGAGAGAGGTAGAAAAAAAAGGAATCTGCGGTGACTTTCATGTTAACAGTCTGAGTTACATTTGGATCGTAGTAACTCCTGCTGATAGAAAAAACATTTGGGAGTGGAGTGAGGAAAATGATGAACTCTCTTTGGGAGTGGAGTGAGGGATGATGTAGCTGACATACCTATAGAGAATATCATGGCAGTTGATTGGAATGATCTTGGGTGCAGAGACTAAGGCCAGAATGTGTATCTGTGTGTAATTAATTTCTAAGCTGTTGAACTTGTGCCAGATGGCTAGATTGACTAGGAGAGTATGTACAAGTAGAAGATAAAGTGATCTAGATATGGAAAAAAAAAAAAAATCCCATGAGAGGGGCTGAGGGGGGAAAAAAGCCTGTAAAGAGAGACAAAAGCAGAAAAAAATCTGGTAGAGAAAATTTTAGAATATAGGCAATATCATGAATGTTAAATAATGCAGAGAGTGTAAGTTAGATAAGGACTTTAACATGTCTACTGAATGTGGCCCTAGAAGGGACAATTTTGGTTGCGTTGTAGGGAAAAGGGTAGACTATGGTCATATGAGAAAGAGATTTGAGTGTCCAGGCAATGGAGGTGCTGAAGTGATGCATCATGGGGTCTAGAAGGGCTAGAGAAGAAATTAATGGTAGGTAGAGCCTAGGAACTAGAAGTTGTGATTAATTTAAAGGGTAGAAGTTGTCTCATCAAGGCACTATGGAAATTGAAAGAATGAGAGGTTATAGTGAAACAAAGTATCACTACCTTTTAAGATTCCAGAGGTCAGACATCTCTGAGCAATTATACTGCCTAGGGATTTGGCCATGAATAGAATCAAAGGGAATGGAAATGAAGGTCATTAGAGGAGAGAAGTTTAGAAATTTAAATAGGTGGCCAAGCTAATGTTTGAAGCACCTGAGGCAGCTGACAGAGTAGGAGTAGAAAGGGAGACTGAGGCAGAAGCCAATTCCCAGAAGTACAAGGTTTGAGGAGCAGGATAAGAAAAGAGACCAGTCAGTTAGCAGGAGTCTCATGCGCAGATGGTTTTTTCAAGCAGGTGGATAAACAGTTTAACAGTGGACATGGTGAATTAAAGAATGTCAGCATCTCCTACCAACCACAAGATGTGCAGAATGTGGAAAATTGAGGTGTCTTAACTAAAGAGAGCAGCAAAGTAGAAATGAAATTCCTAGCATCTGGGTTCAAGCCAAGCCTTCCTTTACTGCAATTTGGACTTTTTACTACATGGTATTCACTCTGCTTGTGATTATAATAGTGTATTCGTCATTATCACATTTAACTTGTATCGGAATTACTGTATTATATCTATTGCCTCATTTCTCATTATGCTCATCGTTGTACCTTCCATAGGATACATTTCAGAGCTATATAAATAGTAACCTTCCAATAAGTACTATGTAAATGAAGGCACAGATGTGTGTTAATCAGAAATACTACTGGGTCTTTTCACATTGGATGACACAACAACAAAAAACATAGATATGTCTATTCTCCAAGATATTAATTTATTTGCATTGTTATTTATTTGGTCAGCAAACAAAATAGCTAGAGCTTTAAGTGTTTGTTCTGACCTGAATGATCACCTAATGCAGCTATCTATTTTGGCCAAATTAATTGGGAATATGACAATAACCCTGCTTCAATTTATGTTGTGCATAAAGAGGCACAGCAATGAACAAATTAAACCAATTAACTATAAAAAATCTAGGTACCAAAAGCCACATTTTTTGCAAAGAAAAAATCAGGGATAATATTGCCAAAGATGCATTATGTATTTTTCTAGTTTTGACTTGAGCCTCCCAATTTAATTCCCTTTAATCTGTCTCACTTTTTTATTTCCTGATGATGCTTCCTCTTGCAGTTTCAGAATCTGAAATTACAACACGGGAGACAGCATCAGAATTCTCAATGCTCAGAGTGACTGTTGTAACTAGCAAGACTACAGGTTCAGTCACTGTTTCAGTTAAAGGATCAATATTTGTATCTTGTCCAAAGTCTGCTGTCTCTCCTTGACAATAACTTCCACTACTCCCTTGAGGAATAACCTGTAAATGCCTGCAATTTTCTATCTAAAGTCCTCTTTTCTCACTCACTATCCATTGTCTTGGCAAAATACTTTTCTTTCTCACTGTTTCCAAGCTTGCCCTTGTTACTCCTTTATGCAATCTGGCATTAGTACTCTGATTAGACAGGTGACCTGCAATCGGTAGAAGCTGATCTCAAAGAGATCAGATGGTAAAGCTGTTTTTTGTTTGTTTGTTTGTGATGGAGTTTTGCTCTTATTGCCCAGGCTGGAGTGCTGAAGTGCAATGGTGTGATCTCGGCTCACTACAACCTCTGCCTCTCGGATTCAAGCAATTCTCCTGCCTCAGTCTCCCAAGTAGCTGGGATTACAGGCATGCGCCACCATGCTCCGCTAATTTTGTATTTTTAGTAGAGATGAGATTTCACCATGTTGGCCAGGCTGGTCTTGAACTCCTGACCTCAGGTGATCTGCCCACCTCAGCCTCCCAAAGTGTTGAGATTACAGGCGTGAGCCACCACACCCAGCCAGTATTCAGAATCTTAAAAGTGTATTTCCCATAAACAGAATAAAAAAATTTCAGCTCTAGAACCAGTTGCCAAGTGCCAAATGATGAGACAGGAAAAATATTTGATTAGTATTCTTTAGGCGTGTCACTTTTAATGAAGCCAAATACAATAGCTAAAATAGCCCATCTTTCCCATCAATTAGCAAATCATATAAGTAAAGAGAGGGTTGAATTTCTTTGACAGTGTGAGGCTCATAAAAACAGCAGACACCTGCATTATACCTTATAAAGGCTTTTTTTTTTTTTTAATGTGGTAGAAAGAAAAATGTGGTAGAAAGAAATCTAATGTATCTGTTTATATCAGGGATCTATAATATTTTAATGATAGACACATTTACCTTAACTTTTATATGAAATACTGAGGGTGTGCAAACATGTGAAAGTATTAAATGCAGAAGACAGCACCTAGTAGCCAAAAGCAACTGGGATTAGGAAATGAGATCCTTGGATTCAAGTCCTACTTTTCCTCTAACTGCCTGTTTGACCTTGGGCAAGTTATTTGGCTTATGCTTCTTTGTTCTTCATTTGTAAAATGGTTGATATAAATTACATCCTTCTAAATTTTCTCCCCATTTTATTATTCAAATGAAAATTTGCAAAATAGTACTCTAGTGTTAGCTAGGTCTCATAGCAAATTCTTCTCTACCTACCAATATGTGTCTTTCAAATATTCTTCTCCAAATGTTTTTCTAAGAGGTAGTAATCTCTAGGCATTTTAAGAAGTAAGCTATGGAAAGATGTTGAGGAACACATTTAAGCTTTCCCATATATTTCAGGATTGGTCATGTCACAGACACCTTGTCCAAGATATATGATGCTAAAACTCTCATTATGTAACAGGATTTTTTTTTTCAAATAACATCATCAGGTAGAAGACAAGAACTGAAAGCTTCTAGTATACACTTAGTGTTCAGATTCAAGGGAAACGTCTCTCAAACACTCTGTCTGTCAAGGTCAAAATTTGCGAACTGTTTTAAATATCATGCATGCTGTCATTGAGTTTTCAGGCATGTATCACAACATGAAACTAGCTATTCAAATCTGAATCTCCAGATTAGTGTGTTCTTAATTGTGCGGCACCAGGTTAATGTACCTACAGATATTTATATACTACACTTTGGGGAAAAAAATACATAATTGCATTAATTAAATTTTAAATTAACTTCACTATTCAACAACACACTTAAAATTTTGTCTTTATGAGGGTAAAGGAGAAATAGAAAAAAACGAATGAATGAAAAAGTAAGTGAATGAGCAGACATAAAACTGTAAAACAGGACCATATTAAATATGTCCCATGCATTCATTCATTTGCTCTTCACAAAGCTCTCAAAGGTACCTATTATTAAGATCATTCCCAGACCATACAGTAAAGGTGATTTAGAAATGTTAAGCAACTTGCTCAAAGTCACAGAGTAGGGAAGAAGAAAGCTGAACTACTTAAGCCCACGTCCAGAGCCCACACACTCAGTAAGCTGCCATGTTCACATCATGAGATTATTTGTGGGCATTTGGTTACGTTCTGTATGTGAAATGGGTAGCATAGTGTATGGCACATGTCTAGATCATGATATTGAAGAGAATAAGCAATAGTGATGAAGGTGGACTCAGGAATAAGAATTCAGGGTTCAAACCTTACCTTTGTCACCTGATAGCAGTAAGACCATGGGCAAATTACTTAATCTCTTTGCGCCCCGGTATCCAAATATTTAAAATCATGGTAACAAAAGTATCCATTTTCATATGGTGATTGTGAGGATTAAGTGGATCAATACTTGTAAAGCACTTTCATCAATGCCTAGCCTATACAAGGAACTATAATTATAAATTGTTATTATTGCAAATGCAAGGTACTATAGCACTCCTGAAATAACAAAGAACCTTTACCGAGAACATCTTCTTTGCTTCTCCTTTTATTATTACCATTATTCCCATTTTGCCAATGAGAAATCTGAAAGTCAGAAATGTAATTTTGCAGTCATATGGTTAAGGAGTGCCTCAAACTCAGGCCCTCAGATTCTAAAGCCATTTTTCTATATTGTATATCCTGTTGCTTTGGCCAGGAGTCAAAACAAGATCACCCTCACGGGAGGTCAGCATTATTACACCAACTCTTGTCTGGGAGGAAATAGGGTTGCAGCCTGATAGCAATCAATCAAACAATCAATGTAGAGATAGACTCAGAAATCTACTTCTTTTCTCAAAAGTAAAGAGTACTTTGGAGAGTAAAATAGGTGTAGGCAAATGATGACCTGTGCGAAAAATCCAGCCAGTCACCCGGTTTTGTGTAGCCCAAGAGTTGGAAATGGTCTTGACATTTTAAATGGTTGAAAAACAACAAACAAAAAGAAGACTGTTTTGTGCTATGAAAAAAATCATAAGAAATTTAAAATTCATTTATTCATACATTTTTATTGGAAGACAGTCATGACCATTAGTTTTCATATTGTCTACAACCGCTTTGCACTACAACAACAGAGTTGAGTGTCTGAGATGGAGGCTGTATGGCCCACAAAGTCTGAAACTTTACCATCTGGTTCTTTACAGAAAAAATCTGCTACTTTCTTTGCCTCTGCAGCTTAGTGATGGAGGTACTAGACTGTTGAGAAGAAATTATTTTTTATGAAAATGATGATGAAACCAATGTCCTCCCACCCCCTCATACACCTAAAAAATACCCTATGTAATGATTGTCTATGTTATGTCTCTGAGTAAGAGTACCTGGAATTACTGAAACACAATGTTAAAATGTTTACCTTTTGATTACAGATGTTTACACCCTGCCCTGTCATTAAGAAGTGTTCATATGAGAGGTTGCCAAAGCCAGGCTACAGTATCCTTTCACAGAGAAAATAGAGTGAAGGTGATGACTTCAATTCAGACCTAAGTTATGTCTACTTGTGCTGAAATGGAAAGTCCCTAGAATGCCAGCCTCTGAAGATGAACTCTGGGCATCATATCTTGAGATGGAAGAAAAGGCTGCTGTATCCTTGATAAAAGATGGCATGCTAACTCTAGACTCATGAGGTAGAAATTAGCTGTCATTCTGCTTGGGGGCTAAGGAGCCCAGATGATGACCCCATGTTCAGAACCCTGGGAATGATAAATGATTGGATTTGTTATCAGCTCAGGCAATGGTGTTCTCTGGTTTCGCATTCCTAATGACCTTCTGAAACCATAAGCTTAACATTATTTCTTAATGAATTTCCTTTGTCCTATTTCAGGAGCCCTCAGCACTCCTTGGTTACACTTGGGTGACTTATAATTAGTTTTGCAATACTAACATAGATTACAACTTTTAAAAAAGGGAGAGAGTAAAAACAAATATGCTTTCAATTACAATGGGGTGGGGGGAGGAATTGTAACAAAATGTGTTGGTATTGCAAATTACCTGGTTTTATTACTTGTTCTCTTATTTATTTATTTATTTATTTAAATTAAGATCCTAGGTCCTTTAACCCAGACTTGTTCTTTCAATGGCATTCTATTTTCTAAGCTTTGAATAAGTGACTTTAAAAATATATTCTTTAATGTTTATGAGAGTTTGTTTAGATAAGCCACCCTGGCTATTAAATTGGTCATCAAGCAAAAAACAGCGATTAGTGCATGGCATGTCTAAGAGTCATGGGATCTCAGGGCTGGAAGTATTCTTTGAACATCATTGTAGAATCTGTATGAGGTTAAGATCAAGAAATCTGGGGTCTGACAAACCTCGGTTTGTAGCCTGTTCCTGCTACTCATTAACTGTAATTTTGAGCAATTTATTTCAACTTTCCAAGCCTCCATTTCAAAGGAACTGTTCTCATAGAGTTGTGGTTAGGATTAAATATAGTAATTCATGTAAAGTTCCCTGCACAGGAAGTGCTCATTAAATGTATTTATTATTACTCTATTATAATGTAGTCTGACAATCCCATACCCTATTGACCTAATACTCTGTGCTAAATGAATGAGAATTCTATATAGTGTCACTGAGAGCCTTTGGTTGTGCAGTCTCTTCCTGAACTCACCATATGCCCTCAAGGGTGCCCATTTTATTTCATACAGGTTAAATTACCAAAATTCTTCCTAGGTTGATCTTCAATCATTAAGTGCCTCTCTTGTCCAATCCTGTTTTGTAGAACTACACAAAATAAATCTTTACAATTGCCCTATAGGTATTTGAAGACATCCTATCCGCAGATGGTTTCTCTTCTTCAAGCTAATTAAACCAAGTTCTCCAGCATTTCTCATATTTTATTGGTGGTTCTCAAACCTGACTACACATGAAAATCCTCTGGAAAATTTTTAAAATCCTGATGCCCAAGAAACTTGCCAGAAAAATTAAATCAGAATCTCTGGAGGTGGGGCCAAAGCACTGGTATGTTTTAAAGCTCCTCAGGCAATTCTAAATCTGCAGCTAGGGTTGAGAACCACTGTTACATGATTTCAAGTTACTTCATTATGTCGATGACTGTATTCCTAAATAACCTCAGTTTCTAACAACACTGCCTACCCTTAAATGGCCGCTCTCAGATACACACTGTACTTTAGATGTGGCCTGAGCAGGACTACTGCTCAGGAATGAATGTTTGTGTTTCCCCAAATTCCATATATGAAAATCTTCACCTCTAAGGTGATGGTGTTGGTAGGTGGGGCCTTTGGGAGGTGATAAGGTCACAGGGGCAGAGAAAGAAATTACCGCCCTTGTAAAAGAAGCCCCTTTCGCCTTCTGCTGTCTGAAGATAGAGTGAGATTGACTGTCTGTGAGGAAGAAGGCCCTCATTAGACATCAAATCTGCCATTACCTTGATCTTGGACATCCCAAGCTCCAAAAGCAAAAGAAATAAATTTCCGTTGTTTGTAAGGCACTCTGTCTGTTATTTGGTAAAACAGCGGCCCAAAAGACTAAGACAGCCACCAACACCTCCCCTTGTTTTAGTGTAATAAAATTGTCTGTGTTATTTTAGCACACGTAGTCCATTGTTTCTCAGACTTTACTGTGCATAAAAATAATTGGGGATCTCATCAAATTGCAGATCATGATTCAGAATCTCTAGGATAGCACCCAAGGTTCTGCACTTCCAGAAAGCTCCTAGGTAACACTGCTGCTGTTTGGCCATGGAGCACTTTGAGTAGCAGAGGTCTCCTTGCTGATAGAATCACATTATAGTTACATACCAGTACAAAGACAGAGAGAGACCAAGTACAGTCTTGGTCTTATCATAAGTCTTTCCATTGAATCTTTTATAATCTGTATGTATCTGGCAAGTTTGTAAGTGAGTTGGCAAGCCATCTATCTCAAATATTGGCTATTTTCTCAGATGTTCTGCTTGGTGACTGGTTTCCAAACCAGAATCCATTTATCTCTGTGGCAGCTGAAAGGGTGAATTTAGCTAGTTGAAGGGATTCACAGAAATATGAATATTGCACTTTCAAGTTTCTAAGAAAGAAAACTTTCTAAAACATTCATATCATTTGAACAAATAAACACTCACTCTGAATACAAGGATCTTGCCTCTGGTGACACTTCAACATGATGGACATATAGATGATGCTAAATGAATATTAACGTATCAACTAATTGATGAGACATATTCACTGGACAATAAAACATGCTTCTTATGTTTATAGAATAACTAAAGAGGGAGAGATTATGCCAAAATGACAAATTATATGGCATAAACAGTGAATATAATTTAGCTAATAAATGCAAAAATCAAAAAAGGTTGAAACAAGGTTTTGAAGGAGTGATAATTTGTGAAAAGGCAGAGAAAGAGGGCAAGGAAAAGACATTTCAACCTTTAATATGGGTAGTTTTATGGGCAGAGTCAACATCATGCTTGACTTGGGATATCTAATGAGACTGTAGACCTAAATGGTGTACTTGTAGGACCTTCTGTCACATAATGTCAGGGACAATATATTATGCTGAGGAACATGTGAGTTATATTACAACTGCGAGGGAATAAAAATTAAAACCCCTTCATGTGGAAATAGACATAATCGTGCTACATTTCCCTGCAGAAGAGCATACAGTGGCAATTTTTCTTCATATAATATTACATTAGTTTTAATTCTTATTAATAAGATACAAGAGTCATTAACACTATTAAAAATCTAATTATGTTAGCAATTTTCCATCATGTCATATTTGAGCAGTTAAGTATTGGTATTTGTTTTTCCTAATGGGATTCAAAAGTCTAATTAATAGGCTTTCTTTTGTGGTTAAGTAGAATGAATCTCTATGAGAAATAAGCCATTTTTAATATCTGCAGGCAGCTTATTTTCTCATATATTACCAAGTCATCTGGCCATCTGTGGTATAAATAACTAGATAAGAATTATGAGATTACCATATGAAATTGAACAATGCCCTTCATTACATGTGATGTTACAGCTACTATACTGTAAGAACTTTCATATTTACTGGACAAGTAGTATAGAAAGTGGTTATGCAGTAGATTATTATCTAAAGAAATTTGAGGAAACTGAAGACAGCATATTGAATGGATCAGATGGTTTTTCTGCTTAAGCTGGTATTACTTGGGGTCAGTACATACCCAACTAACTAATAGCCAAAAGTTGTGTTTCTTAACTCCAGTCTTATTTAATTAAATTAAGGTTAATGTCTTAAAAAGAAACCTGGGGGGGGGGGCACCCAAGATGGCCGAATAGGAACAGCTCCAGCCTACAGCTCCCAGCATGAGCGACACAGAAGACAGGTGATTTCTGCATTCTTCAACTGAGGTACCAGGTTCATCTCACTAGGGTGTGTTGGACATTCGGTGCTGGTCAGTGGGTACAGCCCGAACAGCAAGAGCTGAAGCAGGGCGAGGCATTGCCTCACCTGGGAAGCGCAAGGGGGAAGGGAATTCCTTTTCCTAGCCAAGGGAAACTAAGACACACAACACCTGGAAAATCGGGTAACTTCCACCTTAATACTGCACTTTACCAAGGGTCTTAGCAAACGGAACACCAGGAGATTATATCCCACACCTGGCCCGGAGGGTCCCAAGCCCACGGAGACTCCCTCATTGCTAGCACAGCAGTCTGAGATCTAACTGCAAGGCAGCAGCGAGGCTAGGGGAGGGGCGCCCGCCATTGTTGAGGCTTAAGTAGGTAAACAAAGCCACAGGAAACTCGAATTGGGTGGAGCCCACTGCAGCTCAAGGAGGCCTGCCTGCCTCTGGAGACTCCACCTCTGGGGACAGGTCATAGCTAAACAAAAAGCAGCAGAAACATCTGCAGATGTAAATGTCCCTGTTTGACAGCTTTGAAGAAAGCAGTGGTTCCCTCAGCATGGAGGTTGAGACCTGAGAAGGGACAGACTGCCTGCTCAAGTGGGTCCCTGATCCCTGAGTAGCCTAACTGGGAGACATGCCCCACTAGGTGCAGATCGACACCTCACACCTCACATGACTGGGGTACACCTCTGAGACGAAGCTTCCAGAGCAAGAATCAGACAGCAGCAACACTCGCTGTTCAGCAATATTCTATCTTCTGCAGCCTCTGCTGCTAATACCCAGGCAAACAGGGTCCGGAGTGGACGTCAAGGAAACTCCAATAGACCTACTGCTGAGGGTCCTGACTGTTAGAAGGAAAACTAACAAACAGAAAGGACACCCACAACAAAACTTCATCAGTACGTCACCATCATCAAAGACCAAAGGAAGATAAAACCACAAAGATGGGGAAAAAATCAGTGCAGAAAAGCTGGATATTCAAAAAATCAGAGTGCATCTCCCCCTTCAAAGGAACGCAGCTCACTGCCAGCAACGGAACAAAGCTAGATGGAGAATGACTTTGACAAGCTGAGAGAAGAAGGCTTCAGTCGATCAAACTTCTCAGAGCTAAAGGAGGAACTATGTACCCATTGCAAAGAAACTAAAAACCTTGAAAAAAGAATGGATGAATGGATAACTAGAATAATCAATGCAGAGAAGACCATAAAAGAACTGATAGAGATGAAAACCATGACACGAGAACTACGTGACAAATGCACAAGCTTCAGTAACCAACTCGATCAACTGGAAGAAAGAGTATCAGTAATTGAAGATCAAATGAATGAAATGAAGCGAGAAGAGAAGTGTAGAGAAAAAAGAGTAAAAAGAAATGAAAAAACCCTCCAAGAAATATGGGATTATGTGAAAAGACCAAATCTACGTCTGATTGGTGTGCCTGAAAGTGACGGGGAAAATGGAACCAAGTTGGAAAATACTCTGCAGGATATCATCCAGGAGAACTTCCCCAACCTAGTAAGGCAGGCCAACATTCAAATTCAGGAAATACAGAGAATGCCAAAAGACACTCCTTGAGAAGAGCAACTCCAAGACACATAATTATCAGATTCACCAAAGTTGAAATGAAGGAAAAAATCTTAAGGGCAGCCAGAGAGAAAGGTCGGGTTACCCGCAAAGGAAAGCCCATCAGACTAACAGCAGATCTCTCTTGGCAGAAACTCTACAAGCCAGAAGACAGTGGGGGCCAATATTCAACATTCTTAAAGAAAAGAATTTTAAACCCAGAATTTCATATCCAGCCAAACTAAGTTTCATAAGTGAAGGCGAAATAAAATCCTTTACAGACAAGCAAATGCTGAGACATTTTGTCACCACCAGGCCTGCCCTACAAGAGATCCTGAAGGAAGCACTAAACATGGAAAGGAACAACAGGTACCAGCCATTGCAAAAACATACCAAAATGTAAATAATGCTGGGAAGAAACTGCATCAACTAATGAGCAAAATAACCAGCTAATATCATAATGACAGGATCAAGTTCACATATAACAATATTAACCTTAAATGTGAATGGACTAAATGCTCCAATTAAAAGACACAGATAGGAAAATTGGACAAAGAGTCAAGACCCATCAGTTCACTGTATTCAGGAGACCCATCTCTCAGGCAGAGACACACATAGGCTCAAAATAAAGGGATGGAGGAAGATCTACCAAGCAAATGGAAAACAAAAAAAAGCAGCAGTTGCAATCCTAGTCTCTGATAAAACAGATTTTAAGCCATCAAAGATCAAAAGAGACAAAGAAGGCCATTACATAATGGTAAAGGGATCAATTCATCACGAAAAGCAAACTATCCTAAATATATATGCACCCAATACAGGAGCACCCAGATTCATAAAGCAAGTCCTTAGAGACTTACAAAGAGACTTAGACTCCCACACAATAATAATGGGAGACTTTAACACCCCACTGTCAACATTAGACAGATCAATGAGACAGAAAGTTAACAAGGATATCCAGGAATTGAACTCAACTCTGCAAAAAGCGGACCTAATAGACATCTACAGAACTCTCCACCCCAAATCAACAGAATATACATTCTTCTCAGCACATCACACTTATTCCAAAATTGACCACATAGTTGGAAGTAAAGCACTCCTCAGCAAATGTACAAGAACAGAAATTATAACAAACTGTCTCTCAGACCACAGTGCAATCAAACTACAACTCAGGACTAAGAAACTCAATCAAAACCGTTCAACTACACGGAAACTGAACAACCTGCTCCTGAATGACTACTGGGTACATAACGAAATGAAGGCAGAAATAAAGATGTTCTTTGAAACCAATGAGAACAAAGATACAGCATACCAGAATCTCTGGGACACATTTAAAGCAGTGTGTAGAGGGAAATTTATAGTACTAAATGCCCACAAGAGAAAGCAGGAAAGATCTAAAATTGACACCTAACATCCCAATTAAAAGAACTAGAGAGGCAAGAGCAAACACATTCAAAAGCTAGCAGAAGGAAAGAAATAACTAAGATCAGAGCAGAACTGAAGGAGATAGAGACACAAAAAACCCTCAAAAAATCAATGAATCCAGGAGCTGGTTTTTTGAAAAGATCAACAAAATTGATAGACCACTAGCAAGACTAATAAAGAAGAAAAGAGAGAAGAATCAAATAGATGCAATAAAAAATGACAAAGGGGATATCACCACCGATCCCACAGAAACACAAACTACCATCAGAGAATACTATAAATACCTCTACGCAAATCAACTAGAAAACCTAGAAGAAATGGATAATTTCCTGGACACTTACACTCTCCCAAGACTAAACCAGGAAGAACTTGAATCCCTGAATAGACCAATAGCAGGCTCTGAAATTGAGGCAATGATTAATAGCCTACCAACCAAAAAAAGTCCAGGACCAAACGGATTCACAGCCGAATTCTACCAGAGGTACAAGGAGGAGCTGGTACCATTCCTTCTGAAACTATTCCAATCAATAGAAAAAGAGAGAATCCTCCCTAACTCATTTTATGAGGCCAACATCATCCTGATACCAAAGCCTGGCAGAGACAAAACAAAAAAAGAGAATTTTAGACCAATATCTCGGATGAACGTTGATACAAAAATCCTCAATAAAATACTGGCAAACCGAATCCAGCAGCACATCAAAAAGTTTATCCACCATGATCAAGTGGGCTTCATCCCTAGGATGCAAGGCTGGTTAAACGTACACAAATAAATAAATGTAATCCAGCATATAAACAGAACCAAAGACAAAAAACACATGATTATCTCAATAGATGCAGAAAAGGCCTTTGACAAAATTCAACAGCCCTTCATCCTAAAAACTGTCAATAAATTAAGTATGGATGGAACGTATCTCAGAATAATAAGAGCTATTTATGACAAACCCACAGCCAATATCATACTGAATGAGCAAAAACTGGAAGCATTCCCTTTGAAAACTGGCACAAGACAGGGATGCCCTCTCTCACCACTCCTATTCAACATAGTGTTGGAAGTTCTGGCTAGGGCAATCAGGCAAGAGAAAGAAATAAAGGGTATTCAGTTAGGAAAAAAAGAAGTCAAATTGTCCCTGTTTGCAGATGACATGATTGTATAATTAGAAAACCCCATTGTCTCAGCCCAAAATCTCCTTAAGCTGATAAGAAACTTCAGCAAAGTCTCAGGATACAAAATCAATGTGCAGAAATCACAAGCATTCTTATACACCAGTAACAGACAAACAGAGAGCCAAATCATGAATGAACTCCCATTTACAATAGCTTCAAAGAGAATAAAATACCTAGGAATCCAACTTATAAGGGATATAAAGGACCTCTTCAAGGAGAACTACAAACCACTGCTCAGTGAAATCAAAGAGGACACAAACAAATGGAAGACCATACCATGCTCATGGATAGGAAGAATCAATATTGTGAAAATGGCCATTCTGCCCAGGGTAATTTATAGATTCAATGCCATCCCCATTAATCTACCAATGACTTTCTTCAGAGAATTGGAGAAAACTACTTTAAAGTTCATATGGAACCAAAAAGGACCCCACATTACCAAGACAATCCTAAGCCAAAAGAACAAAGCTGGAGGCATCACGCTACCTGACTTCAAATTATACTACAAAGCTACAGTAACCAAAACAGCATGGTACTGGTACCAAAACAGAGATATAGACCAATGGAACAGAACAGAGCCCTCAGAAATAATACCACACATCTACAGCCATCTGATCTTTGACAAACCTGACAAAAACAAGAAATGGGGAAAGGATTCACTATTTAATAAATGGTGCTGGGAAAATTGGCTAGCCATACATATAAAGCTGAAACTGGATCCTTTCCTTACTCCTTATATGAAAATTAATTCAAGATGGATTAGAGACTTAAATGTTAGACCTAAAACCATAAAAGCCCTAGAAGAAAACCTAGGAATTACCATTCAGGACATAGGCATGGGCAAGGACTTCATGTCTAAAACACCAAAAGCAATGGCAACAAAGGCCAAATTGACAAATGGGATCTAATTAAACTAAAGAGCTTCTGCACAGCAAAAGAAACTACCATCAGAGTGAACAGGCAACCTACAGAATGGGAGAAAATTTTTGTAATCTACTCATCTGACAAAGGGCTAATATCCAGAACCTATAAAGAACTCAATCAAACTTACAAGAAAAAAACAAACAACCCCATCAAAAAGTGGGCAAAGGATATGAACAGACACTTCTCAAAAGAAGACATTCATACAGCCAACAGACACATGAAAAAATGTTCATCATCACTCACAATCAGAGAAATGCAAATCAAAACCACAATGAGATACCATCTCACACCAGTTAGAATGGCAATCATTAAAAAATCAGGAAACAACAGGTGCTGGAGAGGATGTGGAGAAATAGGAACACTTTTACACACTGTTGGTGGGACTGTAAACTAGTTCAATCATTGTGGAAAACAGTGTGGCGATTCCTCAAGGATCTAGAACTAGAAATACCATTTGACCCAGCCATCCCATTACCGGGGATATACCCAAAGGATTGTAAGCATGCTGCTATAAAGACACATGCACACGTACATTTACTGCGACACTATTCACAATAGCAAAGACTTGGAATCAACCCAAATGTCCATCAGTGACAGACTGGATTAAGAAAATATGGCACATATACACCATGGAATACTATGCAGCCATAAAAAAGGATGAGTTCGTGTCCTTTGTAGGGACATGGATGCAGCTGGAAAGCATCATTCTCAGCAAACTATCACAACAACAGAGAACCAAACACCGCATGTTCTCACTCATAGGTGGGAACTGAACAATGAGATCACTTGGACACAGGAAGGGGAACATCACACACCAGGGCCTATTGTGGGGAGGGGGAAAGGGGAAAGGATAGCATTAAGAGATATACCTAATGTAAATGATGGGTTAATGGGTGCAGCACACCAACATGGCACATGTATACATATGTAACAAACCTGTAGATTGTGCACATGTACCCTAGAACTTAAAGTATAAAAAAAAAAAAAAGAAAAGAAACTTGTGTCTATTGACTGTGTTTCTTCATTCCTTGGTACCATGCTAGTATGTCTATGTATAGATTCCAATATGCAATAGCACTATATAACACAGCATATATTGCAAGTATATGTAATACAATATATGTTACAATGTAATATTATATAGAGATAGATATAGATATATATAGATATAGATATACTAATTAGTACCAAGGAATAAAAAAATATTTTTATCGGGTGTTTTTTCATTATTATTAAAAATATCCTTACGATATGTGAGTCATTGTATTAATCAAATAGTCACAGGTATTAAATCATCATATTTGTTTTTCACTCTTTGATGAGATATTACTCTATCATATATTATAAATATGTCTGTGCTTATTTTACCAGTCCTACTGAATTTTAAATTCTTTAAGATTATAGGTCATCTGTTAACTCATTTTTGAAAATTGCTGATTTCAAATGTATAAGTTATATTCAACACAATGAAGCTCTTTAGAGATAGTATGGAAAAGAGTGGGGGTTGTTACACTATAAATCTGTGAAAGGTGTAGGATATCCCCACACCTCATCCCCAAAACTCAGACCAACCCTACTTATATTTGTTTTACATCTTAATCTTTTATATAATATGTACTTTTGAAGGAATTTCTTACCTTAAAAAGAAGTTTCAAAACGAATATACAGATTTACAGAAAAGATGGCAGATTGACTACACATTTTTATCTCTATTTCCTTCCCAAGACCCAGTAGAAAGACAATAAATGAATTTCAAGGCCTACAACCATAAAGATAATCATAATAGGAAAGGAGAAAGCAGACCAAACATTGTGGATTAGAAGGCAGGTATATGAGTGGTAAGCGACATGGAGTTAATTACTAAGCTGTTATGGAGGAAATCTAAGAAGCAACAAATTTTTACCTCACAACTGCAAAACCTCAGGAATTCATTGTGCCATATTTTCCTGAAAGTGGAGATGAAAGTGATACCCAAACCAGGACCCTGCTTATGAAGCATTTTACTACTGAATTATCCCTACTCTAGCAGAAGATGGGAGAGCTACTCTCTTCTGAGGGAAAAAAATTTTTTTTTTTTTTTTTACAGAATACTAGGTACATGCAGTTGGGGTGGTGGTATAATATTGAAAAAAGTAGAAGGAGGAAAAGTTAAGTAAATGTTAACACACAGAATGTTACATGTCCTAGTTTTCTTCTTACACAAAATGTTTGGAACGCTTACGTTATAGGGAAGATTAGGAAGCAACTATTCTGCGCAATTTAATCAATAAAAAGAGAAAACATAACAATACTGACATTTGTCTCCTCCAATACAACTGCCCAACCAGATCAGGCTAAGTTAAATACTCATTTAACAAATCACAGCCAAAAGCTCAGTTCTAAATTTGTTTTCTGTTTTCTACTATTAAAATATGCAGAGTCAAGGATCGCCAGCTATTAGGAAATTTCTGTGGTGAAATACAGAGAACCCTACAAGCAAGCAAACAATATGAAGAAAACAGAATTGTGCAGAGATTTATTTAATTAAAAACAGTCATTAATATTTTTAGAAAGATAAGTGAATAGTCTGCTATAAAAGAGGAACACTCTTTTCAAAACTGCAAAACAATTATTTTTAAAAGATGAATGTTCACAGAATAAGGGAGATATCTTATAAGTTACTATGACAGCAGAAATATAAGATTCAAAAGAAGTGATAGAAGAACAAAAAGCGAGAGATGGAAAATATAATAGAAAAGATAACAAAATAAAAAAGGTAGAACAAGAGGCCCAATATCTGTATACTTGGAATTCCACAAAGAGCAGAGAAAGGAAAGCAGGATATCAAAACATTCAAGAACTAAAGGACTTTAGTTTTGACATTGAAAAGGGCCACTGAGTAACCAGCACAATGGATGACTTTGGACCCACATTAACAACAGACACACACAATAATATCCTCATGAAATTTTATGACACCAGGAACATAACAAAGGTGTTCCACATCTTCGTGTGGAGAGAATAAGCAGACTTCACATAAAAAGAAGAGTCTGAATGGCATCTGAGTCTCCAACACCCATCTGAGAAGCTATAGAACAAAGACAGAATGCCTTCAAAATTCTGCAAGAAAAAAGATTCCCTAATTGTAAAACTGGCTGAACTAAAATTCAGTATAAAGATAGAAGAATGGTTTCTGTAGATATATGCGTATGCTATATCAAAAGAAAAAAGAAAAAAAAAACTACTCCAAATGAGGTCATTCTCTTAAAGCAAGTAGAAAATATACTTCTCTTCCAATTCAAAAAGAGACAAAAGGGATCAGTCCCCAGGAAATCACGAATGTAGCACCCAGTAGCACAGCTGAGTAGATGCCTGGAGAATGAGCAGCATGAACCTCCCAGGAGAAGTTGCTTCGATCATGGAACAGGTAGATTACCTGATGCCTTTTTTCTTAGTAACAGAAGACTTACACAACTGATAGAAGAATTTGCAGTTGCATTTGTGATGAGTTCACAGACAATTAAGCTAATAAATAGCAATAAAAATTAATTTCAGGGAAACAAAAATTTACCAGAAAATAAAATTAATCATGATACCTAGATCAGCTGAGAATAGCATTTGCATAGTCAAATAATCTAAATGCTTAATATTCATCTAAGGAAAATTATTATATAACTGTATTGGGAGAATAAGAATATTGGAAGTCTGTGTGTGTGTGTGAGATGCATGCACATATGCAGGTAGATGATGTGATTTGGATATTTGCTCCCTCCAACTTTCATGTTGGAATGCGATTCCCAGTGCTGGAGGTGGGGCCTGGTGGGAGGTGACTGAATCATGTAAGCAGATCCCTCATGAATAGTTTAGCACCATCCCCTTGGTGATGGGTAAGTTCTCGCTCAGTTAGTTCACCTGAAAGATAATTGTTTAAAAGCATGTGGCACCTTCCCCCTTGCTCTCTTGTTCCTGCTCTCACCATGTGATGCACCTGCTCTCCATTTACCTTCTGTCATGACTGGAAGTTTCCTGAGTCCTCAGCAGGAGCAGATGCCAGCATCATGCTTGTATAGCCTACAAAACCACAAGCCAGTTAAACTTCTTTTCTTTATAAATTACCCAGCCTCAGGTATTTCTTTACAGTAATACAAGAACGACCTAACATGGTAGAGCAGGTTAGGGGAGATGAAAGGGATAGAAAGAGAAACGCTGATCTTTTTTAGAGGAACATCAGTACATAATGCTTAAAATTGAAAAATGAAAATCTAAATGTATACATACATTATTTATAAATATGGAGTGAGCTAAATGGATTAAAAGTAGTTACCATGGCTGGGCACAGTGGCTGACGCCTGTAATCCCAGCACTTTAGGAGGCCGAGGCGGGTGGATCACCTGAAGTCAGGACTTTGAGACCAGCCTGGCCAACATGATGAAACCCTGTCTCTTCTAAAAATACAAAAATTAGCAGGGTGTGGTGGCAGGTGCCTGTAATCCCAGCTACTGGGGAGATTGAGGCAGGAAATCGCTTGAACCCGGGAGGTGGAGGTTGCAGTGACTCGAGATTGTGCCACTGCACTCCAGCCTGGGTGACAAAGTAAGACTCCATCTCAAAAAAAAAAAAAAAAAGGAGTTACCATGAAGAGTAGGAAATAATTGGGGTAATGGGATGGGGACAGTTATTTTTTATGAAATGGAGACCAATTACATGCATATACTTGATAAATTATATGTGGGCTTATTTAAAGCATATGCATATTCTTTGATAAAGTTAAAACTAATTTTAAAACTCTAAAGCGAAAGTCAATAACAAAATTAGGTTCCTAAAGCCTAAAGTCGAAAATGTGTTCTGACTTAATAAACAATTTGATTTAAATACTCTAAACTAAGTCCATTTAACTAAAGATACCACACTAAAGCTTAATATACCACACGGGATGACAAAATAATTTCCAAATTCATTCCATCCTTGACCAAATGTAGTTATTTAGAATAGTATGTTGAATAGGATTTTGAAAGTAAATTTAGGATCAGTGGGAAAAAGTCCCATGCTTGACTAAGCATGTCTGCCATGCATGGAATAGTGGAGGATGGTAGCACATAGGCAAAACATTTCACAACCTAACAGATGACCGAAAGGTCCTAGAAGACCAGTTTTATGCATATCAGCATGTGGTTTAGTTCCAAGCAGCATCACAATACATGGAATGATTATGTAATTTTTTTAAATAAAATGAAAGGAGGGAGCTATTAATAATTATGCTGAGATAACAAGGGTAAATGTAGACTATCCTAAGCAAACCAGGACAGTCCCTATGTTTACCTGTTGTCCTAGCATAATGACTTATGATCACTCTAATTATAATATGTAATACTGAATGGATCTGTTTGGTGCTGAAGTTATGAGATAGGGTGATTTTTAAATTGATGTTGAGGAGTGATTGACAGGATATGGGAAGTCAAACAGACCTAGAAATGGCATAATACAAGAGCTTGCAGAGCACAGACATAAAATGGTGGTATTAAGGGCCATTTCTCTCTGGGTGTGTGTGTGTGTGTGTGTGTGTGCATATGTGCGTGTGTGTGTGTGTGTGTGTATTTCAGTTTATTCATAAGCATAAAACAAAATGTCTCAAAAAAGAATTAAAATTTAGCTTCGTAATTTGCAGACAGCAACAAAAGTGAAAATATTATAAAGGCTATGACATATAATTATTATTTTCATCTTACAGCAGAGAAAAGTTCTAAGACAAAAATGTGACTTTTTAAAACCTGTTTTATTGTCTTAACTACTTTATTACATGTTTTTACTTTATCTGCTTTACTAGATCTGTTCTTAGTATTTTAAAGCTATAGAAGTCTGAGTTGCTGTTCTTTTGTGCTTTCAATTGGAGAAAACATTTCTTTTCTAAAACGAAATCATTTTATTACTTTCACCTGCATTTGTGTTATTTCTCTACATCTTATTTTGCTTTCTCATTTGTTTTATTTTTGGCTTAGTTAATGGCTTTTCTATATTATAGTTTTTGACTAATTTTGGCCTTTATGTTTATTGCTCCCTTTTCTTCCCTTTCTCTGTATCTGTTTTGTTTATTTCCTAAGTTAGTATTTTAACTTGAATTCATCTTAATTTTTTCTTGTATTAGTATGTCCTTGGGGCTGTGAGATTTCATCTGAGCATGGTTTTGCTATTTCTCATGTGGAATCCTCATTACCATTATTTTCTAGATAATCAAGTAATCTTCAGTTGCTTTCTTGACTCCAAACTTTATTGACAGAGTTTCAATTTTCTTAATTTTCATCTGGTAAGTTTTTGTTCCTGGTTTGTTGTTAATTTTTAGTTTTATTACATTGAGATGAGAGAATGTGTACCATATTTTCTTTAAGGCTTAATATAAAATCAAATTTTATTATTTTTTAATTTGGACTTTGAAAATATAGTATATTCTTAGTTTTCAAGGTATAAAGTCTTACAAATAGCAATTACATAAATATTATTAAATTTTACGTTATTTAGATCTCTCATATTCTTCCTAGTTTTTTGCCTACTTGTTATGTCAAAATATGGCAAGCAAATGAAAAAATGATATAATCTTAATGTGTTTTGAGCATTCTTTGTATTTCTTCTTTTGTTGTATTAATGTTGATGGGGTGTGCTAGCTCACATTTCATCTTCTTCAATTGTCTGGGCATATTTTGTTTTCATTCTTTAAATTTTACTTGGAATTTTTATTTTATACTATTCATTGATGCCATGATTTTCAAAATACAAATATTTCTCTTCACAATTTTTACATACCCCATTGCAACATTTTTATAATGAGCATTCTTCATGTCATTCCTATTAATTTTCTTTTTGCTTTCTTCATGTAGTTTTATATTATCTTAATACAGATGAACTTTATTTATATTATAGGTCATTTTTATGGTTTCTTTTAGTGAAATGAATTCTTGGAGCATCTGCTTAAAGGAAATTTATGAGGAAAGAATGCCAGAGCCATGTTACAGCTTAACAGAAGATCATATGTCCTCACATTGTGCTGTGAGCTCTTTCATATTTACCTCTTCCTAGCCACATATATATTTATAGATGTTGGCGGTGTACCACTTTGCACAATATAAGATTTCTCCCCTCATCCATTGATATACTACTCATTGATATACTACTCAATGCTATTAATATACTACTTCCTGCAAAATGTATATCTTTGTGATTGTCGCTGAAACTCAGCGTCTTGAAACTCTATGCCAGCAGAATGTACTGGCAGGATCTTATATTCTTCCTGTTTCTTATGGGTTTTGTCCTTATGGAATGTGTTTCCTACTTCAGAGGAACTTTGCCTTTGTGTAAGTTCTGTATTCATTTTCATCTTCTCTCATCATGATTCCACAGCTATCTTTGATGCTTACTGCATTTGATGATGTTTCTTGAAATACTCAAATATTGTTCAACTTCTGGTTTTCTTAGTGATAAATTTATATATATTATATATACATATACACACACATATACACATACATTTCATTACAGATAAACCTAATATGTATATACACAAATACGTAGATACACATATATATGAACATAAATATATACATATCGCAAATTTTTTTGTATAAGAAGTTGAAACCTGTCAGTTTTTGAATAAGTCAAAACCAGAAGCGAGAGTGCAAATGTTTGTCTTTTTTAAGTCTTAAGCAGAAAAAAACAGCTTCCTCTTGAGGAGATTAGGAATGTAGAATTAGCATGAGGCCCAAGGGGTGTGTGCTTATCTCATCTTTTGCCCTATTCAGTGGTATACACTGTTCAGATTAGAGAGAATTTTTAAAAGGTGAAGATTCTGCACAGAAACATTTACCTTTTTCTATCTGATTTTGTGGTCCAAGATAATAAGTATTTCAAAAGCATATGAATTTAAAAAAAGCTCAAAAAGCTTACTCTTTATTTAAAAATAAAGTATTTATGAAGCTCTGCCTGGACTTTTATGTAAGTTTGCTATATTGGTATTTTTAAAAATAAGCCAATTGAAATAAAATTCTTGAAGCATTTTCATGGAATGCTAACATCAATATCACTTACAAATATTCCTAAGTATTTCATTTCAAGATATAATTTTAATCTTACAACAAAATTACTAGAAATAATTTAAAGTAGCCATACATTTTACCTATTTATTTTTTATTTATTTATTTTTGAGACAGAGTGTCGCTCTGTTGCCCAGGCTGGAGTGCAGTGGCATGAACTCGGCTCATTGCAACCTCTGCCTACCAGGTTCAAGCGAGTCTCCTGCTTCAGCCTCCCGAGTAGCTGGGACTACAGGCACACACCACCACACCCGGCTAATTTTTGTATTTTTAATAAAGACAGGGTTTCACCATGTTGATCAGGCTGGTTTTGAAGTGATCTGCTGACTTCAGTCTCCCAAAGTGCTGGGATTACAGGCGTGAGCCACTGCACCTGGCCCATTTTACCTATTTATTAATAAACTATCCAATGTTATATTTGCAATATAATTTATAACATATAATTTATTTTAAAGCATAAAAATGATTTATATAAAATTTATATTTATTATACTATTTAAACAATTATAACTATTCATAGTATTTCTATTTTAATCATAAGTTCCTACAAGTACACAGAAAGCAAATAATTTCAGCTGACATAGGAGATTAAAAAGCAGAGGTGCCACATATTGTTGCTACCATAACAGCCACTAGCACTAAACATTTACTTAATTGTTAGCACACTCTTGTGAGATACATAACTATTACCATTTCCACTTTACAAAGAAGAAACCAAGGCTCACAGAAATTATGTAACATGGTCACAATCACAAAGCCAGTAAGTGGCAAGTCCAGGATTTCAACTCAGATGGAATGACTCCCAGTTCATTCTTTTAACCTCTTGCCTAGAACAGAGGATTGTGGAAATCACACCCACTGGATGCAGTGTTCAGCTCTATTGGACATGCTCAGCATCTGGAACTGTGTTCTTCACTCACTAATCCTTGGGTCAATTCCTGTTAAATCAATGAATCAATCACATGGCCTGGCATATGAGGAAGGATCACATTTTACAGGAAGTATACAACTAAGGTTCTCCCAGTTAAACCAATAATCCAACAATAAGGAAAAGACCAGGTTACATGTTCCTTGGATCAGTCTCTCTGACCACAAAAGGGAATCCTGTGATTTTCACTTTTCTTTCTTTCTTTCTTTCTTTTTTTTTTTTTTTTTGAGACAAGGACAAAACCAACCTTCATACTCCTACAAACACCCAGTTATTTGATATTGGAATAGATTGGTTCTCAACTGGTGACTATTTTGCTCACATTCCTCCATCCCCCAGCCCACTGGACATTTGGGAAACTCTAGGGACTTTTCTGGTGTCACAGCTGGAAAAGGAGGGGAGGATGCTTTTGGTGTCTAGTGGGTAGAGGACAGTACCAAATATTCTACTACACACAGGGCAGCCCCCAATAATGAAATATCCAGTCCAAAATGTCAACAGTGCTGAGGCTGAGAAATCATGAAATTCAAATGCATAACTTTTAATTTTGATGAAACTCTGGTTTTATTAACAAAAAAGAAGAAAATAACTAGTAACTTGGAAAGTTTAATAACATCCTCTCCCCCTCCTCATTTCTGGCCCAAATGTCAAAAGACTTAACGGGGAAAATGAAAAGACAGCAACTAAGGGCTCCACAGCACTATCTTAGAACTTAGTGAACTTGAATGGATGAAAACTACTGAGAATGTGCCTGCTATTTATCTTGACTTTTGTTCCCAGCTCTTCTATTCTCTCATTCTTTCTGAGGATTTCTGAAGAAAAGCACTTATTCTAAAACCTTCCTTTCATGTTTTGCTTTTCGTTGCACCCTATGACTCTGAGAATTCCTTCCTCTCTATCACCATTTGACTGTGTTGACTGTGTTTGCTTACTGCCACCACCTGAAGTCCCAACCAGCACCCAATATCAAATGTACAAAGGGAGACATACTTTTCTCAAGTCTTTGGAAGTACTCATTTCTGTGGTTCAGGGAGCTATTTGTATTCCTAGCAGGTATTGCTACCCTTCCGATCATATTCATTGCTGATTTAAGTAACATATCAGAGCTGCTGTGAGCTGTGGGAACAGAAGGATTAATGCCCACTTCCTTGGCTATTTTCTTGAATTATTTTTATGAAAAAGTCTGAACTATTCCACTCCTACACTATCAATTTCATCATGACTATCAAGATCCTGCTTCAGATTTGGACTTTTATATCTGCATGTTCCTCCACTAAATATATCTGCTAGGCATTTTATTTGTTAACTAGTCACATACAGTTGATACATTAAGAAGAACTGGCTGACTTCCAATATTGGCAGGCTATATTGGGTTATTGGGATCAACCATCATCTCTTGAAACAAAAGCTAAAAAATATCTGCTTTGATGTTGAGCAAGGCAGGACAAAATGAAAAAATATATATATATGGAGAGCAGTCTTTTAGAACTGTGGGCACACATGGGGTTTCATGGGAATTTGTATCCAAGATTACACATAGCCTGAATTATCAAGGAACCCCCAGCCCTCATGTGGTTGTGGCTAGAGTAGGGCAAAGACATTCTGGAAGTATGTGAATACATCGTTAGCCTTGAGGGATACCACAGATAATTTTCCAGAGGCAATTAATTACTATCAAGCAGTCTAAGATAATTAAGTCCAAAGAAAAAGGGAAACATGGAACAAAAACCAGCAGAAACAACAAATATCACAAAAGACCAGGATATAACTTACAAACTATAATTGTCAGATCTAGATTTGAAACACAATGCCTACTATGTTTAACAAATATTACAAATAAACAAATATTACTAATTACAGGAAATTTAAATGAATAAATATTCAGTTATATGATAAATTGCAAAATAAGATTTAAAAGTCCAAATCAAACCTATTATTAAAATATAAGACTACGTAAATATAAATGTGATGGTTAATTTTATATATCAGTGTAACTGGGCTAACATATGCTTACGTGGTGGTAAAATATTATTTCTGGGTGTGTCTATAAGGGTGTTTCTAAAACAGATTAGCATTTGAATCAGTAGACTGAATAAAGAAGATGTACCCTGACTATTCTTACTAATAAAGTAGAAAAATAGTAGAAAAGTAAAATAGTAGAAAAAAGAGTACACCATTAAATACAAATTGGAAAAAATATGGGATAACTATACTAATATGAAAAAATATTAAAATAAAATGTGATTAGAAATGAAGAGTTTTCCTACATAATTACAGAAGTTTCAATTCAGCAGAAAGATTTCAGATTTTATACTTATATGCACTTGATGTCATAATCTGAAGAATTTATAAAGCAAAAATGACCTACAAATTTAAAAATTCACAATCACATTAAGATATTGTAATATTCCACACTCAGAAATTGTTAGAATCAGGAGAAAAAAATACCAGCAGAAATAGAGAAGATTTGATTACCATTGACACTTTCAATCTACAGATATACTGCTCCCAACAACTACAGAATATAAATAGTTTTCAAGCATGCATGCAATATTTTTATAAACTTATGCATGTTAAAATATAAAACAGGTCTCAAAACATTTCAAAGGAGTCATAAAGCAAGGCACCTACAGCCATCTCATCTTCGACAAAGCTGACAATAACAAGCAATGGGGAAAGGACTCCTTATTCAATAAATGGTGCTGGGATAACTGGCTAGCCACATGCAGGAAACCAAACTGGACCCCTTCCTCAGACAACATACAAAAATCAACTCAAGATGGATTAAAGACTAAACTTAAACCTCAAACTATAAAAACCCTAAAAGAAAACCTAGGAAATACCATTCTGGGCATCATACCTAGCAAAGGTTTCATAATGAAGACTTTAAAAGCAATTGCAATAAAAACAAAAATTGGCAAGTGGGACCTAATTAAACTAAATACTGTGCTTTCTTTTAAGAAAACTATCAACAGAGCAAACAGACAATTTGAAGAATGGTAGGGGGATATTTGCAAAATATGCATCCAACAAAGGTCTAAACAGATTCTGTAAGGAAGCTAAACAAACCAACAAGCAAAAAAACAAACAACCGCATTAAATGTGGACAAAGGACATGAACAGACACTTCTCAAAAGAAGACATACACACAATCAACAAGTTTATGGAAAAATGTTCAATATCTCTAATCATTAAAGAAATGTAAAGCAAAATCACAATGAGATACCATCTTATACCAGTCAGAATGGCTATTACAAAAAAATAACAGATGTGGTAAGGTTGCAGAGAGAATAGAACACTTACACGCTTCTGGTGGAAAGATAAATTAGTTCAGCCACTGCAGAAAGCAGTCTGGAGATTGCTGGAAGAACTTAAAATGGAACCACCATTCAACCCAGCAATTCTCTTACTGGATCTATGCCCATAGTAATATACATTGCTCTACCATAAAGATACATTCACGTGTATGTTCATCACAGCACTATTCACATTGGCAAAGACATGGAATCAACCTAGATTCCCATCAAGGGTAGACCGGATAAAGAAAATGTGTTACATATACACCATGGAATACCACACAGTCATAAAAAGGGAACAAAATCATGTCCTTTGCAGGAACTGGATGGAACTGGACACCATTTTCCTTAGCAAACAATGACAGGAATAGAAAACCAAATACTGCATGTTATCTCTTATAAGTGGGAGTTAAATGATGAGAACACGTGGACACAGAAAGGGGAACAACAGACACTGGGGCCTACTTAAAGGTGGAGGGTGGGAAGAGGGTGAAGATTGAAAAACTACCTGTTGGGTACTATACTAATTATATCGGTGACAAAATTATCTGTACACCAAACCCCTACGATACACAACTGACCCTTGTAACAGACCTGCACATGTACCCCTGAGTCTAAAAGGAAAAAAAAAAATAATTTTCAAAGCATTAAAATTCTACAGAATGTAATTTCAAATCACAATGAAATTCAGCTAGAAATAAAGTAGAAGATAACTGGAAATTTCCCATATGTTGGATATTTAAAAATGAACTAAATAATCCATGTCAAAGAAAAAACATTATGGAGATCAGAAAATATTTTGAACTCACACTGTGTGTCAATACATATGGCTTGCAGATAAAACTGTACTGTAAGAAAATTTAAAACCTTAAATACACATAATAGAAAAGAAAGACTGAGCATTAAGAAACCAAACATTATTTCAAGAAGAAAGAAAAGAGCAGCATAATAAATCCAATAAAAGTCCAAAGAAGGAATTTTTTAAAAAATATCAGAAGTTAGTGAGATAGAGAACAAGCATAAAATAGAAGGACTATACAAAGTCCAAACTGATAATCACCCTGCAAGTTTATTCCACAAAAAAATCAGATCAGATAGACAAATTCAAAACAGGGAATCAAGTGGGTTAAAGCTGTGTTTCTCCCCTCAGGCAAATATGAATTTCAACAAAAACTGCCTTATCATCCAAAAAAATAAAATTATTGATATTCATGCTGCCCATACCTCAAGATTATAAGGATCTGCCTTCTCCTGACTCTACCAAATTGTAGAAATAAGATAATTATGATTGTCCTCTGAAATTTAAAAAACAAAATCAATATCGAACAGATCAGACTAGGTAGTAAACATTACTTTTAAGTGTTCTCAGGTCTGGAAAAGTTGAATTTAACTAGATTGATGATGGCGACATACCTCAAGGAAGACTCTGGAATGGAAGAGAGCTTGATGAGATACAGAAGTTTTAGAGAAGGATTTATTCAAAGCAACCACTCAGAGCACACATGCAAACCTGTCTGGCTAAGAAGGATACCCTCGCCAAGCACAATGATCCTGTCTCCTTGGAGGATGCACCTTCTGGTTGCAGTGCCATTCACCTTTTCTTACTGCCTCCCTTTTCTTTAGTTCCATGCTTGTCAAGCAATCTTCCAAGAACAATTGGGTTTCACTTGCAGTTTGGTTACTGCATGAGTTCTTGACTTTGAGAATCAAAGAAAGCTTTGGTCCTCTCCACAGCAGAAAACAAAGTTTGCATTCAGACACACACACATGCACACACACACAAGCAATTTTCATGCAATTTTTGGGAATGATTGTAAAGACCATCCTCATATCATCCCAAGGCTTAAAGAGAGAGAATGTGCTAAGTCAGAACATAATTTGGACCTCCTGACAATCCTATCTCTCCAGGCAAATTAATAAATTAACAATTCTGGTTTGACACTTCAGGCTCTTATGGCCCTTTCCAGGAAAAGCCAGGGCCTCCAAATATGAGTAATTCTGGAAAACTGAAGACACCAGGGTTCTGCATGGCCAGTGGCCAAATAGAGGTGGCTGGGCTTGGCATCTTGAATTCAACATTTGAATTTATTCAGCCTCAATGGAGGAATTTTAATCATCACAGTGACTTTGAAGAGTAAAAATATACCTTACATTACCTGCATCCCAGATAATTATCAATGAGCAGGACCAAGTTGAATGAATATTTAATCCTCAAAATGGTTTTTATCTTTAAACTTCAGTTTTGCTAAATCTAAAGTGAACAAAAAGGCTTACTCATAAGGGTATCGTTATTTCCCTTACCCATTAGTCTACAAACACAGATATTAGATTTGTAACCAGACAGCTTACAGTGCCAGTGAAACAAACAAACAAAATAATATGTGTGTTTGTTGAGTAATAATCTGTTGGGAAGTCTTTGAGGGAGGAGTGAAAAAAATGAGTAAATGATACCATGTATACGAAGCCTATTAAACAAAAGAATAAATGAACAGCTTCTCAGGCAAGTCTTTTGCACTTAATTAACTAATCAATTTTCCAAGGTTCTAATGAATATTAATAGCAAAAGTATAATGCCAATGCATAGTAAATAATCCTAAGCATCACTGATGTGTACTTTGAAACAGCAAAGGCAACAAAAAGACAAAAGGAGCATAAGTCAGCAGATTGAAAGAAAAGTAAGTGTGAGGGACCTAATTAAAGCTTAGTTTTGTTTTTCCTCCCTATAGAAAAAGATGTCACAGGACTGCTTTTGCCCAAACATTTACCCAACCACATTAAAAATCACATAGGCTTCTAGCAAGAACAGAGAACACAGGAATACTTTTCCTTTGTGTTTGCTGTGGCATTGGTGAGATCTGAATGACCAGTTAGTATACCTCCAACTTCAAATGTTCAGCCTGTCAAAACAATCTAAGTGGAGTAACTGATTTCTCATTTCTCTCTTACTATTTTTACTCCTTCACCTGGAAGAGACTTAACACATTCTCATAAAGGCTTCTTTCTTCTCCCATTCATCTCTAATTGTTGATATTCATCAAGATTTGGACCTAAGACCTCTTCTCTTTTCACTCTATCCACTCTACTTGCATGATCTCATTCAAATTTGTGATCCGCAATCTATGTCTACAATCAAGATCTCTGAGCCTCACATCCATAGATCCACATATCTAATGAATTGTAAGCTTCTTTTAATGTCCTCCAGGCCCATAAAATGCAATTTAGCTGAAACTTTTTGGCTTCCCCCACAAACCAGCTCTAGAAGATGTGCTGAGTAAGGGGACCTTTGATGAGTTGTTTTAACCAGAAATCTGGGTTAATGATGACATGCATATTTCTCTAACATAATCCACAACATAAACGTAGTTTCCACAGTAATCTTTCTAAAGTGTATATCATGATTCTACCTCCCTTAGGACCCATAGCTAATTTTTTACTGCCCAAGGATGTGTACCTTTACGCTTTTCCCCTTTATTTTCTCACCTTAAAATATCTGTGCACCCCTGTCAAAATCTTATACTTTAAGAATGAGAGGAAACATAGAAGTCCCTGGACAGAGCTTATTCTGTATTCTCATATGGCACCAAGACCCTTTGTTCAATCCTCTATTCAGCCTTTCTTGTGCCTTCAGCTAATATCTGCCTCACAAGGAGGAGTGTAAGCTCTATAAGTGTAGGCACTCTGTTGCCTTTTTCCTTAATGTCTCAACATTTAGCAAAATACCTGATGCACTCAATACACTGCTAATAAATGCCATAATTCAGTGAGAGCCTCCCAGTTCACATAATGGAAGCCTATCAAGCTAGCAGCAACTTAAAGGCAGAGTTGACCCCAAAGTAAACATGTGTGCTGCATTCTTGTTTCTCATTCATGAGCTCAGGTTATATCTATTTTTCTGGTGTTTTTGAAATATATATATTTTTTCATTCTAGGGACTCTCATTCTCAAAGGAGCAATGATTTCATTGTAAGCTGATTTACAATGGCTTCTGGGAGGCAGGACTTACAGGCGAGTTTTAACGGCACTTTCTGCTCACTCATACCACATGTATCATTCAGCCATGGCTCACAATGCTATAAAAATGTCTCTACTTGCATGATGAAACACGTCTATCCCAAGGTATGCCAGAGATTTGAAAATAAAAAGTAAATCTCCTCCTTGGGTGGGATCCACATTATCATGCAATTTGTGAGCTTGCCCACGTGGGCCCGTTTCAGGCACTTTTAGATCAGTGGAGCAGCTATTAAAGTGCCATCAAAGCATTTTTGACTCCATAGAATTAATCATGAAATCTGTTCCTGCCAGCTCACTTATCATATTCGAAATATTAATTTAGAGCAAAATTAAATCGGACACCCACCGACAGCAACATTTTGCCCTTCAGAACTCCCCTTCATATTGATTTATTAATGGCTGCCAGAACAGCCTACTAGAACAATTTATTACTTCTTTCTGGATGTTTCTTTATGCTTACAAATAGTCTTTGGGAAGGAGAGGTGTTATCTGACAGTCTTTTGACAGGAGTATTTTTCAGTTTGCATAACAATTGGGGGATTTATTGGGATTTAAGGAAGAAGTACCATTTTAGTATCAGTGGCAATAGGTAATTTGCTTCAGGAAGCTTTAAAGCCGGGGGGTCACTTAACTGTGGTGGAAGTCAGAGATGATATAAAAACTTAGTGCATCACTGAATCCACTCTTCACTGTGATGAAGAGCTATAAAAGCAAAATGGAAGCATAGGGTGTCCATTTATGAACTATGTAAATACTCTTTTTACTTTTGCTATTAAGATCTTACATACCCACATCAGCACTTGAGTACCATGAAAGTTCAAAGCTCAACTGTGACAGTACATATTCCAGGTAGTAAAAGCAAATAGTTCCCTAATCCTGAGACAAAAGGCTTCTTAACTCTCTGGACCTCAGAGAGAAATCACACTGAGCAGAACCACTGAACAACTCTGACAAGGCCCAAATTCCCCATCCCATTGGTGTGTGTAGTGTTACCAACAAAGATACAGACAGGAGCCAACTTCGATTGAACCATAGGCCTTGTGCTCATTCACTCAGTCATTGCATACATTTTAACTGAATGCCTACTACCCGGTGCTGTTATAAACATGGGGAGTGCCCAGTCGAAGTCCCACATGAGGTCCAAGCTCATACAGAACTTACATCCTCATTGAGACAAGGGGATGGTGACAGAAAATTTTTAAAAAAGAATCAAAGAGACAATTTCAAATAGTGTCAGGTGTCGTGAAGAACATAATATAGGGTAATGGAACAGAAGGTGATTGTGGGGTGGCAGGGACAGTATTTTAGTTAAATAGTCAAGGAAGACCTCTATAAACAGCTGAGAGAAGAGCATTCAGGCAGCGGAAACAGTTGGTATCAAGGTTTTGCTGTAGGTATTAATATGTGTGTACAAGAAACAGGAAAAAAATCAGTGACTGCAAGAGAGTGAATGAAGGGCAGAGAAATCATGGATGAGGTCAGCCAGGCAGGACTCAGATCTTTGAGGGCCTTGTGTGTCTAAGTAAGTGATATAATGTGATTATGTCTTAAAATACAGCTCTGGTTGCCCTGTGGGGAAGTACTTTAAGTCTCTTATCTCACTGAATTTCAATCGTCACACTATGAGTTAAATACTATCATCCTTCCTATTTTAGAGAGGTTATGTAGATTAGCTAAAGTCACAACTAGTTGGTGAAAGAGTTAACATCTCAACTATACCAGACACCAAACTCAATTTGTAACCTTCAAGTGAAGCATCAACATGTTATAACTATTTAAAATTGCTTCTTCTAGATCCAAGGCAATCTGGTCATAGGTTAAAAGATTCCTTTTGAAGACGATGTCATCCCACCCTCACCCTACGTACCAGGTCCTACATACAGAGCCAGATTTTAGAGGCGAATTTTCCTGTTCACTGCCTTTTAGTTAGCTACTTGGGATGTGTCCTGTCCTCTCAGCTGTCTCCTTCCTGGGTAGCACATCCATTCTGTAGTTCCTTGACATATAATCACATTGTCCTCATCTAAACACAGCCATGATGTACCAGTGACAGGGCCTGTCCTCATTAGTCTCTGTAAATGCTGTCTGTGTCTTCACGGGTACAATCCAAAGGTTCCTCATTATTACATGTCCAAAATGAGTTCAACCATCTGGAGCATTCTCATTATGTGCAAAAAAAATAATAATAATAAACAGCTTGACACATATGCTATTCTATTAAAGTTATTTCTTTCCTTTTTATTTTTACTTTTCTTCTGAATCAGACATCAGAAATTAGACCAGAGAAAAACTATATGAGATATGAATAATAAGAATTGCCCCTAATTAATCAATGAATCCACCATTTGGTAGCAAAATGTAATCCTCATTTAAATTGAGACATTTTGTATTATATTTTTAAAATCTCTGAGAGTGGATTTTAAGTGTTCTTACCACAAAAAAATAAGCATGTGAGATAATGCATATGATGACTGGCTCAAATGAACCATTTTACAATGTATACATATTTTAAAATATTATATTGTACATGATAAATTTATACAACTGTTTTTTGTCCATATAAATATGAATCAAATAAATTGAGACATTTAACAGATAGTGTTATGATTATGGTTAAGAACTATGTTTATTATCTACCCAATCCATCCATCTATCTTTTTATATATATATATACACACCTACCTATACATATGCATTTACTACCTATACATATACATATACATTTACTCATATAAATTTAAAAGAACATAGAAAAATGTCAGTAGAAGTTATCCTAGTTAAACTGTAATTACAGCCAAAATTTAAATAATGACTTCTGCCAGAAACTTATCAGCTCTTGTGTTTAGACATTGTGATATGTGTAGCTGAGAACCATTTTCCTAAAATCAAATTAATACTGCAGCATTTTTTCTGCTTTAACATACAAATGAGAACAAACTAAGAAATAAGAAAAAAGTGACAATTAAACATACATACTTAGATACTCTCAATTCCTTCTACAAACTAGAGCAGCACCATCTTGAAAGAGACAAGGAGATAAAGCATTAGAAAGAAGAAGAGAGAACACTAAATCTCAGCCAAGAAATTACCTGAAATATGGTAAAAACACAGACCTAAAAACAGAAGACATTGTGTAAGCTCTGAAATTGCACGTAAGACATTTGCCTCACAGTGCTTTGTTCTCCTCATCAAATGGTGCTAGCAGAATTAGTACCTTCTCGCCTTAGTTGATGTATAAAGTTTAGAAAACCTGCAAACTTTTAGGTGATGAATTATTACTCTTGAATCTCTTGGCCTTTTTATTTCCCAGCTTGCTATTGGCCATCTAGAATCTAAGATGAAAAGTGCCAAAAAACTGAAAAATCAAGATAAATAATGGGTGAACTCGACATTTTTAAAAATCAAAATTAATATAAAATCCATGATGATGAAAATATCAAAACTGTAAAGCAGAGATCAAATCAGTGTTACTGATTTTTCATTTGCTTCAAGCTCCATAATGGAACTGTATTTTTTACATTAATTTAAACTTATTTAAGATATTATACTTCAATATCATTTATCTTGATGACTGGGTTTTTGATGTTTGTTAAATGTGGTAAGCTAAGCAAGTTCTTCCCTCACCTCAGCCTAGCCCCTGCCCTATCTACCAACGAATCTCTAGGGATTCTGAACAAATCAGTGTCTGTGTTATTGATGCTTGGGGCTCATGCATCCAGCCTTGTAGAACTTTAGCTTCTCCCCCAAGACAGCTAGCTTATCACAAAAGTTTTCAAAAAGAGAAAGAAGGCTTTTCCTTAAGAAGAAATCTTCTACCAATTTTACTTTTCTCCATCCTGCTATCACATATATGTATGTGATAAAAGCATAAGATACATGATAAGGGTCAAAAAGAATTCCCTTATGAGCCTTTCTCCAATATGAAATTGATAATTTTCTCTCTTCTCATTCGCTTCATAATGGCAGCTAACAATTCTATCAAAGGTAACAGAAGTAGCTTTATCTCTTTCAAGTTACTTTCTTATTTTTAATGGTGACCTTTGCTCTGAATCCTTCATCCTTTCTTAGAGCAAATAGTTAGGGGTTTTCTCTTGATGTGTAAGGGAAAAGAAATACAAGGAGCTACACCATGGGAGACTCCTGAGGTGTATGTGTGGTACAGGGCAGGAAAGACTGGCCCCAGTATTGCTCTTATAATACTAGTGATTAACAATGAAACTAGAAGCCTCCTTTTCCCCATACCACACAGCGTGCTTCTGGGAATGACACTAGAGCTCTGCTTCTTAATTCCCGAAAGACACCTAAACTGCAGGCAACCAGACATACATACCTCTCCCATGCACTGAATGGTTTTTCTGAAGCTTCATGCTTTTGAATTTACTGGAATGCCCTTCCCTTCTCTACCTGCCATGGTCTGAATGTGTGTGTGTCCCCAAAATTTGTATTTTGAAACCTAAACCCCAAGTACAATAATAATAAGAGGTGGGGCCTTTGGGAGATAATCAGGTCATGAGGGCTCCATGAATGGGATTAGTGCCTTTATAAAAGAGGCTTGGGAGAGCCCGCTATCACCTTCTGACACATGCGAATGCAAGAAGGCACCATCTTGGATGCAGAGAGCAAGCCTTCTGACACTAAATCAGTTAGCACCTTGTTCTTGAACTTTGCAACCTCCAGAATGGTGAGGGATAATTTCTGTTGTTTATAAATAATCCAGTCTAAGGCATTTTGTTACAGGAGCCCCAGTGGACTAAGACTTTGTCTCACAATGCTCTTCAATCCTGTGAATTGGCTCAAAAGTCTCCCTTTCGAAGAATGTGTATTGGCTTCTTATTGCTGCTACAACAAATTACCTTAATACTAGCTTATTATCTTACCATTCTGGAGGTAAGGAGTTCAAAAACGGGTCTGGCAGGGCCGCATTCCTTCTGTAGGTTTTTGGGGAGAATCTGTTTCCTTGCTTTCTCCATCTTCTTGAAACCATATACAATCCTTGCCTCTTGGCTACTTCCTTGTTAAAATCCAGCAGTATAGCATTATAGTATCTTCTCCTTTATCTCTCCCTCTCTCTCCCCACTATTATCACATTGCTTTCTCCTCTCTGATTTTATGCCTGCCTTTTATAAGGTGTTTTGTGATTATGTGAGACCTATCCAGATAATCCACGGTATTCTCCCCACCTCAAGACCCGTTAGTCACATGTGAAAAGTTTCTTTTGCCATGTAAGGTAACATATTCGTGTGTTCTGGGGTAGGGGTTGGGAGTAACATTATTCTATCTTCAGAAGAAGCCTTCACTGATTTTCTGCCATTGTAAAACTTCACTGTCCTCTGGCCACTACAAAACCTTCACTGTGAGACCCCTGAGAGCCAGGTACAGGCGGTTGCCCAGGGCAGTTATCTGTAATAGATGTTTAGAACAACACTGTAAATGTAATAAGTGGGAGAAAATTGTATTTGCTGGAAAACCTCCAAGGACGGAAGTCTGTTTGGTTAGAGGGAATACTTGGATAAGCTACTTAGAGAAGAGGAAGGAAGATGAGACTCTCAAGAGGCAACTCCCACAAACAAAATGGCCATGACACTACCTTCTAAAGAGGATTCTTGTTTTGCAGAGAGGACCTGAGACTGCCAGGGCCCATCTTTCTCTGCCTTTCCATCCATGAGCTCAAATTCCTTCCTAAACAAACAATGAATACACATTTAAACAATATTAGTTGAAAGAGAAACCAAACCTCAGCCAGCACACGGGACCAATGTATCCCAGTTGGGCATCTATCTACATTTTAGCAGATATCACTTTGTTATCAATTTTCTCATTTGTAAAATGGGGACAAGGGTATTTCTACATATGTTGTTGGGAAGATTAAAGATGTAAAATGTTTAGAACAGTGCAGTACACATAGTGAATGCTCAATAAACCTTAACCATTCTGTTGGATATGATTGTGCTTGTGTGAAGGTCATGTGGTTTGATAGACTGTGCAGCCTCCAAATCCCAGAGTTCATAATTTCTGAAGTGACTAGAACTTTGCTGTTCAATAAAGAAGCTAGTGGACACATTTGGCTATTTACATTTAAATTTAAATCAATTTAAATTACATAAAAACATAAAATCCAGTTCCTCAATCACACTAGCCACATTTCAAGTGCTCAGTAACCACAAATGGCTAGTGATTATCTTATTGGGCAGCACAAATATAGAAGGTTTTTATTATCACAGAAAATTCTTTTGCATAGCACATTCAATAAACGCCCCAGTGTCAAGGAATATTGCAAGGTTTTTAGAGAGCTGGAGAAAGCTTAATATACTAGCAGAATCATATCTACATGGCAGTTATAGTTCTTTCTTGGCAAATTTTAAAACCATAATAGATTTTAAATCAAATAAGCTCGGCATCGTTAACTCTGTGGTGAATATATAGTTGGGCTTTCAGGTTTCTGATGTTGCGATGAAAACAATTTGTTTTGACCTTCTCCTTCTTTCAACAACCAATCCAAAATGGTTATCCTCCTTGTGCTAATGACATCATTTTCTCATAATCTTAAAACTCTGGCCTAGATCAAGTAGGCAAGAAAAGAGGGCGCTTATAATTCAGGTCATGTTCACATTATCAGGGATGAACACTATGCTCTAATGTCGTGAGTCTAACATATCACTTAACTTACTCTGACATTTTTCTTTCTGTTCTAACCACATATTCTCCATTCTGGCCCCAGTGAAAGTGCAGAATTTATACTGAGGCCATCAGTACACGGAGTTCAAAATGTAGGCTCAAGCAAGAATGACAAGCATGTCACCACTCCAATATTCCATACCCACAGTTGATACTGCTAGTCAATCCGTAACATTCTCTCCATTGTCTTGGATGCGGCCTCAGAATCCTTCTCAACACAAGATTCCAGGTAGCACCCATCAAACAATTAATATTTGCATTTGAATATGGACAATGACAAGTAGTTGTCATTTCTGGGTCAAAGAATGTTTACGGGATAGAAAGAATCAAAGAAACAGGGAAAGTCAGTTTTCCAACTTAAACAATGCTACTTTCCTTAAGGCACAATCAGGGTTTTGTTTCCTTTCCCTTTTTTAGTATAAGAGAAATGGTCGTTAACCAAGAGTTCAGTGGAGCAACAGTGCCACCCAATGGTTGGTTAGGTTAGTTTTGCATTTAACTGTTAACCATCCTAAGAGAGAAATTGTCTTTCACTCATGAAAATGGGAGCTGGAATTGACTATTAACTGTTTAAGCTGCTATTCACCATTTTCCTAAATGATAGTTACAGAAAAAGTAGGGGGAGTTCTGAGAAATGGGAATTGTCTTGAAACAAAAGTCTCAGCACGTTTCTGCTATCAAACAGTTCAACAGGAAGAAAGGCTCCATGTGAATTTACAAATGAACAGGACAGATTTTCACTTCTAGTCTACAAAGGGGTAGAATGGGCAACAGTTTACCCACCCACCTCCTCGCCCCAGAGGTGAGCATGGTTCTTTTTTTCCCCTATTTTCTAATAAATCACTGTGCTAAACGTACCCTACTAGAAACAATAGAGTAGGTATATGTATTGCAACATTTTATATGCAAAAAGGAGTGTAAAGGCTATGACAAGTGTTATAAATAGAACTATTATTTAGTTTAAAGGGAAGCAGAATTTACATTTCCCAAATCAGAGACCACTCAAACTTTGAGATTCAAGTAAGCAAAATAAATCTGAGCTTTTTGCACTGTGAAATCGAAGTTCTAACTCTATTAATAGAAGAGGTGAGTAATAGATTTTCCTGGTCCGATGGTGGTGGGATTTTATTACCCAATCTTCGTGATCTGCATAGTTCACCAGCCACTTTTCCAATGTGAGGTGACAGGGAGTTCCCAGGCACTAAGGTTGCATGTTGTTAACTGCTGGGTTTTTTTCTCACTTGGAGGGACTTATTTGAAGTTCTGGAGACATCCTCAGAGGACTTAAGCCCAAGGAAAGGAAAAAGCCTGCTCTTCTTTTTAACTTCCAGTCAATAAAAATGTTGACAGAACATTTTTTTTTTTAAAGAAAAGAAAAACATTGATATTCTTTTAAAAAATTTCCAACAAACAGAATGAATTGGTGCTAGGTTGATCTGATCATTTTTAATGTATAAAGAAGTTGCACACAAATATTTATTACTGTTTACTAGGGATTGCTATGATTAATGACTTTTGAAAAAAAATCAAATTTCCAATCTGGAATTCATTTATGGTCAAAGAGCTTTTGCCCAGAACTTTTTAACTCAACCTTCATCCTCTGGTTTCATTTAGTTTTTATTTTGGTGACATGAACTGTGTTTTGCTGATAAATAGGATTGACTGAAAAAAGATTCTGGCCTTAAAAGAGAAATGTATAGGCTGAACAGAGGCACACAGCAAATATTTTATGTAAAGACCACAAATACAGTGCTAGTGATCTGAGAAGAATATTCAGTTTAACTTCAGGTTTCTTCACTGAGTCAGTAGGTAGGAAGTTCAATTATAAGAAGTTTCATAGGTTATTTTAGTATTTTGTAAATAATTGTAATTTATTCTTACAGTGATGAAATTGTATGAAGTAGTTCGGTGAGAGACAAGAAGATGTGAAGTGTACATGGGCAAAATTTTAGATCCGCTGACCTGTGAGTGAATCCTAGTACAGCCAGAAATGATCCATGTGAATTTGTGTAAATTACTTCACATCTATGAGCTTCGATTCCCCAGCCTGTTAGATGGAAACACCATAGCACAAACCCATAATATCATTACGAGGATTAATGAGCATGGTGTATGGTGAGAGAAGACAGAATATTGAGAGGGAATGTCAAGTCAGCAATGGAACTGGAGTAACAGGAGATGCAAGAAGGAAGGAAGATTTGCAATCCAATAATGATTATTTTGGAATACTGACACATCCTTAGGCTTAATGTATGTGGCCAGAGTCTATAAACTAATAGGTCCGTACAGCCAGTGGTGGTCTTGCAGATATGTCTTGCTTGATGACAGTGTTTAATTTTGGAATGTGTTTACTTGGAAGAGGGTCCTATATTTGCCATTTGCCACCAATGGTCTCATCATTTTCTACTGTGCTCAACCCATCTGGATTCTCTCATTTCTATCTCTCTGGTCTCTCCTGGCTTTGGAATTTTTGACCCATGTTTGGCAAATAAAAGAAAATAACCATTCAAAATGAGTCCTGAGATTTCAAATGATCAATTATGTGGCAGAATTCATGTTATACTCCCTAAATTGACTGGCAGAGAGGTTTCATCCTACATGCCAGGTCTCTTGATTGGCGGCAACTGCCCCAAATGTATGTTATGAAGCTTCTGAGGCCGCTGCCAAGTTCAACGTTCCAGAGGGCAAGAAAGAGATAGCTGTCCTATGCCCTACTTCACTTGTCCTCAGAATGCAATCCATGAGCATAAGCAACATATTATTCGATTTTGTCCTATGCCATTTCATATGGTAGTCACCAGCCACATGTGGCTGCTAAGCATGAGAAACGTGACTAGTCCAAGTTGAAATATACTATAAGTATAATACACACACCAGCTTTCAAAGGGTTGCTACAAAACATAGGGTGTAAAAATCTCATTAATAATTTTTAATATTAACTATGTGGTAAAAAGGTAATATTTCTGATATATTATGCTAAATACAATATAAAAATTGATTTACCTTAAAACACTTTTAATGCAGCTGCTAGAAAAATTCAAACTTACATATATGCCTCAAATTATATTTCTGTTGAATATTATTACATATTATATGTCTTAATATATAATATAATGATGTAGTAATGGTAAAAATAGTTACTGGCCTTCATTTACATTATTTGTGCAATTTCTATTGAACTACAGACCCCACCAAAGTATTATTTGGTTCCAAAAAATAAAAGGAGATAACTCTCGAAAGGAAAAATAATGAAAATTTCCAGTAGAGATTCTATTTATCTTTTTTAATTCAATTTTCTCAGTGTTTTTATTGCTTTATTTATTTATTTTTCATTTGTATAAACTTATGGGGTTTTATACAAAGTATAATTTTGTGACTTGCACAGATTGTAACATAGTGGTAAAGTCTTTTGACCTTTTTTCTCAATGAAATTCTCAAAGTGCCTTCCTCGCCACACACAAACATCAACTGAGAATCACTGCTCTAGAAAGGGTCAGCAAACTAAAGACGATGAAAAAACATCCACCAGCCACATACCTATGTTTCCATATTGTATATGGCTCCTTTTGCATTATAATGGCTAGATTGACTAATTGTGACAGAGAGGATCCCCAAGGGGTCCTCAAAGTCCAAATTATCTACTATCTGGCCCTTTACAGAAAATGTTTGCTGACCCCTGCTCTAGAACAACAATTTGAAATGGGTTTTCCTAAATTAATCCTCATAACAGACATTTAGGTCAGTTAACAGATGCAAAAAACTGCTTAGGAAGACGTTTGGATCACAGTGTTACAAACCACAGATGCGTTCAGAAATAAAACTTTATTTTCTAGCTTCTAAAAAAATCTTCAAATTGTTTTCTTTGAAACCGTGCTTTGTAAAATGAGATCCTAGGGGCAGTGTTAAGAGACTGAGGTTTATTTGAGGCTGAAATGAACAAACATAAAGGGGAATACTTCAGGTCCTCTGCTCTGCTTAACATTCCACACAACCTCATGTTTTACTGACACTTTCCCAACCTAAAAATGGACATCTGAATGAATGGTAAATTACTGAGAATTTCCTTACACAGATCATAAGCATCCTAAACTTTTGGTTGCTTAACTAATAGATATTTTTGTAAGTTTTGATGAGAAATTGAAGCTATGATATTGCTACATTTGTCATAATAGGTTTTTTTTTTTTTTCCTTATGAGTTGAATCTAAATCTTCTGGCTTTCTGAATCCATCAGAGGAATCTTCTGGTTTATGGTTTATGAGTCATCACATAAAAAGTACAGAGCTCCAAAAACTAAACTGGTATTATGTTTGGGGAAATAAACTCCAGAGGTTAATAAAGCATTGTTTCGCCCTTCCAAGACCTAACTATCATATTAAAGGTTGCAGATGTTCATTTCCCAGTTTTATTAGTCTTCTTCACAATTGGTTAAAAACAGAAAGAAAAGAAATTACAATTCTAATTGTGACTCTACTTAACTAGTTCAAACTGATTTAAGTACAAACATCTGAAAACTCAGCAACCATTTAAAAGTCTATTTGAGCAGTAGATCATAATTCCTAGGAGAAATGGAAAGGTGCTTTATAGTCTAATGCTTCCTTTTGAACTGTATATCACTTTTTTCTGTTTAGAATTCATTTGAATGCAGAAATCGAGCTAGGTTCCCTTCATTGGAGACACTCCAAATATTTTGACAGTTATTTGAATACCATATTGACAAGCCCATTATATTTACTGGTTCTAAAACAAATAATTTCCACATATCCTAAGCTTTAAAACTCTTTAGCAGAAATTATTAAAAGATTATAAAGTGTTTGTCTGTGCATTTTTAAAGGGAGGGATTTGTGACTTCTTAAAATAGGAAAATATTTGAATAGCAGCTATAATTCTAGTATATTCACAAATCAGTCATTAAAATGCATAGAGCAGAGATGTTGCAGCTGTATACAGCTTTTATTATTCAGACTGCTAAATGGGTGAAACATATATTTTAATTTAATGTATAATGCACAACTCAGAATGAACCAGAATGATTCTTCCTCCCATCTCTCCGAAGGAGAAGCCAGAGATCCTTCAACGAGTTGCTGATAATTTATCCTGGATAACAGCCAGTTGAGATTTATAGAATATGCCAGCATCTCTTCATAAAACATTGCAGGACCTGGCAGAAGTTTAGTTTAAAAAAAAAAAAAAAGCTCATAATATTTCTGCTTTTATTTATATATTTTCATCAGGGATTTAATTGCTAAGCATTCAGTTTTGGTTATCAATTATGGCCCAGTGAGAACTTCAGCAAATACAAGAGTGCCTTCCCATTTTATTATTGTTAGAATAGAAGGCCTAGGTAGGGAAGGAGCATTTAAAGACCTCACCTAAGAGACCTACAAAGAACCTCAACATTACTAATAAAGGGCAGGAAAAAGTCCAAAAAGGGATGTCCATTCTCATTTAGTAATCTTAGTAAGTCAGTGGAGGTATGTTGGAAAGCACAAGAAGTTACATGACATCCTTTATTCAGAGTGTGATAAGATTCTTCTATTGTGAATAGGCCAGGCTCCTGTCTGAAGGACTATGGCTGGAGAGTACTACTGTTTGCATAATGGTCAAACTTTCTCTTCAGCCCTCGGGATGTCATCTTGAGCCTCTTGCAAAATAAAACCTCTCTCTTTACAGTTTCAGAACAAACAAAAATGCATTTATGGCTTCTCACATTGCTATAAACACTTGTAGTCTATTTTCTTTGCTGAAATATAAAGTTCTCTCCAACAGCAATTTATTTTTTTCTTAAGGGTTCCAACGACCTCTCATTGGAAAGCTAAACTTCTCTTCTACAAGACAAATCTCGGTGTTAGAACTTAACTAATTTAGTGTATTTAATCAGAGGCTCTGAAAAATAATTTTCTTGTGTCTTTTCATGTCTAGAGATTTATACCAGCACTTAAGTCTCTCAGAAAGGACCATGCAAAACTTCATGTCAGTTCTGTTGACTTTTGGATTTAGTCAATTCATGGTGATATCAAGGGGGGATTTATCTTTTAGCATTATGGGTAATTTCAGCAGAGAGAGGAACAAATTAGGGCTGAGGTTAAATGGTCTTGGGAGACTCTGAACTTGACTTAATTGATTTGGTAAAGCAAACCATGACATACAATAGCCCTCAGAGTGATGAGTGCCACGTAATTCTTTGTGCTCTCTGATGCTGCCTCAGCCCTTAGGCTGGTGCCTGCTGGAATCTAAAGACCTGTTAGTATTTTCAAGAAGCCCAGATTCAACATGAGATCCTATGGTATCTCTTCTAGGGTTTGATCATTTTAGTCATCAGTGATATGGCCTCATATCTCCCATATTTAGACTGGTTGTAAAATATTCTCAGTATTTGTTCATGTTTTATCCACTACTTTATGAAAGGGATTTGCAAGTCCTTGTAATAAAGAAGATAAATCTCATAACCTTAATAAAATGTAAAATGAATTCAGGACCATGAAGAGGTAGAATAGGTAAATATTCTACCTCCTGGGGCTTACAGAGTTGAAATTGGACTTGACACATGAGTTGGTGTTTCTGGCTGACAATATAAGAGGAACACAAGCTATGATCCACACCAATTGTTTACTTTCTCTCATCTCTTAAATATATATGTATCTGTATTATTCATATCTGTACGATGTTGTAGCCCAAGTGCCTTATATGTTTAAAGTTCACAGTTTCTTCCTATTTAGTCAAAAAAGAAGCAAGAAAAGAACAGAGAAGGTCAGTAAGATTATTCTTAGTAATACTGATTTGTCCTTCCTTTATTAATTAGAGAAAAAGCTCATTCAAATCCCTCCCAAGACCACCACTGATACCTGTAGCATTGGTCTCATTCTACTTCTCCTGGAACCTTCTTCATTATTTAGCTATTTTCTATCTTGTGCATCCTGACACCCTCTCACCTCTTTCCTTCTGTTTATAAATATTACAGGTTGCTCCTATAATAGTAAAGAGGCTTCTTCCACCTGTCAGCCTCATTTTCAAGTCTACTATCCCCATCTCTCTGCGTCTTTCGATGACCAAACTTCGTAAATGAAGAGAATATTCTTACAGACTACTACTCATTCTCACTTCCTTAATCTTCTGGATGCTATTGCTACAACCTCTCCAACATTTACCAAGAAAACCTTGCCATTCGCTCCCTCTTTGCCAGGCTGAAAACCTCTTCCTGCCTCCTCTCCAGTCCAGAGCTTCAGTTTGTACCTAAAATATCTCAACTGCTGACCCCAATCTCTCCTCCTGCCAATGCATTGTCTTTATTTCTATCAGAGTTAACTTTCCAAGCAAAAGTTAGATTATGTCACCTGGAAATATTAAGACTTTCCCCAGCCTGAATTTGGCCTTATCTCTAGATACGTCCTACATGTACACAGGTATTCACTCCTAAGGCACACACTTGGAGCCTTACCCAGTAAAAGCCCACTCTACAATGACATTGTTCTACCTAGAATATCCTTCAGCAACATGTCCATTCAGCAAAGACCTGATCTTTAGTTCTCTCCAACTCCCTCTCTCTTGCCCTGAAGAATTAATGCTGTGCTTGGCCAGGGCACTTGATGAGATCGCTTGTCAGTTGTTTGCTTATTATGTCTCTTTTCTGCTAAAATGTAAGCTCATTCGAGGAAGAAAGCTTGTCTTATTTCCCTTTGAATCTCTGTTAACTTTGTAAATGTTCAATAAATATTTAGCAAATTAATTATCATGTTAGTCTAATGTTATTATTTTACTACTGAATCTGACTATGGGTGTATAGGCAAATTTATAATATATTCCTGCAGTATTGTCAACTGCCCTTGACTGCCCAGAACTTTTCATGGGCGTATTGTTACTATCTATACCCTAACATTGACATGCAGGCCAGAGATGACCATCAAAATATTCAGTATTACTACTACCCACATTTCATTTTTAATGTGTGATATTACTTTGCCTAAAATTCCATGGCTATGAAATGGCAGTGCCCAGATCTGGATCAAAGGAACAAGGATTGTGTGTGCTTATTCACTTGGCTGAAAAAGAAAGGTTCACATCAGAGGATGGTTTTATTCTGTTGTAGGTTGACTGTTTGGTTTATTTTGTTTGTTTAAAAAGAGCAAGTTAAAATAACAGTGTTTTGGGAAGACAATGTCCAGTTCTGTTTTCTGAAGTAAAAGTGTGAACCTCTGTCCAGGCCAAGGGAGAAAGGAAGGTGGTGTCTGTGAGAAGGAAGAAGTTTGAAAGCCTCTTCAATCTCCCTTTTTTTTTTTTTTTTTTTTTTTTTTTTTTTTTTTTTTTTTTTTTTTTTTTTTTGAGATGGAGTCTCGCTGTGTCGCCTGGGCTAGAGTGTAGTGGCATGATCTCAGCTCACTGCAAGCTCCGCCTCCCAGGTTCATGCCATTCTTCTGCCTCAGCCTCCTGAGTAGCTGGGACTACAGACGGAGTCTTGCCCTGTCACCCAGGCTGGAGTACAATGCCATAACCTCGGCTCACCGCAACCTCCGCCTGCCGGGTCCAAGCGATTCTCCTGCCTCAGCCTCCCAAGTATCTGGGATTACAGGCACCTGCCACCACACCCGGCTAGTTTTTTGTATTTTTAGTACAGATGGGGTTTCCCCCATGTTGGTCAGGTTGGTTTCAAACTGCTGTCCTCAGGTAATCCACCCACCTCTGCCTCCCAAAGTGCTGGGATTACAGGCGTGAGCCACAGTGCCTGGCCACCTCTTCAATCTTCACACACACTGTATGAATCTGCTCTTCCTCAGACTCCAAAACAAAGTCCTGAGACTAGGTTTGAGTTTTAAGTTTGCCTCTTTGTGACCCTGCTAATAAATTTAGTCTGTGTCTTTTGTACAGTACCTAGTTTGGTATCATGCTTAATTAAAGGTTTGTGCTAATTAATAATAAAGTAGGTAAATCGGAACCTTGAGATTTCAGTTCTCTATTCCATTGCCTCTCTCTCTCTCAGCCTGATTGAAACCTTGCTCATTATCTTCCTGCAATTAATTCCTTATTCCTGAGGCTTCTTCCTGTTATCCCAAGAGATGAAGCTCCTGGATAGAGACCCTCATCAAGATGATTAGGTCACACTGCATTTACCAATTAAACAATAGTTAGTTATTGATTTCTACTGAGAAATGAAAATGATTAGCAGCCCCTTTACAGAGAGAGCTATCATTCTAAGAAGTTACCATTTCATAGTTCTATTTCTAGAGAATTACTTGGCATTTTCTTAAGGTCAGATGGGATACCATAGTACTAACTATTTAAGAAGATAAATCTGTACCTTATCACTATTAGAGAATGCTCTCAGGGCCATTGTTAAAAGCTCATCATATAGACACAAATATTAAACTTTTTATGCATGAATAATGCAATGTTATAAAGAAAAGTGCACCATTAACTCTTCATTATGTGCATTTCTTTATGGCCTCATTAAAAGGCTCTCCGTCTCTCACTATCTACATATATGCACATACCTGTGTGTGTGATCATATGTACATACATGTATATATGTATACATTTGTTTGTATGCATGTATGTATGCGTTATATATACAAACTGTGTTTTATGGACACATATTATATGTTCTTAGGACCAAAAGTGTCTTGTCATTCTACAGTAAAAATTATTTCTAAATAGATAAACCAGATAAACATAGGTTTGCCTCAGTAATCAATGGCTATATTTAGCATAATATCCTTATCTTACTGTGATTCATTTATCGCCTGCATCTCTTTCGTTTTCTCTCTCTCTCTCTATATATATATACATATATATAATATATACACATCTACTCCTATCATTTTTGTATTTTCTTCACAATTTATTCCATACCGATAATATTTTCTTAAATCAAATTCAATTCAATTTTTGCTTAGCTTTATATTAAGCATTTTAGCTATAAAATCATTAATCTTATGTGTTTTCAAATATTTTTATTATAATACATGAAGTAAGCATGTAACCTTATAAAAACAGTTGAGAATGTACTATCTCAAAGCCCGTCACACACTGTTGGTATTATGTATACCACATTGGTTGGCAGTTCTGTGCTCTTTGCTTGTAGGTTCAAATCCAGCAAAACCAATCTATTTCCAAATGCAAATGAGGGTGTATATATATATATACATACATTACATATAATATTTTATATAATATATTACATTACATATAATATTTTATAAATGCTACCATATCTTTTCAAATTTTAAAAACTAAGACTCAGTGACATTAAGATTTCCCAAGTCCACATAGCTAAAAAAATTGAATTCCAAGCCTGTGTGGATCTAAATCCTTATTCTTCCCACTCAAAAATGTAATATATTCCTTTTTTAAAAAGCTGAAAATATTTTTTAAAGTAAATATGTACAAGATAGGGGACTTGTTCATGAAAGTGAGAAACCACCATAATTTTCCTGAGAATTACACCTAGAGTTTGAGAACATTTCTCTGCGATATTAAGCATCTGAGCAATTTTTTGCAGAGTGTGGCATCCCAGGAAGATTAAATATGCTTGTTCATTGAGTTATTAGAAAATAAACTGTTCTTATTCTTTGGAAGTCACGATGTAGCTACCAAATTCAGAAGCAGAATATAGACCACTGTGAATAGGCAGGGTTTTATGCTGTGGTTCACATTGCTCACTATACATATGGGCTATCCCAAAGAGGAGGAAAGGATGACCCTTGCTTTTGAGATGTTCATCAAATTATTGTGAATTTAAAAATAGAAATCAACTGCAAAAATGTATATTTTTGCTGAGAGGAGTAATTCAGACTATGTATGTGCTACTTCTCAGTGAGGAGAAAGCAATGTCGGTCAAAGTATTTGGGCAAACACTTTTAGAGAAGGCAACATTTTGGTTTGGAGGGGACATAGTATAATATTGATAACATGTACTTGGATATCATAGTAATAACAATGATAATAATAATAATCAACCTGGGTGTGGATCTCGGCTGGTCTCTGTAGTACACATCTGTGGTTACTGCCACCCCGGGTGAACTCTCCACTTTTCTGGTAACAGCTTCCCACTTTGCTCTGGAAATCAGCCCACCATTATATTGAGTCCTGTGTTTGGAGGGAGGGCCTTATCTGACCCCTGTTCCAAGGTGGGTGAGTGACCCAAGCCTGACCATCTCAGCATATTCTATCCTGTGAACATCAAGGATGGCTATGTGAGTAATTGGTCCAATCAGAGCCAGCCCCAGGACTTTTTGGAAACTGCTAAGAATGGAGATTCTCACTTTCACTGAAGATGATGAGTAAAGCATCTAAGTCTGGCTGCCAGCCGTCATCATACCACCACGAGGGAAACTGTTTGCCCGACAGTGGAGCCAACACGTCGGGAAGCTGTGATGGGTAATGCGAAGGAACCAAGTACCAATGAGCCTACATTTACGTCCCTTCAATCAAGCCATATCTGAAGCCAGCAAGAACCACTGAGTTTTTGATTATATAAGTCAGTAAATCACACCTCCCTATTTTTTCTTTCACCAATTTAAGTTTGGTTTCTATTTCTCACAGCCAAGAGTGTTGACTAATATGGCTAATTACCATTGGCATGTCCGTAGATGAGTGATTTGCCTCTGAAGGTTTCTGTGAGGGTTTTTAAAATAAAATACTGCATGTAAAAAATTCAGCACAATTTTTTATTCGTTGACAGGGAAAGTATGTGCTGAAGAATAAATAAGCTGCACTGAGAGTTCAGTGTAGCTTATTTGGATGCCAAACAGAAGTGCAAGAGAAGAAGAGGCCAGCGAGCGTGATAATCTTGCTCCCCAGCAGATCCTCTCAATTTTCAGGTCTAAAGAAACTGGTCTGGAGTCGAAAGTGACAAGGCTAAGAGCAGGGAGGAGAAATGGGTTAGGTCATGTCCATTTATGTCAATCACTTTCACATTCCAAGGTATAGTATTTCAAATGAAAATCCTTCCACATATAAAGGAAACAAAATAGGTCACTTGGGCCATAGTGAGTCTTTCAGGAAAACCTGTTCTGGCACAATCAGGCTAAGCTAAATCGTATTGTATAAAACTATCATATGACTTGAGAATAACATCAATGGAAGTAATTGGGGGCTTTTTGTTGTAGTTCTGTGGCCTATTTTACATACTTCTCTATTGTAGAAAGAAATTAATAATGACACAAATTATTTTAATTATTTCCTTCTAGTGCATAGTTTGATAATCAACAATTTAAATAATGTACTTATATTAAAATATTATTATATTTGAAGCAGTGTTTTTTGAAGTTCTATAGAATTCAAAGTGTAGTCTTGAGTGTTTAGTCTCAGTAAACAAGATCAAGCTCATTATATGTATCCAACAGCACAATCAGTGGGGGTATGATAAAAGAAAGAAAATTCACTTACATGCTTTAGAATCACAATTCAGCATGTACATTTAAAATAAGATTCAAAATCATTATAATCTGGCTATTAATAGTACTTTCCTTGTGATTTGTTTTTTTAAAAGTAGATATGGCCTCTATTTATATGAATGCAATTCAACTAGGAAAAGTTAAAGCTTTATACCAACAAAAAATGTTTCAGGGATTTCAAACACTAGACATTAGTCAAATACAATATGATGATTCTTGTCCTTTACACTCGGAAACTCAATTTCAGAGGCACAATAGGGTATTCAAATGTAGACATCGCAATGTACATTTTTAGGCTTGGCCATGCCACTTAAAAAAGAAATATGAGGACAAGAAACACGAATCAGGGATAGCAGGATTTAGTTATCCTTGCTTAATTAACTTGTAACAATAAGAGACCAAAACTGATGATGTTTTAGTTAAAGTCTCAGGTGTTTTACAAAAATGATTCTATTAAAATACTAATGTTGAGCAAGTGACATCTGTTACCTATTAACAGGAGTGTAAGTTTGAACACTTCTGCCCGCTGTATTTTTATTTATTTATTTGAGACAGAGTTTCGCTCTTGTTGTCCAAGGTGGAGTGCAATGGAGTGATCTTGGCTCACTGCAACCTCTGCCTCCTGGTTTCAAGAGATTGTCCTGCCTCAGCCTCCTGAGTAGCGGGGATTACAGGTGCCCGCTACCACTCCCAGTTAATTTTTTTTTTTTTTTTTTTTTTGTATTATTAGTAGAGACGGGGCTTCACCATGTTCGCCAGGCTGGTCTGGAACTTCTGACCTCAGGTGATCCACCCACCTCCGCCTCCCAAAGTGGTGGGATTACAAGCATTAGTCACTATGCCTGGCCTGCATCTTGGTAGGGGAGTCACCAAGGAAAACATGGTGTAGTCAAGCACTGGACAGAATCACATTCTACTCACATAGAGAAGAGACAGAGCAATATCAACTTCGCGAGTGGGTATATGGATTATTTCCTGAGTTGCCATAGATACATACAACTGGGATTCTTTTTAATCATACTTTAGAATTTCCTCTTGAATCATACATTAGATTTTAGTCTAACACCAAAATGGTTCAAGCCTTGGAGTTAACCCCAATGATGATATATTCATTTAAATTCATTAAGTAAATATAATAATTTCTAAGCAGCATTCTCCAATAGAAATAGAATACATTAAAAACTTTTTAGTAACTAGATTTTTTTAAGTCAAAAGACACAAGTGAGATTAATTTTAACAATATGTTTTATATAGCACAAAAGATTCAATATGTCATAGTTTTAACTTTATTAATATACAATTTATAAATGAGATATTTCTTTTTTGTTTTTTGTCCCGACTTTGAAAACCCAGTCTGTATTATATACACTGATAGTAGGTCTCTGTTCGGGCCATCCACACTGTGTTACTGACCTTTTACCGAGCAGCACAGTTCTAGAGGGATTAGAGGTTCTTGTTCTGACCACAATTTCCTTCTTTGAGAATTAGCACACGGCAGCAAATGCAACATATTCACGGCGTTTCATCATATTCTATTCCACAATGCCTATCGTGGAAAACCATTAAGAGAAAACAATACCTCAAAATTCCAGAACACAATCTGAGAACAATTTCGGGAAACAATAAGACCCATCGAATGTGAATGAAATGAAGGAAAATAAAACCAGGCACTAGATGCACATCTAATAATCTCCCCAGTCCAGTGACTTGACACATCAGAAAACTGGATATTCTTGCATTTTCACTAAAACATGAAGCATACAAAATTGTGAAAGTAAAGTAGATTCATTAAATTCTACCAGGCTAAGAAATGCAGGCTTTAGCTGAGTCTGGTAGTACAAGTTTTGAGTTTCTAATTATAAGGGTAGTCATTTCAGATCATATTTGCTGTGAAATATTTATCAACTTTCTAATATATGTGTATGTGTGTGTATACACATATATTAGAAGCTTTTACAGACACTTCTCTTTCTTTGGTTGGCAATAATGACACTGCATTGACACCCATAGCACTCTGTCAATTGCTCTGGGGAAAATCACTTGTAATTATAGAGACCCTTCCAACAAACCTCAATTATTCTTTCTCTAAAGTTTTTCTTTGTACAGTCTTAATATATCCTTGAACTACTCTGCACTTATTTAAATTTCCTTTTTTTTTTCTCTCAAGGCTCTTTCACACTTAAACTCTTACTTCAACTCTATATTTAATCACTCCTACTTCTCTGTCTCCATAAAACACCCAGTTTAGTAGGTGAAGGGACTGTGGTATGAGGAAAACCCATGGGTTGTGAACCCATGTCCCTGCCCATAATAGTGAGAGACTTTGGTCAAGGTACTGAATCTCTCTGATTTGCTTCAAATCTATAAAACGGAGATGAGATCTAGTGCGTTCATAACATCCACCAACAACGCATGGCACATATGCTAATTTTAGCCATGTCAATTATTATTATTAAATATCAACATGAACCTAACAATCTCATTTCTAAATGGTATCAACATCCTTCTAAGAAAATTACTAAGGGTTTTTGTTTAAAAAAAAAAACAAAATATCCTGTAGATAGATAGATATTCTCTCTCCCTCTTTCTCTCTAATTTCAAATTCAGCCAGTAAATTAAATAGCTATCTGATACTGCCCCCTCCTATTTTATCCTAGCGCAGTGATTCTTAAAAATTGTTCTGTGAGATGTCAATAGTATTTTTTGAACTTCTATTTTTTAAAAATTGAGAAAATAAATTGTATATAGATAGTTTTTATTTTTTAGCAAACTTTTCAGAATATTTAATATGATTGAGGACTTGTAAATCTTTAGAAAGGAGATATATCATCAGCATTTTCTAAATGTATGTGATCACTGAATCCTTCTCCCCAAAGTATTTCACAGAAGGGGTGTTCCACAGATCATACTTTGGGAAATGTACTAACATCTCAGACTTTTGTTTTCACCAACTGAATTGTAAAACTGACTCAGCAGCTAAGACTGCATACACTTTATAGTTATTGCACTTTTATTTGCCTTCTAAATCACAGAAACAAATTCTTTCCTTGCTTCAAACCTTTCTGAAACAGTTTTGTACCAGGTTTCATAATTTTGTTCATCAACAGTTTCTTACATTCTATGTAAACAGAATTCTATGGAAAGAAATAGTAATTAGAGGTACAAAGGGAAGAAACCCAAGTTCTTAAAGAAAACATTCTCAGAGCTTCAAGTTTAAATAAAATTGAATATGCCAGTTTTGAACTGAGCAATTGAGTTGCTGATAGAATGATTAAATGAAGAATTGTTATAGTCAAAACTTTAAATTTTTTTAAAATTTTAATGTCAAAACTGAATACCCATTTACCATGAAGCCATATATAAAGTATCAGTTTATGAAATATGAAGATATACTTTGATTCCTCACTTAGTTGCTCAAAATCACAATTTTAAGTTACAAGTAAACTAGAGTATATGCTAACGTATTGAAGAGTAGTCAGATTACTTGAGAGGTATATTTTGGGAATCAACTTTAAGATGCTGCACATTTGCAACAGATTGAATTTACTTTTTCATGAAAGACACTCAAATGGAATGAAAATAACAAAACATGTATCTTAGGATTGTAGACTCACTCTCAGGCTTTTTTAGTCTTTCTATAAATATCAAGAGCTTTCCATCTGAGTCATAACAGATCAATCACTATGTGGATAAGATAATTCCTGTTCATGCTTACTTCGGGAACCATGACAAACCACCCAGATTTTCCAAGCACATCTTTCCTTTCTTCTGTCTAGAAAGAATTACAATTCAGGAATTCTCAGCTTACAAATTTCATCTGAAATTAAAACCAATAGAAGAGAGACAGGATCATAAAATGATTTGAAGGTGACTCTCACTTAACCACATTTAAAAGTTGCAAGATGCAACTATAACTCTTGTTCTAGCATAAAGCAAACATTAAGAATAGAACTATAACTTTCCATAATTTTAATAAATTTAGAGTGTTAACTACTTCCAATTCTGTATTTTCTGTTTCTATTATCTACATCCATTCAACATAATGGAGTACTAACTAAGCATGCAGAAGATAGCTAAATAGATAGATACCTCAAAACTTAATCTATTTTTGTATTAATTTTCACTGATTATATTATTTAGAACAGAAATATGCATAGGGGAAGGGCAGCAAGTTATTGATCCCTAATTATGTTAAAACTGTCTCAGAAGACTTCAAACAGTTGTAATCTTTGCAAATTGTAGGCCCATTTTTCAAATGACAAACTGAAGATAAAATGCAATCATATATACCATGGAATACTATGCATCCATAAAAAAGGATTAGTTCATGTCTTTGCAGGGACATGAATGAAGCTGGAAACCATCATTCTCAGCAAACTAACACAAGAACAGAAAACCAAACACCACATGTTCTCACTCATAAGTGAGAGTTGAACAATGAGAACACAATGGACACAGGGAGGGGAACATCACACACCAGGGCCTGTTGGGGGGTGTGGGGGCTAGCTGAGGGATAGCATTAGGAGAAATGACTAATGTAGATTATGGGTTGATGGGTGCAGCAAACCACCATGGCATGTGTATACCTATGTAACAAACCTGCACATTCTGCACATGTATCCCAGAACTTAAAGTATAAATATAAATATATATGTGTGTGTGTGTGTGTGTGCATGCGTGTGTGTGTGTGTGTGTACTGTCAAAGCCAAAGCTCTATCTGAGATGCCACAAGTTTTATTGGTTATTTGTCCATCAAATATCTGCCAATCCAATGAATGTACTGATTTTTTTCCCTTACTTACTCTAAATTATTGGCTCTTTAATCCCCCAAATTTCTCTTATTTTCATATTCTATTTACTTGACATTAATATGCCTATATTTAATATTATAAAGAACATACAACATTTATTTGAAATTGAGTTTCTGTCCTAAGAGATAACTCAAATCCAGCCAAATACATACAAACGTGCTTTTCCTTTTTTCTCAGTTTCTATTTATATATAATATTTGAAATATTTATGCAGTACATGTGGCATTCTGTTACATGGATAGAATGTATACTGATTAAGTTGAAGGTATTCTAAGTTCTCTCTTCTAGCTACTTTGAAACATATAATACATTGTTGTTAACTATAGTGACCCTACTCTGCTATAGAGCATTAGAACCTATACCTTCTACCTAATTTATATTTGTATCCATTGACCAATCTTTCTTCATCCCCCACTCATACCCACACACCCTTCCTAGCCTCTGATATCTATCGTTCTGCTCTCCACCTCCATGAGATCAACTTTTTGAGCTCCCTCATATGACTGAAAATATACAAAATTTGCCTTTCTGTGTCTGGCTTGTTTCATTTAACATAATGACCTCAAAGTCCATCCACATTGCTGCAAATGGCATGATTTCATTTTTTAATAGCCAAATAGTATTTCATTGTGTATATATTCTACATTTTCTTTATCCATTCATTTGTTGATGGACATTTAGGTCGAGTTCATATCTTTCCTATCATGGATAGTGCTGCAATAAACATATGACTATTCATCCAACAAGGAATTAATATTATGAACATACAAGAAACTCAAACAACTCAAAAGTAAAAAGATAAATAATCCCATTAAAAATGGGCAAAGGACATGAATAGACACTTCTCAAGAGAAGACATAGAAATGGCCAACAGGTATTATGAAAAAATGCTTAATATCAGGGAAATGCAAGTTAAAACCACAATGAAATGTCATCTTACCCCAGTTAGAATAGCTATTATTAAAAGGACAAAAATAACAAACGCTGTTGAAGATGTGGAGAAAGGGATACTATTAATCACTGTTGGTGGGAATGTAAATTAGCACAGCTACTATGGAAAACAATATGTAGATTTCACACAAAACTAAAAAGAAAACTACTATGCAATCCAGAAACCTCACTTCTGTGTATTTATGCAAAGGAAAAGAAATCAGTATATCAAAGGAATATGTTTTTTTAAATATCTCAATGGTCAATAATACCAACATCCTAGTTGTCATTAAATGGAGGCAAAATTCAGATTTTATTGCTAAAAGTTAACAGCCTCAATCTAAGGATCTCTATAGAGCTTCAAGCCTCAGAAGCTTCTAGCTGCTTCTGGAGTTCAACTGGCACACAGTCACAGCATGCTGAGAGATAATTGCCCAAGGTCACTGGTGAGCAGCAGTAGGGAAAATCAAACCCAAGGGTCGCAGGATCTTATAAATGTTCTCATCTCAAGAGCACTGAGAAAAAAAAAATGTTTTGCAACATGCCAGTCCTCAAGTGTATTTATTATTTCAATTTAATAATCATCGACCTAGTAAGAATCCAAGAGGCCAAATGAAAATAAATGATACTTATTAGTGAATAATGGTTTGTTCCAGTCTCTGAGTCTGAAATAAAGTAACCTCATCAAAAGATAAATATCAGCACTGGCCCTTAAAAGTCAACAGGTAATGATAAATAGGAATAAATGGAAAGAAATAATAAGGAAAATAGCTTAGAAAGTTGGGAGACTGATTTTCTTACATTAATAATGTATTCCATTTTTTCCAATTCTTTAATGGGCTAGCAAAATTATATTAAATAGAAGAATTTCTTTTCCTTATATTTTGGTCTATTTCAGTAATACAGCGTAACACAGGATGAAAGAAAAAAGAAGAACTTTTAAAAATAAGTACAATAAGTTCTGGAAATGAAAAATGACATTTTCCATTTTTACAGATATAATCTTAGACATAGCCTTAATTTGGCCATTTCATATCCCTCTTGAAAAGTTTCTTACAGGTCATGGGTTGGTCTCAAACCAAACATGTCTTTAGAGAAACATTTATAAGAGATTTCTGTTAGACATCTTGAGATCTTGTTCAAGATGTCGTTTCTGTTATTATTGTTGTCTAGCTGAGGGAAAAGATGAACTTTGTTTATAGCTAATGATTGTTTTATGGAAGCCAAAGTCTGGAAATAAACCTGATCTTTATATATACTTAGAACCAAGACCCAGAAATTCAACATCAATCTGGTATATTTTCTCTTTCTTCCCTTATATATCCTGTATCTGCTTCTAGAAGTCACTGATTTTTTATATTACATGGGTCTTTCTCTATATATGCCTCCTCTTTAACAACCCACAAAATAAAACATGACCAAAAAGTTAGTGGTAATTCCAGAGGTTATATCATTTCCTAAGTCTAGACTCATAACTACAGTACATGTTAAACCCTCTTATTTAACCTTATTCAGTTAAGTGACCTGAAAATGTCAAAGTAGCAAATTAAAATATATATGTAATATCTAATATCAATGATACTTATGTAATATATAATAAATATATCATGAACAAATTAAAATATATACTATATATACTATATGTATTTATCTATTATATACATTATATATATTCATTATATATTATATATTATATACTCTTAACCACTTTAACTTTTTTCTGAGACAGGATCTTAGTCTGTCACACACTCGAGTCTCTTGAGTAGCTGGGACTACAGGTATGGGCCATCACACCTGCCTAATTTTTTATTTGTGTTTTTATTTTTATTTATTTATTATTTATGGTAGAGACAGGCTCTCACTATGTTGCCCAGACTGGTCTTGAACTTCTGGCCTAAAGTAATCATTGTGCCTCAGCCTCCCAAAGTACTAGGATTACAGGCGTGCGCCACCCCACCAGGCCTGCTTTAACCTTTTAACTAAAAATGATGATCTGTAAATCACACACCAAGTTTTGATAGAGCATCTTGAAAGATGGTTTGCTCCTGCCCCATGTAGGAGCTGGCTCACCTGTACAGAATATTGAGGCAGAACTAGGGACAAGGGCAATAGTTGATGTCCTAACTGAGCAAGAACACAGTCTGATTTTAAGCTAGTTGTTGTTTGTTTCTCTAGCTAGCTGGCTGGCAATCTGTGAAGGATGTTGTGAGTGTGTGGATTTGTGTAGCATCCTCCCCAGCTACACAATTCTTTGGTATGGGAGCATCTGGTTTAATTCTTCTTTCTCTGTCAGTGCCCCAGCAAGGCAGCCCATCTCAGACTCTCTGCGAGGCCATTCTCCTGTCAGGAGGATGTTTTTAGGGCAGTTTTGCAAAGTCACTCAAGTCTCACCATTATCCACATTGCTACTCAAGCCAGAGAAGGCTCTCATGCCCTTGCTCAACAGGATGCAGTTAGAAATGACATTCCAAGTCTTTCAAGGATGGTTCATCAGAGATATTCAGCTTCTGCCCAAGCCTCCTAGAATGCTTGTTCTGGGAGAAGCCAGCTGCCATGTGAGAAGTTCAGTTACTCTGAGATGGCCATGCTGTGAGGATGTCCAGGCTAGCCATCTAGAGAGGGCCTGAGAAGAAAGATGAGTTCCAGCCATTGCAGCCTCGTTAGGTGAGGGAAAAAGCCATCCTGGACATTCCAAACATAGTAGAGTTGGCACAGAAAAGAACTAAGAATTCAGCCAATAGCAACGGCTGAAACACTAAGCATATGGCTACAACTGAGCCACCCCAGCTGAAGTCCAAGTCATCATGGAACAGACAAGTCATCCCCACTGTGCCCTACCTGAACATCTGATCCACAAACATGAGAGGATAGTAAATGTTTGCTCCTACCACTAAGTTTCAGGGCTATAGTTACACAGCCATAGATAGCCTACTACTACTACCATATAGCTTCACATTCAAACATTTTTCAGCCTTTTCAAGATATTTACATATATTTTTGTAGGTGGCTAAAGTTCCTCTGGGCATAATTGCTATATAAGGTTATTTCTTTAAAAATAATTGTATTTCAGCTGAATTAGAATGGGTTTTGCTATCATACTGACAGCTACAAACCGTCTATGTGATCTAGGGCAAGTAACATTAACTCTCCTGAATTTTATTTATCTTTAAAAGGGAATAATATAAGCCATTTCATGGGACTCCATGGGAATTCAATAACATAAAATGCATAAAATGTTTTTCACAGTTTCCGACACATCATAGGTACTTAACAAATAGTGGCTCTTTGGAATGATAATATTAATATATTTTCATTTTCATTACTGTCCTTCATAAAAGCCAGATGTGCACAAATACCTAAAGGAACTATTTCTGACACAGTAAAAAAGTAGTTTGCATTTAAAGGAGTAAAATCTGTTCAGACATTACATTATTCCATCTGCTTTCAGGCCATTTCGAATAAGCTTAAGAAATCTTGTCAGTCATCCCAAGAATGCCTGCTTGTCCTACCAGGAAGAAATCCTAACATTAGTGAAAAAAGATCTTCACATATATAAGGAAAAAGTAAACAAAGATAAATTATAGAAATGTAATCTGTCACAGATGTAATAAAAAGAGAAAAACTGTGGGGGAAGGGGGGAAGAATCTCACAAATATTTCAATCAAATTAGCATCTAACACAAGTTAGACAGGACTGGGAAGATAACTACCTGCCTAGAAAAGCAATTAAATTAAGGTTTTTGTCTTTTTGTGTTTTTCTTTCTTTTTTTAAATAACAACGTATGCTGCTGTTAGAAAGAAATGATGGAAGCACTTCTTCTGATAATATGATATTTTAAGAGTTACTTTTTGGGGAATATACCTCTAATATAAAAATACGAATGCCTGGTGTGAAGGTAAAGTTATGCATAATCAAATATGGCTGTGCAGCCAAGTCCATCCTCACACAGGCAATTCATTTCACTAGACCTTGATTGGATATTATTGTTTTACCTGTTCATAATAAAATGGTTCTTTGAAGCAAGTACTATATTCCAACGGTTCCTTCTGTTTTATTGGAAAAGCAGGATCTGTGAATCCTTTCTTGATAACTTTAGGCTGTTCATCTCAACTGATCATTCATTTTACTTGAGTCCTTCTTCAAGAGGGTGTCAAGGACTTTTATTTTTGTCATAGAAAGCATTAATTTGCATTTGAAAGATGGGAAGTTGGGAATAAAGTCTTCAACTCATTATAATCAGTGACTACATCTCTATGCCAAAGCCTGTGCACGATCACAAAGGATCGAAGAGGAGTAATGCACGTTTTATTCCTCTTTGTGTTTTCATCAAAATCATAGAGATTTTTTATTACACTCTTTCACATCTCATTTTTCATCATTTCCTGTCTTTGTTTTTTATGTGAAATATGCTTAGCCTTTCAAATAGTCACTATTCTAATTATTTCTCTTATAAGTAAGTGTTCTCTTCCTCTTCTCCTTTAACTTTCTTTGTTGTTTTAGTTTTCTAATGGTGAGAAAAAGCACAGAATAAAATATGAATATGAAGAAAATGAGAAGTGAGTATATTTTCTAATTTATACTTCAACAAAAAGTAAGAAAGATATATTACTGAATATCTCTAAAGAAACAATAGTTTGGCATAGGTAATTTGTATTTGAAGTTGCAATTAGCTTTTATATGTATTATACCTTTGAAAGAAATCTCTATTTCATATGGAGTATTGCTAACAGATAAAGCAGTCTGTGAAATATCAAAATAAAATTACCAAAGCAAGTCACCTATAAATATGAAAAAAATAAAACTAAAAATAATGAAGAAAAATAATGCAACAATGAACTAAAGCCATACAATCTCTAGTAGAACAAGAGAGTTGAGTGCATAGTGGTAAGAAAAACTTGTTATGAAAAAAGTGGTTGTAACAAAACAGGTTCAGATTTCAAAGGGAAAGGATAGGGAGAAAAAATTTATGACAGAGAAAGGAATAAATTCATATAAAGTAAGATTTGGTGAAGCAGCTCCTGTTAAAAAGAAAAAAAATTTTTAAATCACAACTATTTATTTAAATTTAATCACACCATCTTGAACTCAACCCAGAACCTTGATTTTATATATTAATAGTATATAGAGAAACATTCTGAGCCATGGAATAAATTTAAATTTTGACATTCTTACAGAGCAAAGAATAGGTGCAATGTGATCGTTTCATTAAATTACAAGATCAAAACAAAACAAAGTTTAAATGAATTTCCAAATGTGGAAATTGGTATCATTTTAGGGTTGATTTCACCTAACAAATTTTCCATCAATGTATCAGCATATATTTGTATCAGAAATATATTAAAAGAGACTTTTAATCCAGTATTTGATAATGCTGGTAAAATACACTTTAGCTATGGTATCTGCTCTGTAAATATGCAAATACCATTCAACCAGCATTTTCAGGTCAGAGATGCCTCTAACTGTGACTATTCAATTATTATAATCAATTCTAAGCTTGTATGTTTTACAGTCTAATTTTCATTAAATTAAATTTTAAAAGTTTTGCCTCTCGATATTCTAGTCTCATAAAGCATCACACTAAACACCCATAAGCAAAATAACCAACTACAAAAAAAAAAAAAAGACATATTCAGGCATTGATTGATTTCTTATCTTCAGATTGAGATTAGCAAAGACAACAGCCAATGAATGAATGAGAGAACTATTGCTCTAATAGATACCTCAACTATTACCGTTGGAAATGGCAATGAGACTAATAATAGCAAGCAATAACAATAATGAATCTTATTAGCTTTTTATGATGATGATGATGATGATGATGATGATGATAATGATGATGATGATTACCCTAGGTTGGAAATAAGATTACAAGAAAGAATATTGTGCAAGATGTTCTCTAAAATTATACATAAAATATGTTCTCTTCCATATGTGCAACATTTCTTTCAGACAATGTACAAGATAGTAGCTATTCTTTGATGCATAATCACCAGAAAGATCATTCCAACAACTCCAATTAAATTGTGGTTATTGTTACAATGGCAGTGTGTACTAAAAAGCAGCATATATATATTCTTTTCCCATATCTGCGATATTATTTCTTATCTGTAAACCTGAGAAATCCTCTTGCCCCCAGTCCAGAGAGAAATAATCTAATGTCTGAAAATGAATTAAATCATTGGCTTTCTTCAGGGTAAAATCAAGTATGCTTAATTTTTGTCCTACAAGTTGGGTTTATATCAAAAGCACCTAATTTTTAAGTGCCATGATGTGTAATAATATCGCTCATTTTATGCCATTACATTTGTTTAAAAATAGTAACCCTATATTTTTAATAAAATTAATGGCAACCATGCAGGTGCTTAACTGTGATAACTTCATAAAACAGCAGGTGGTTTTAGGTCATTGTTGTTCCAAGATACTGTTAGAAATATTGATAAAAATTTCTGGTTCAGTAGCATTAAGCTACTATCTTCCAACAGAACCTGTACTATGCATGATTATAGCAGTCATTAATATTACAAAACTGTAGTCCATCACACACACACACACACACACACACACACACACACACACACACACACATCTTCTTTCAAAATAGAGAATGGATAATGAAGAAAGAAAGCTGACTTTAACGGTTTGGGTAATTAATGAGTATTGTGCCACCTAATTCTTGGTGAATATTTACCCTATAATTTAAAATATCTTCTTGTTAAATGCAACCTTTTAATGTAATTAATTGTGGTTTTCCTCATAATCTTGGAATCTCTTCCCTCCATCCATCCTCCACTACTATAAACATTACTATAAACATCTTTCAAAATGGGATATAATGGGGCTCCTCTGCCTTTTTCACACACCAGAGGAGGGGCCATCCAGCTTAGAAAGAAATGTTGGACTTTGTTCGGGGTAAATAATGATTCCTTTGTCGAAAAAATGTCTCTAGGGTACCATTTATATGTCAGCCACTTAGTTTTGAGTGCTTATCTCTTTTAGAGATCACCCCTAAAAGGGCTTATAAACATTTATTTGACACTTGCAGCAGACCAGTAATCAATGAGTAGCCTCAACAGTAGTGTGAGCCTCTTTAAGGTGGTGAACTGCAAGAGGGAAAAAGGAGTGATGCAAATGAGTTGGATGAGAAGTCAGTAAAAATGAATTCAAATCCTGCCTTTTGTTTTCAGCCCGTGACCTCAGCACTTTGCTTAACCTATCTGAGTCTCAGTTTCCTCAGTTGGTAAATTAGTGAATGATGAACAGGGCCCCTCGACTTTGAAATTATACCATGCTTCTTTTTAATCACTTTCATGCTGTCTCGCCTATGATTCTAATTTAATCCTTTTTCAATTAACAGTGGTTAATGTCATACATTTCCAACTAATCTACATTTTTTATTCTTTTCACTACACACCATTTTGCCTGTTGTCCTTTATTTACTTCCCACAGCACTGTTTTTATCATGCCTATAGCAGTGGTTCTTAAAATTCTTGGGTTAAAACTTCTCTGATGAAAACCAAAGATTTCCTCCCTAGAAAAATGCATATGTCCCACGACATACAATTTTTCTAACGATTTTAGAGTGGTGAGCATGAGCCCCGTATAAGAAGGGCAGTTGTTATTTCGCTCTAGCCAATAGTTAGTAGGCAGAAATATGGGTACAGAAACTTTTAAAGTGTTGATCATTTTTTTAAACTATATATATATATTTTTTTTTTTTTTATTATACTTTAAGTTCTAGGGTACATGTGCATAACGTGCAGGTTTGTTACATATGTATACTTATGCCATGTTGGTGTGCTGCACCCATCAACTCGTCAGCACCCATCAATTCATCATTTATATCATGTATAACTCCCCAATGCAATCCCTCCCTCCTCCCCCCTCCCCCCTCCCCATGATAGGCCCCAGTGCGTGATGTTCCCCTTCCCGAGTCCAAGTGATCTCATTGTTCAGTTCCCACCTATGAGTGAGAACATGCGGTGTTTGGTTTTCTCTTCTTGTGATAGTTTGCTAAGAATGATGGTTTCCAGCTGCATCCATGTCCCTACAAAGGACGCAAACTCATCCTTTTTTATGGCTGCATAGTATTCCATGGTGTATATGTGCCACATTTTCTTAATCCAGTCTGTCACAGACGGTCATTTGGGTTGATTCCAAGTCTTTGCTATTGTGAATAGTGCCGCAATAAACATACGTGTGCATGTGTCTTTGTAGTAGAATAATTTATAATCCTTTGGGTATATACCCAGTAGTGGGATGGCTGGGTCATATGGTACATCTAGTTCTAGATCCTTGAGGAATTGCCATACTGTTTTCCATAATGGTTGAACTAGTTTACAATCCCACCAACAGTGTAAAAGTGTTCCTATTTCTCCACATCCTCTCCAACACCTGTTGTTTCCTGACTTCTTAATGATTGCCATTCTAACTGGTGTGAGATGGTATCTCATTGTGGTTTTGATTTGCATTTCTCCAATGGCGAGTGATGATGAGCATTTTTTCATGTGTCTGTTGGCTGTATGAATGTCTTCTTTTGAGAAATGTCTGTTCATATCCTTTGCCCACTTTTTGATGGGGTTGTTTGTTTTTTTCTCGTATATTTGTTTGAGTTCTTTGTAGATTCTGGATATTAGCCCTTTGTCAGATGAGTAGGTTGCAAAAATTTTCTCCCATTCTGTAGGTTGCCTGTTCACTCTGATGGTAGTTTCTTTTGCTGTGCAAAAGCTCTTTAGTTTAATTAGATCCCATTTGTCAATTTTGGCTTTTGCTGCCGTTGCTTTTGGTGTTTTAGACATGAAGTCCTTGCCCATGCCTATGTCCTGAATGGTACTACCTAGATTTTCTTCTAGGGTTTTTATGGTATTAGGTCTAACATTTAAGTCTCTAATCCATCTTGAATTAATCTTCGTATAAGGAGTAAGGAAAGGATCCAGTTTCAGCTTTCTACTTATGGCTAGCCAATTTTCCCAGCACCATTTATTAAATAGGGATTCCTTTCCCCATTTCTTGTTTCTCTCAGGTTTGTCAAAGATCAGATGGCTGTAGATGTGTGGTATTATTTCTGAGGACTCTGTTCTGTTCCATTGGTCTATAGCTCTGTTTTGGTACCAGTACCATGCTGTTTTGGTGACTGTAGCCTTGTAGTATAGTTTGAAGTCAGGTAGCGTGACGCCTCCAGCTTTGTCCTTTTGACTTAGGATTGTCTTGGCAATGCGGGCTCTTTTTTGGTTCCATATGAACTTTAAAGCAGTTTTTTCCAATTCTGTGAAGAAACTCATTGGTAGCTTGATGGGGATGGCATTGAATCTATAAATAACCTTGGGCAGTATGGCCATTTTCACGATACTGATTCTTCCCATCCATGAGCATGGTATGTTCTTCCATTTGTTTGTGTCCTCTTTGATTTCACTGAGCAGTGGTTTGTAGTTCTCCTTGAAGAGGTCCTTGACATCCCTTGTAAGTTGGATTCCTAGGTATTTTATTCTCTTTGAAGCAATTGTGAATGGAAGTTCATTCCTGACTTGGCTCTCTGCTTGTCTGTTACTGGTGTATAAGAATGCTTGTGATTTTTGCACATTAATTTTGTATCCTGAGACTTTGCTGAAGTTGCTTATCAGCTTAAGGAGATTTTGGGCTGAGACAATGGGGTTTTCTAAATATACAATCATGTCATCTGCAAACAGGGACAATTTGACTTCTTCTTTTCCTAACTGGATACCCTTGATTTCTTTCTCTTGCCTGATTGCCCTGGCCAGAACTTCCAACACTATGTTGAATAGGAGTGGTGAGAGAGGGCATCCCTGTCTTGTGCCAGTTTTCAAACTATTCCAATCAATAGAAAAAGAGGGAATCCTCCCTAACTCATTTTATGAGGCCAACATCATCCTGACACCAAAGCCTGGCAGAGACACAACAAAAAAAGAGAATTTTAGACCAATATCCCTGATGAACATCGATGCAAAAATTCTCAATAAAATACTGGAAAACCGGATTCAGCAGCACATCAAAAAGCTTATCCACCATGATCAAGTGGGCTTCATCCCTGGGATGCAAGGCTGGTTCAACATTCGCAAATCAGTAAACGTAATCCAGCATATAAACAGAACCAAAGACAAGAACCACATGATTATCTCAATAGATGCAGAAAAGGCTTTTGACAAAATTCAACAGCCCTTCATGCTAAAAACGCTCAATAAATTCGGTATTGAGGGAACGTACCTCAAAATAATAAGAGCTATTTATGACAAACCCACAGCTAATATCATTCTGAATGGGCAAAAACTGGAAAAATTCCCTTTGAAAAAAAGTGTTGATCATTTTTAAAAAGGACTCAGAAATAAGGGTTTTTTTTTTTTTTTTAAATAGGAAACTCCTAATTTTAAAATCCTATCAATCATTTTAAAGATGAATACTCCATGTGGATCAACCACCGATTTTTGAGACAAATATACTCTCAGGAGTCAATAAGCAACTTTAAATCTCTGCTTTAAGGCTTCCAGTGTATTTCAATGGATGCCCAAGGACCAACTGTTTTCACTTTGCATTCTGTGATGTATCAGCATAAACAGCAGAAGGTTGTAACTACCTAACCACTTAGCAGATTGGCACTTAGCCCAACCCACTCACTCTACACATAGGAAAGCTGAAATCCAAAAAATTTAAATACCTTTCCCAAGGTCAGATGGGAAACTGGTAACAAAATTGAAACAATAATGGAAGTTTATCCCTTCCCAGTATAATTTATTTTCCCCTGTACCTTATACCCTGCCCCATTTTTCCAGTATGTCCCTGATAGAAAAATTCTATGCCTTTCCCAGGATCATTCTGTACATTAATTTGCCTGTTTGCTTATATAGCATTTAATATATAATATTAAACTATACATAATTTATAATAAAAGTATATGCAATTTTAGATATAGATATACAGATATAGATGCACACACGATATGAGGCTTTTAACAACGTGAGTTCTCTTCACACAATTTGGATTCTTAGTACACATGTGACATTACATCCAACATATTCCCTATTGTTATGAACAACATCCTTCCCCTTCCTAAGTTCTTTGCCTAAAATATATGGTGACTCCCTCTTGGACACTGTTCAAATCACAATGTAAGAATGCTAATCTTGACAGCTCCAAAAAGAGCACTTGGGTAAGTCAAAACTGATCCATTCATTTATATGCCTTGTCATTTCTACCAGCGGTTTGAATTTGGCTTCTCAAATGCAGACCAGTATGAAAAACATAAGTAGCTAATGGCTGTCAAAAAAATGGAGAAAATAAAAATAGCATGGCAACAAGAAACATTCTTTTTTTTTTTTTTCCTTTTAAAAAGTACTGATGCATTCAGTATTTTTTAAGCCACAGTTATTGAAACACTACAGGAAAAAAGTATCCACATGGGTCCTTTTTATAGTATTGCTCAACAAGAATGAAAATTAATGAATAGTAGAAATAAAAATGAGTATCTTTGTAAGCATTCAATCTAGCTGAATCATTTATAATCTTATTAAATCATATGGATGTTCTCAGACCTGGGGGATCCAGAAGCTGTATTCCAATTTTTCTCTTCCCCTCTTAGAAAGCACCAAATCAGAGGATGAAAACTGGAAGCCCCCAGGCCAGATCTGTTCTGATCTCTCTCTCTCTCTCTCTCTCTCTCTCTCTCTCTCTCTCTCTCTCTCTCACACACACACACACACACACACACACACACACACACACATATATATATATATAGTTTGTTATATTTGTTGAGGCTGTTGCAATTGCTAAACTGTCTACTTTAAAACTCAGGATACTACATACACACTGCATTCCGACCTCTCTTAAATAACTGGAAAATCTGGAAGTAGTTAACCAAACCTAAATCACTCCTCTTCTATTATTTTATTATTATTATTATTATTATTATTATTATTATTATTATTATCATTATTTCGAGACAGAGTGTCATTCTGTTGCCCAGGCTATAATGCAGTGGCAGATCTTGGCTCACTCCAACCTCTGCCTCTCAGGTTCAAGTGATTCTCTTGTCTCAGTCACCCAAGTAGCTGTGATTACAGGCATGGGCAACCACAGCTGGCTAAGTTTTTGTATTTAGTAGAGATGGAGTTTCACCATGTTGGCCAGACTGGTCTCGAACTCCTGGCTTCAAGTGATCCAGCTGCCTCGGCCTCCCAAAGTGCTGGGATTACAGGCATGAGCCCTGTGCCAACCATACTCCTCTCTCTTAAATGAAATGCACACTATCACTTAAACACATTCTGCAGCATTCTTGCTTGTGTCTCCAACACCGAGCCCATTTAATAATTGCCTTTAGTTAAGCCTCATCACCCATTTTATCTTACTGGTGGGGGACATTTTTAAAGACTTAAAATTGCAAATATTTGCTCTAGTGAAGGTAGTGTATGTTTTACTAAAAAGACAGAAATTGGAAGCATCTATACAACTCCAAAGTAACCCATTATTTCAATGTAGAAAAGTAAGATTTCACATCAAAATCAAGTGCGTCATGTAATACTTCTTATTTACACAAATTTCCCCATCAATTCAGTTTAAGTGGCAGTGTTGGGAGCTAATTCTTCATGGAGCGCTTGTATCTCTGCACACCTGTGAGAAAGACACTGATTGCCCTTTTGTTTCAGGTAATTGTCTCAAAGATATTTGTATAGTAAAGAGCTTTGGAAGGCGGAGAAAGTATTACTATCTCTCTCAAGGCAAAAAAAATAGACAGGTTTACTGTCCATTATAAAAAACTTGGATTCTGTCAGGATAGGGTTTCTCTTAGAAACACACTTTGTGTGCAGATATCAATCTGGGCCCATCTATACAGCCTTTCCCGTCTTCTGCCAATAACCCTGAAACTGTTGCAGGCTAGCCTGTTACCTTGGACCAGGGTAAAATTTCAGTCTCTTCACAAGTTTCACAAGCTCCTGACAAGTTTCCCCAGTCACTAATTTTTATGAATTGAATAACTTGGAGCTAACTCTAATCTAATCTACCATATGATTTCAAATGCACTAAATCCTTGACTCTTACGTCCACAGGAGAAAAAAGATTTATGAACCTCCTATGCAGGTGTTTGGAATATTGTGGATGAACTGTTCCTGAGCAGGATACTGATATTATAGAGGTGGGGTGCTGTAGTGATTATGAACACAGCTTCCCAAGGAAACAGACCAGATTTTAAATCCTGGTCCCCTCTGCTTATTACCTGTGTGGACTTTGGATTGTTGCTTCACTTTCTTGAGTCTCAGTTTCCTCATCTGTGAAATGGGGCAATAATTCCAATAACAATACCATTTTAAGTATTACATTCAATGTTTGTGAAATTTATTAGCCATAAATTTTCTTCAGAAATTAATGTAGTGGGACAACTTGTTGATAAGTTGTTTCTTGCTACTATAGATTTACTAAAAAGGAATGAAATCAAATGCTCAAATACCTTCTCTCTCTTTCTTTCTCTCTCTCTCTCCTCTGGCTCCCTTTCAATGTTCATGAGAACATTCAGGCCTATAATTCCAAATGTTCACTGTTTTTATTATCCCTAGAGGGTAGTTTTAAAAATTATTCTTGAAATGTCAAGAAGTCGTACCCTAACCGGCCTTGAAACCCATGGCAACAGAACGTATACTTGAGAAAACAAAGACAAAAGTATTGACGATTGACTCTAGGCGTGCTGGATTTCCTGGGATTTGACACTGTGCATTGAGAAGCACTGTAGCAGAATAAATGCCATCTTCTTAAGATGGCAGAATGTTGGGTGAATATGTGTGTGGGTAACAATGAAGACCAGGCTCTGTTATTTCAGCATCTCAGTGCAGGCCCTCTGGTCTATTTGTCCTACAGGAAGTGGTGCACCAGTGGAGCAGCCTACCTTTCAATGACCAGCTGGGACGTGGGAAAAAAGCAGTTGCCAAAGTGTCAAGTGTGGATTCAAATAAGACCCTTCTCATTCTGCATGTACTGCACAAGGGAGAAGAAAAGGGGTCCATTAGAAAATGGCTACTATTGGACTTCTGGCCAATTTTGGAAGTGGAGTCATCAACTTAGATTTATTTGGATTTGGAAAAATGTTAAATGTATTATTTATTTTATGAAAATCATCATAGAGCAATTTAAATCTGTTTAGCTAAGGGACTTGAAAATAATACGCGTTCAATATATTGGAGCTTTTATTGGTATTATTATTCTAATCAAAATAGGCCATTCTTGTTTAAAAATCTCAATTCTGTGGCACATACCTCCTTTCTTCTTAGACAGTTGGAATTACAAATGTTCTAAGAGGTCATCAAGACTAACCTCTTAGCCAAGGTAACAACTATTTGTACAGAATATCGAACAAATAGTTATGCATCCTCTGCTGGAATATGTTTGTTGACAAGGCCTTCGTAATTTATTAAATATCCTTTCTGAAATTCCCATCCACCTGCTTTAAGATTTTTTTCTGGAATATTTTTCTAAGGTGTTCTTACTTTAGAACACCATATTCCCAGAAAAGAATCATTTTCATGAATATATTTTGTCCTAAAGAGTGTTGAACAGCTGAATCTACAAAACAAGAAATATATAGAAACAATGAATATTAACTTACTCATTAAATTATGTATACAATATATTGAATTCAATATGTGGTATATATCTATTCTTAATATTAAATATCCCTGCTTGAGTTTTTAGATACATATACAGAACTTCAGATTCTTTCTAAGTGTAACATTGACTGTAAGAATTAAGAAAGTTTGAAGAATTACACAACAGAGTAGAATATAATGTCACTGTGATCTCATGGATCATCTCAGAGGTAAACTAAGGTATATCTCCATAAGAATTGAAGATAAGTAGTAATACAACAGGGGAACAGGAAGAAAATATTCTACTAAAACATTTATAAATTAGCTTCTCCAATGTGTTCTCTGACTAGAATCTAATTCAAACTGAATTGGGTACTCAACTTCAGAATAACACATAGGCATGTTGGAAATGAAGTGGTATGGACCACAAAACGTCATTTCACAGGGCTCCAGGTGACAGATCTTATCTATCCTGTGTCCAAACTGTGAAAAGAGCCATGTTTAAAACTGAGGTAAGGGGGCGGAGCAAGATGGCCGAATAGGAACAACTCCAGTCTCCAACTCCCAGCGCGAGCGACACAGAAGACCGGTGATTTCTGCATTTTCAACTGAGGTACTGGGGTCATCTCACTAGGGAGTGCCGGACAATCGGTGCTGGTCAGCTGCTGCAGCCTGACCAGCGAGAGCTGAAGCAGGGCGAGGCATCGCCTCACCTGGAAGCGCAAGGGGGAAGGGGATCCGTTTTCCTAGCCAGGGGAACTGAGACACACAACACCTGGAAAATCGGGTAACTCCCACCCCAATACTGCGCTGTAAGCATACAGGCATTCCAGGAGAATATATCCCACACCTGGCCGGGAGGGTCCCACGCCCACGAAGCCTCCCTCACTGCTAACACAGCAGTCTGCCGCGATCTATCCGCAAGGCAGCAGCGAGGCTGGGGGAGGGGCGCCCGCCATTGCTGAGGCTTAAGTAGGTAAACAAAGCCGCTGGGAAGCTCGAACTGGGTGGAGCTCACAGCAGCTCAAGGAAGCCTGCCTGTCTCTGTAGTCTCCACCTCTGGGGACAGCGCACAGCTGAAGACCAACAGGGGAAGTAGCGGGAGCCGGTGCAGACGCGAACGACCCTGTCTGACAGCTTTGGGGAGAGCCGCGGATCTCCCAACGCGGAGGTTGAGATCTGAGAACGGACAGACTGCCTGCTCAGGTGTGTCCCTGACCCCTGAGTAGCCTAGCTGGGAGAAATCCCCCACTAGGGGCAGTCTGACACCCCACACCTCACAGGGTGGAGTACACCCCTGAGAGGACACTTCCAAAGGAAGAATCAGACAGGTACACTCGCTGTTCAGCAATATTCTATCTTCGGCAACCTCTGCTGCTGATACCCAGGCAAACAGGGTCTGGAGTGGACCTCAAGCAATCTCCAACAGACCAACAGAGAGTCCTTCTGACTGTCAGAAGGAAAACTATCAAACAGGAAGGACACCTATACCAAAACCCCATCAGTTCGTCACCACCATCAAAGACCAGAGACAGATAAAACCACAAAGATGGGGAAGAAGCAGGGCAGAAAAGCTGGAAATTCAAAAAATAAGAGCGCATCTCCCCCTGCAAAGGAGCGCAGCCCATCACCAGCAACGGATCAAAGCTGGTCAGAGAATGACTTGGACGAGAGGAGAGAAGAAGGCTTCAGTCCATCAAACTTATCAGAGCTAAAGGAGGAATTACGTACCCAGCGCAAAGAAACTAAAAATCTTGAAAAAAGAGTGGAAGAATTGACAGCTAGACTCATTAATGCAGAGAAGATCATAAACGAAATGACAGAGATGAAAACCATGACACGAGAAATACGTGACAAATGCACAAGCTTCAGTAACCGACTCGATCAACTGGAAGAAAGAGTATCAGCGATTGAAGATCAAATGAATGAAATGAAGCGAGAAGAGAAACCAAAAGAAAAAAGAAGAAAAAGAAATGAGCAAAGCCTGCAAGAAGTATGGGATTACGTAAAAAGACCAAATCTACGTCTGATTGGGGTGCCTGAAAGTGAGGGGGAAAATGGAACCAAGTTGGAAAACACTCTTCAGGATATCATCCAGGAGAACTTCCCCAACCTAGTAGGGCAGGCCAACATTCAAATTCAGGAAATACAGAGAACGCCACAAAGATACTCCTCCACAAGAGCAACTCCAAGACACATAATTGCCAGATTCACCAAAGTTGAAATGAAGGAAAAAATCTTAAGGGCAGCCAGAGAGAAAGGTCGGGTCACCCACAAAGGGAAGCCCATCAGACTAACAGCAGATCTCTCGGCAGAAACTCTACAAGCCAGAAGAGAGTGGGGGCCAATATTCAACGTTCTTAAAGAAAAGAATTTTAAACCCAGAATTTCATATCCAGCCAAACTAAGTTTCATAAGTGAAGGAGAAATAAAATCCTTTACAGATAAGCAAATGCTTAGAGATTTTGTCACCACCAGGCCTGCCTTACAAGAGACCCTGAAGGAAGCCCTAAACATGGAAAGGAACAACCGGTACCAGCCATCGCAAAAACTTGGCAAAATGTAAAGACCATCGAGGCTAGGAAGAAACTGCATCAACTAACGAGCAAAATAACCAGTTAATATCATAATGGCAGGATCAAGTTCACACATAACAATATTAACCTTAAATGTTAATGGACTAAATGCTCCAATTAAAAGACACAGACTGGCAAACTGGATAAAGAGTCAAGACCCATCAGTCTGCTGTATTCAGGAGACCCATCTCACATGCAGAGACATACATAGGCTCAAAATAAAGGGATGGAGGAAGATCTACCAAGCAAATGGAGAACAAAAAAAAGCAGGGGTTGCAATCCTAGTCTCTGATAAAACAGACTTTAAACCATCAAAGATCAAAAGAGACAAAGAAGGCCATTACATAATGGTAAAGGGATCAATTCAACAGGAAGAGCTAACTCTCCTAAATATATATGCACCCAATACAGGAGCACCCAGATTCATAAAGCAAGTCCTTAGAGACTTACAAAGAGACTTAGACTCCCATACAATAATAATGGGAGACTTCAACACTCCGCTGTCAACATTAGACAGATCAACGAGACAGAAAGTTAACAAGGATATCCAGGAATTGAACTCATCTCTGCACCAAGCGGACCTAATAGACATCTATAGAACTCTCCACCCCAAATCAACAGAATATACATTCTTCTCAGCACCACATCGCACTTATTCCAAAATTGACCACATAATTGGAAGTAAAGTACTCCTCAGCAAATGTAAAAGAACAGAAATTATAACAAACTGTCTCTCAGACCACAGTGCAATCAAACTAGAACTCAGGACTAAGAAACTCAATCAAAACCGCTCAACTACATGGAAACTGAACAACCTGCTCCTGAATGACTACTGGGTACATAACGAAATGAAAGCGGAAATAAAGATGTTCTTTGAAACCAATGAGAACAAAGATACAACATACCAGAATCTCTGGGACACATTTAAAGCAGTGTGTAGAGGGAAATTTATAGCACTAAATGCCCACAAGAGAAAGCAGGAAAGATCTAAAATTGACACTCTAACATCACAATTAAAAGAACTAGAGAGGCAAGAGCAATCACATTCAAAAGCTAGCAGAAGGCAAGAAATAACTAAGATCAGAGCAGAACTGAAGGAGATAGAGACACAAAAAACCCTCCAAAAAATCAATGAATCCAGGAGTTGGTTTTTTGAAAAGATCAACAAAATTGACAGACCGCTAGCAAGGCTAATAAAGAAAAAAAGAGAGAGGAATCAAATAGATGCAATAAAAAATGATAAAGGGGATATCACCACTGACCCCACAGAAATACAAACTACCATCAGAGAATACTATAAACGCCTCTACGCAAATCAACTAGAAAATCTAGAAGAAATGGATAATTTCCTGGACACTTACACTCTCCCAAGGCTAAACCAGGAAGAAGTTGAATCCCTGAATAGACCAATAGTAGGCTCTGAAATTGAGGCAACAATTAATAGCCTACCCACCAAAAAAAGTCCAGGACCAGATGGATTCACAGCTGAATTCTACCAGAGGTACAAGGAGGAGCTGGTACCATTCCTTCTGAAACTATTCCAATCAATAGAAAAAGAGGGAATCCTCCCTAACTCATTTTATGAGGCCAACATCATCCTGATACCAAAGCCTGGCAGAGACACAACAAAAAAAGAGAATTTTAGACCAATATCCCTGATGAACATCGATGCAAAAATCCTCAATAAAATACTGGCAAACCGGATTCAGCAGCACATCAAAAAGCTTATCCACCATGATCAAGTGGGCTTCATCCCTGGGATGCAAGGCTGGTTCAACATTCGCAAATCAATAAACGTAATCCAGCATATAAACAGAACCAAAGACAAGAACCACATGATTGTCTCAATAGATGCAGAAAAGGCTTTTGACAAAATTCAACAGCCCTTCATGCTAAAAATGCTCAATAAATTCGGTATTGATGGAACGTACCTCAAAATAATAAGAGCTATTTATGACAAACCCACAGCTAATATCATACTGAATGGGCAAAAACTGGAAAAATTCCCTTTGAAAACTGGCACAAGACAGGGATGCCCTCTCTCACCACTCCTATTCAACATAGTGTTGGAAGTTCTGGCTAGGGCAATCAGGCAAGAGAAAGAAATCAAGGGTATCCAGTTAGGAAAAGAAGAAGTCAAATTGTCCCTGTTTGCAGATGACATGATTGTATATTTAGAAAACCCCATCGTCTCAGCCCAAAATCTCCTTAAGCTGATAAGCAACTTCAGCAAAGTCTCAGGATACAAAATTAATGTGCAAAAATCACAAGCATTCTTATACACCAGCAACAGACAAGCAGAGAGCCAAATCAGGAATGAACTTCCATTCACAATTGCTTCAAAGAGAATCAAATACCTAGGAATCCAGCTTACAAGGGATGTAAAGGACCTCTTCAAGGAGAACTACAAACCACTGCTCAGTGAAATCAAAGAGGACACAAACAAATGGAAGAACATACCATGCTCATGGATAGGAAGAATCAATATCGTGAAAATGGCCATACTCCCCAAGGTTATTTATAGATTCAATGCCATCCCCATCAAGCTACCAATGACTTTCTTCACAGAATTGGAAAAAACTGCTTTAAAGTTCATATGGAACCAAAAAAGAGCCCGCATTGCCAAGACAATCCTAAGTCAAAAGGACAAAGCTGGAGGCGTCACGCTACCTGACTTCAAACTATACTACAAGGCTACAGTAACCAAAACAGCATGGTACTGGTACCAAAACAGAGATATAGACCAATGGAACAGAACAGAGTCCTCAGAAATAATACCGCACATCTACAGCCATCTGATCTTTGACAAACCTGAGAGAAACAAGAAATGGGGAAAGGATTCCCTATTTAATAAATGGTGCTGGGAAAATTGGCTAGCCATAAGTAGAAAGCTGAAACTGGATCCTTTCCTTACCCCTTATACGAAGATTAATTCAAGATGGATTAGAGACTTAAATGTTAGACCTAATACCATAAAAACCCTAGAAGAAAATCTAGGTAGTACCATTCAGGACATAGGCATGGGCAAGGACTTCATGTCTAAAACACCAAAAGCAACGGCAGCAAAAGCCAAAATTGACAAATGGGATCTAATTAAACTAAAGAGCTTTTGCACAGCAAAAGAAACTACCATCAGAGTGAACAGGCAACCTACAGAATGGGAGAAAATTTTTGCAACCTACTCATCTGACAAAGGGCTAATATCCAGAATCTACAAAGAACTCAAACAAATATACGAGAAAAAAACAAACAACCCCATCAAAAAGTGGGGAAAGGATATGAACAGACATTTCTCAAAAGAAGATATTCATACAGCCAACAGACACATGAAAAAATGCTCATCATCACTGGCCATCAGAGAAATGCAAATCAAAACCACAATGAGATACCATCTCACACCAGTTAGAATGGCAATCATTAAGAAGTCAGGAAACAACAGGTGTTGGAGAGGATGTGGAGAAATAGGAACACTTTTACACTGTTGGTGGGATTGTAAACTAGTTCAACCATTATGGAAAACAGTATGGCAATTCCTCAAGGATCTAGAACTAGATGTACCATATGACCCAGCCATCCCACTACTGGGTATATACCCAAAGGATTATAAATTAGTCTACTACAAAGACACATGTACACGTATGTTTATTGCGGCACTATTCACAATAGCAAAGACTTGGAATCAACCCAAATGTCCATCTGTGACAGACTGGATTAAGAAAATGTGGCACATATACACCATGGAATACTATGCAGCCATAAAAAAGGATGAGTTTGCGTCCTTTGTAGGGACATGGATGCAGCTGGAAACCATCATTCTTAGCAAACTATCACAAGAAGAGAAAACCAAACACCGCATGTTCTCACTCATAGGTGGGAACTGAACAATGAGATCACTTGGACTCGGGAAGGGGAACATCACACACTGGGGTTTATCATGGGGAGGGGGGAGGGGGGAGGAGGGAGGGATTGCATTGGGGAGTTATACATGATATAAATGATGAATTGATGGGTGCTGACGAGTTGATGGGTGCAGCACACCAACATGGCATAAGTTTACATATGTAACAAACCTGCACGTTATGCACATGTACCCTAGAACTTAAAGTATAATAATAAAAAATAAAATAAAATAAAATAAAACTGAGGTAAGCAGAATCATTTGCAACACACTAATTTCATTTGCACAATATCTGCTGGAACCCTGGAAAGTCATTCTATTGGGGAAAAGCTTAAATTACTGGTAGTGTATTTTCTGTACAATGAACCTGAGTTATTAAAAGTGCTTAACTAATCTTATCAGTCACCTATTGTTAGACAAAATATAAAATTCATTATAACATTTTCCCACAGATAATTTTCAAGCAATTCAGCCAATGAATTCATTTCAATTCACAAGTATTTATTGAGTGCCTATTTTTTCTCTTGCTGAAACATTATAGTGAATGCACAGATGAATAAGAGTTACTCCTCCTCTTTTCACACCTTCAAGAAGTTATCACTAGTAGAGGAACTTTCAGTAGGGCAACAAAATACCTACAGTGGAAAGCATAATAGGAAAAGGGCCATTATCTAAGAAACCATGAGCTCCTCAGGACAAAGATGGTCTCAGGCATCCATGTATGCTCTGCTTTAAGCATAAGTCCAACTCGTCTATTGAATGAATAATTTAAAAATAGAAGAAAAGAAAGATGGATCAAAAGTGGGTATAAAATGAAAACATGGGAAAGGTCTGTAGGTGTGAATGAGAAAGTAACAATAAAAGAAAGTATCTGAGCTGGATTTTTGAAGAATGAAGATTTTGACAGGCAGTTATGAGGGAAAGCATATTTAAGAAACAGAACTGAGCAATGAGCAAGTTCATAAATATGATGAAGAGCAAAGCTAAATTCAGTGAAGAACAGGGAGTATCTTTCACACAAAAGTCTAAGAGCAGCTGGGAAGGTACCTCTGAGGAGTATCATATAGGGAACTCACCAGGTAGAGGTCCAAGTAGAAAACATTTGTTTCATTTTAATTTTATTTTTGTCTGACCAGCATTTATCTTACTCTGACGGGAACTCAATGATATGACTAGAAATAGTATCTAATCCCTACATTTATTTAAAATTATTTGAAGTGTAACTCGTGTTCAGTATAGTGTCTGTCATAAGATAATAAATTTTTAGACATGTATAAGTATGTGATTACCAACCAGACCAAGATATGTAGAGTCTCGGAAGGCCTCCCATACCACTTGCCCATTAGTAATCCATCAAAGAAAATCCTTTATTCTCACCTTTTTCTCTATGTTACTTTTGACATTTCTGAGTAACATACAAATATAATTTTGCTTCCTCAACTCAACATATGCTTATGATTTTCCTTCATATTGTTTCAGGCAGCAGTAGTTCATTCTGATTTCCTTGCTCTGTGATATTCCATTGTATTAGGCTGGTGCAAATGTAAGCACGGTTTTTGTCATTTAAAATAATGTCATTATTAAATAATTATTTAAAATGACAAAAACTGTGCTTACTTTTGCACCAATCTAATACAAATATGCCACTGTAGTATTTCATTATATAAATATTTATTCACTCCATGGTGGGAGAACATTTTGGTCACATTCAGTTTGAATAAATCAAGGTAAGTAGGAACTTTTTTATAAATAAAATCTTCATACATAGGGCAACCATGTATCACAGTTTAAGTCCCAAACTACACCTATTTTTCTGTCATAATTATCAATAGTGCCTCCCTCAGTTTACTTTTAAAAAATCATATAATTTGTATAATAAATTACATGGTGATCTTATATGTAAAAATCAAAAGAAAGAATTAACAAACGTAGTATTTTCTGAAATGAAAAATCCAGAACAGCTATCTCCTACTATAATAACAGTTGCCGAGATCGATAAAATATAATTAGAAGAGCCTCCAAGAATTTCACGCCCCATGTAGTGATCTTAGGTGATTCATTCTTACTATGGGTAATGGGCAGTGATTTATTTGAGAGTAACTTTAGAACTTCATTATGTAGATTATTAAAATTAATTTCTTAAGATTTTATGAGAATGATGGAACAAAAATAAAAATTACAGCAAGAGCTATGGAACAATTTCTTATCTAAAAACACTTTTTCAAAGATGTCTCTGGGAAGATCACATTGATATGGACAGGAGATAAGGAAATACTGGGTAGAAGAGAGTGGGTTCCCCAGCAAAGGCCCCACTCTCAAGCCTGGAGATCCAACAGTCCTAAATGGGGACAGGCATTTGTGTTCTTGCTCCCAAAAAGCTGCCTTTTCGCTTTCCATGCCCCCTTATCCTGTATTCATATAAACCCTGAACCCCAGGCTCCAGAAGCAGACAAGCGGATAAGGAGATGAGGAGACAAGCAGACGAACGGCGGCAGAACGATGCAGCAGAGAGAGAGGAGGAGGAATGTCGCAACGCCAAGAGGAGTTCCGCTGGGCGCAGCAGGAGAGGGGTTGGGCCGCTGGACGGCAAGGCTCCAAGAGAAGATCATCCTCCCACTCTACTCTCCTTCCAGCTCCCCATCTATCCCACTGAGAGCCACCTCCACCACGCAATAAAACCCTGCATTCATCCTTCAAGCCCATGTGCGACCCGATACTTCCAGGACTCTGGGCAAAAGTTTGGGATACAGAAAGCTGTTGCACTGGCCCTCTATCCTTGCAAAAAGGTAGAGCCCATTCAGCTGGTTAACACTTAAGCAGTCTGTGGATGGTAAGGCTAAAAGAGCATTCTAACACTAGCGCCGCAGGTACCCACCCCTAGACACTACCAAGGGCCCGGGCCGGAGCCCAAAGCACTCACCCTGGCTCTTGCACCTGCCTGTCTGCGTGCTCCCGCTCCCGTCAGGGGTTTGAGCAGCAGCAGGGGTGACGGAACAGGCGAGCCACACCCCTGTAGCATGTTCTGTCAGGAGAATCAGGGAATTCTCCTGTTTCAACATGTTTAATTTTATCTTTCTATGGCGTATTCATTTCACACATACACACTTCAACAGCAAAACAAAACAAAACAAAACAAAACAAAACAAAACAGAATCCACATTACAAAGATTCCCTGAAGTCATCAGCAACATCTACACATTTCCTTTTTTCCCCTTATAAAAACTTTACTTTGAGATATCTCATGACTGGACTTGATTTGGTTATTTTCCTTTTATTCAGTGCATTTATTATTGATGCTTTTTAAAATTATTTATGCTGCTATTTATTTTATATTCCCAAGGCTTTTAAGTAAAAGGATTTTTCCCCTAAGTAACTAAAATTCAACTCCATCTCCATCTCTCCTCTAAGTGCTAATTCAATCAATGATTTCCACATACATTATGCATTTCATTCATCACCAATGAACTGTACATCGAAATACCTGTTTTTAATTTCTTTCTTAATATGTTATATATTTTGGACCCAAACTTAAGAGTTGATGATTTTTACTGTTATACAGAAGTGTCGTAGATGTAATTTGTTACCATTAAAAATCATGTTACTAAGGATTACTTTTCAAATAGTTTGTGAAATCTAGCCAATACACACTAGAAGGCATGAAAAATTGGCAAATGGTAAAAGTTCGATGGTCTTATTTAACAAGGTATCAGTGCTTATTCATAACAAAAGTATTAAATGGATTTAGTGCCTCAAAGGAGTGCTTGAAAGAGGCCATAGATAAAAGCAAGAAAACTAGCTAGACAGAAAATTATGCATGATGTCTTCCTGTCTTCTGATGAAAGAAAAAATGAATTTGGAAATGTACCTTAAGCCAGCAATAGAGAAGCAAAGATACTTTTTTAATCCCAACAATATGTTATTGCAAAAGTCATTTCATGAATTTATAGAAGTCTAACAAGAAAAGCGGTGTCAAGACTTGCAAAAATAACAACAAAAATTTCTACTCTTGCTTTGTTAGTGAGATCTTCTCTAAAAAGATGTAGCTTCTGAAGGAGAAATTTACCTTTAGTGTATTATGTCAAAATATAATATTTACAGATAAAAATAAATACCCCATATTATTTGCTTATACATTTATTACAAAAATTATTTTGAGGTCCTTTGAGTTATTTATTATTTTGTTGTTTCCGTTGCTCTTTTCTTTCTTGTGACAAAAAATTAACTGTCTTCCTAGAAGATCAAACTTGAAAGAATCCAAACACACAATTTGGTCATTGCCAGATTTCATTGCATCTAGTGATAAAGTTTTCTTTCCCTGTAGGATTTTACTAAACAAACAATATGCTTCTGTTCTGCATTTTGAATTTTGTTAAATTTCATTTTGGCCAGCACTTTTTTGTTTTTGTTTTTGTTTTTGTTTTTGAGACGGAGTCTCACTCTGTCACCCAGACTGGAGTGCAGTGTCACAATCTTGGCTCATGGCAATTTCTGCCTCCTAGGTTCAAGCGTTTCTCCTGCCTCAGCCTCCCAAGTAGCTGGGATTATACGCACACACCACCATGCCCGGATAATTTTTGTATTTTTAGTAGAGACAGGACTTCACCATGTTGTCCAGGCTGGTCTCAAACTTCTGACCTAAACTAATCCACCCGCCTCAGCCTCCAAAAGTGCTGGGATTACAAACGTGAGTCATCGCACCCAGCCCACTCTTTTAAGTTAATCCAATTGGTTAATCTTCCAACAAAGGAACTTGAAAATGAATTTTAGTCTTCATCTTAAGCCATTCTCTCCAGGAAATAATGCATATAATAATGATCCAAATGTTGAGATTTTATGGGACACATATGAGGTCTTTTACCAAATGTATATGTGTAGGCCCCATCTCTGTTGAACAAATCAATAATATTTATAGACTTATTAATGGCTACTAAAAAAATTACAAAATTTCAAAGTGTTTTTCATAGGGAATTCCCTGACGTAAGATAAACCAAATTCTAACTCTGTGGAAAGCATGAAAACACTATAGATAGTCTTCATCCATGAATTCTTGACCTCAAACATTCAAATATGTCTTTGGGCATTTCACAGACCTCTTCTAATGCCCTCTTCGGAAAAGATTCCAGTCAGTTCTGATGTTCATTGACCTCATTAGTCAAAAATCTCCTGACCAACCTGTGATCAATCTGGATTTCCTCCAAGGAGAATGACTTTTCTTCCTTTAAGAATATCGGGAAATCTCCTCCAAACTTTATACAACATTGCTAGGAAAGCATGTATTTAATGATAAACAACATTAAAACAATGACAAATGGAACCTCTACACTGCTGGTAGAAATGGCAAATGAGGCAGCTACTTCGCCAAACACTCTGGTAGCTCCTCAAAATGTTAAATATGGAGTTACCATAGGACTCAGCAATTCCAACCCAGGTATACACCCAGGAGAAATAAAAGCATGCATTCCCACCAAAATCTTGCACATTAGTGCACCAGTAATTACAATATCTAACAATGTTAAAAACACCACAAATGTTCTAAAACTGATAAGTGAATAAATAAAATGTGGCATATCCATACAATGAAATATTATCTGGTCATAAAAATAAATGAAGTACTGAATGTGCTACAACTGGAATAAACCTTGTAAATATAATGCTAAGTGAAAGAAATCTGTCAGGGCAGATTACATATTGTATGATTCAATTTGTATGAAATATCAAAATAGGAAAATCTACAGAAACAGAAATTAGATTAGGCACTCCTTAATGATGGTGGGGCAGGGATGACTAGAGAATGACTGCTAATGAATACGGAGTTTCTTTTTGGAGTGACGAAAATGTTCTAAAATTGATTGTAGGGATGGTTGTACAAGTCTGTTAATACACTAAAAACCACTGAATTTTATACTTTAAAATGAGTGAATCGTATGGCCAATGACTTATATCTCAATTAAATTGTTACATTAAAAAAGACAATGTAATGTATCATGAGATAATGTATATATGTGTGTATCTGTACAATATGTACAGATACACACACACATATACACATACAGTTGAACTTTGAACAATGCAGGGGTTGGGGTGCTGACCCTCGTGCAGCTGAAAATGCACATGTAACTTTTGAGTCCCCCCAAACTTAGCTACTGATATCCTACTGTTGACTGGGAGCATTCCCGATAACATAAGCAGTTGATTAACAAATATTTTGTGTGTTACATGTATTGTATTCTGTATTCTCATTATAAAGTAAGCTAGAGAAAAGAAAATGTTATTAAGAAAATTAAAAAGAAGAGAAAATACATTTACTATTGATAAGAAGTGGATCAACATGAAGCTCTTCATCATCATCTTCAGGTTGAGTAGGCTGAAGAGAAGGATGAGGAATTGGTGGTCTTGCTGTCTCAAGGATGGCAGAGGCAGAAGAAAATCCATGAATAAGTAGACCCGCACAATTCAAATCTGTGTTGTTCAAGGGTCAACTATATATGTATGTGTATATGCATATATATTTGGTCTATATACCAACAATAACCAGAGTGATTATCCATTTATTTATTCAATAAACATTAATTAAGTACCTAGGAAAGCAAAAGGAATATATTGAACACAAAAATAAAAAATAGTAATAAGGACATCAATAAGAAAACAATAAGCTTTAAAAAATGATAAAGTAGATAAAACCCAAGCAAATCTAACCAAAAAGAAAAGACATAATGCACCTCAGGTCAAATCTTGGCTCTACTAGTTAATAGCTGACTAACATTAAAGTAGACATTTAGCCTTTCTGAACCAAAGACTATGCTGGCTCAGCGAATTCCCATCTGCATAGGAAAAAAGCTTCAATTGTTCCAACTCATCTTCTATTCTAGAACATTTAGATTGTTAATGATGTTTTTGACAATTGTAGCTTTTAAATTTAAAAAAAGGGAACAATTTTAGAAATGAAACTTAAGCCATTACATTAAACTGTAGGTCCTTTTCTGATTTTTTTCTCCAGCTTTATTGAGATATAATTGATAGATGAATGGATAAAGAAAATGGGATATTTATACATCTGTATCTATATAAAAGAATATTATTCAGCCATAGAAAAGAAGGAAATTCTGCCAGCTGTGACTACATAGGAGAATCTGGAGGACATAATGCTAACCAAAAAAAAGTCAGACACAGAAAGAAAAATACTATATGATATCATTTTTATGTGGAACTAAAAAAAATCTAACTCAAAGAAGCAGAAAATAGAACAGTGGTTGCCAAGAGCTGGAGGATTCGACAAAATGGGGAAATATTGGCCAAAGGGTATAATTTTCCAATTAAGGAGGATGAATAAGTTCTGGAGATCTAATGTACGGTATGGTGACTACAGTTAATAATACTATATTGTATACCCGAACTTTTTTAAAAGGATGGATTTTAATTATTATCACCACCAGAAAAGTATGTCCTTTAAAAGACAGAAAAATAAAAAATATAGATATAATCACACTTGTCATACCCGTGCACGTTACAGTGAAAGAAAATGAGTACCTATAGCAGAACAAGTTTCTGTATCAAATTCACAAATTGCATTTCTAATTTTGTGTCTATTGTTTCAAGCACATTTTTTCTATCCTTATCAGTAATAAATAAAGTGAATTTGTTTTTCTCAAAGTCTGCTTGAATTTTATGGTTCTTATTTTTTTTGTCATGCAACTTCATTTTCAACTCATACAGCAGTTCAGCAACAAAATCAATACTCCTCAATTTTCTGATCGTTGAGTAGAGTCAAGAGAGCAGTGCTCTGCAGTTACATAGACCTAGCCCAAAGCCTGGATCAGCCTTTCATTTGCCATGTGATTCTGGGTTACTTTACCTGGTTTGTCTAGGTTTTAGTGGCAAATGCTGCGTGTTGCTTTCTCAATATCCATTCTCTGCTTTGGACTTAGATATAAACCTCAATCCATTTGGGACATTAATGTTCCTGATTAATACTCAACTTCCCATAGGTTAATTTTAGTCAGGGAGAAGGAAGAAGAAGCTCCTGAGTAGCATTTCCAAGAAAGCTCTCAGTAGGGGCAGAGTCACGTGGCTTTCCATTTTGGCCCTTTGCTCTTTCACCTTCCCCCTTTTATTCCTTGTCTAGAATGTAGACACAATGGCTGGAGGAGCAGCAGTCATATTGGGTGTGACTAAGGATGTCAAAGTAGAAAGATCAACAGATGTCTTATGATACCATGTAACAAATGCATCAACTCTGGACACTATACCTATAAACCAAATCTCAATTGATTAAGCCTCCATTTTATATGTTTTCTGTTGCTTGCAGAATGTGCAGGCAGAGCTCAGTCCAGTAATTTTTCCCTTCTGATATTATCTGAAGACAGTGATTGCATTCATCTGTGTGTTTTTTGATTAGTACGAAGTGGGTGTAAATGTTAACCACTATTATTAGCAGGGATTCTTTCATAAACCCTAACAAATAGATGCCTCTGAGATACCTAGTTTCTGAGGCAAGACATGAGTGGCGGACAAATATGTATATGTGAACCCAAATGTAGAGATATACATACCTAAAGCTATTTAGTTTGATAAAATCTGATTGGTTTCTAGTTACACCTTCATTTGCCCAGGGAAGGCTTCTATATTGCACACTTAACCTTGAAGCTACTGCCATTTTCCCATAGTCTCAAAGAAGTCAATAAGTAATTGATAAATTTTCTGTCGCCGTGAGCAATTAATAGGAGTAACACAGCATCAGTTACATCAATTTTCCTGTATCTGAGGAGCAAAAAAAAGTTGATTTTGCAAACTTACTGGTGCATACTGATTCAATGCCTAACCCTAAGCCATTTCCATTTAACACTTTTGTGCAGTCATTGAGAAAAATCTCAAGGCTGTCAAATAAAATACAATTCTGTGGACTTTTTATCTATTACTCTGCAAGTATTTTTGGTATCAGTAATGCACTTTCAAGTTGGGAGATGCACTCTCTCTTAAAATGTTTATATATCAGGAAATAAGAATAGGAAACGGCTAAAATCATTATTCACTTAAGTCTGAAATCTTTGATGACACATTTCAAAGGCACTATAAGTATGTGTTTTTTTTTTAAAAAGAATAGGAACTGTATTTTTTAAGTATCTCTCATAGGTTTCAATAACTAGTTTTAGATGAAGGGATACAAATATGTTTCCAACACTTTATTTTTGGAGGTACTCTGCCTTCTCATCTTCCTAGCAAGGCCTAAGCAGGAAGCGGTAGCATTCAAAGAGAAGGAAGGCAACTGAATTTAGCAATCATAAGCCTTAAAAGCATATCTCAAATGCCTTTTTTCAAATAATTCCCTATCAACAAATATGCAAGAAGCATCAGTCCAGGTCAGGAATATTCCAGGTCCTGGGGATAATACAGTGAGCATGACAGATAAGACCCCTGCCCTCACTTAGCTTATATTCTAGAGAAGCACAGATTGATGGGAAGGGGAAAGATAGGAAAAATAATAAACAAATAAACTGTATAGTTTCAGATAGTGTTAAGGCTGCAAGGAATAATCTAGTAATAGATGAGACAGTAGGTGCTGTGAGTTGGAATTTGCCATCTAAATAGGGTAGTCAAAAAGTCTTTTCAAATGAGGCAATATTTGAGCTAGAACCTGAATGACGAGGAAGAGGTTGTACAAAAACTGGGTAAAGAACAGTCTGAGACGAAAGAACAGCTTATGCAAAGACCCTAAGGCAGGGAAAAGCTTGAGTTGTTCATGAACCAGACAGAAAACATAGTGGCTGGAGTGAGCAAGGAGTGAATGGTGGAGGGTGAGGTGAGATCTGTCAACAGAGGCCAGATCATAAAAATATTTGTACTTAATAGACAACACTGAAATGGCGTGGATTTTATTTTATGAAATATAAGTAGCCACTGCAGGGCTTTAGGCATGAGAGTTTCTGAACAAAGCTCACATTTTGTTTCTTCAATCCCAATGTCTCTAATTAATCCTATATTTGATATGAATTAATTTAGTCATAAAAATATAAAGAACATAATTGCTTGTCATAATTCCTCAAAATTTAAATTTTTTGATACTTTTCTGTAAAATAGTGGTTCTCAGCTGGGGGGCAATTTTGCCTCCCTAGTGACATGTGGCAGTATCTGGAGACATTTTTGGTTATCCCAATTGCATAGTTCTACTGGCATCTAGTGGGTATAGACCAGGGATGCTTTCAAAGAATGCACAGCTACCACTACAAAAATACCTTATTTACCCCAACTTTTCAATAGCACCAAGGCTGAGAAATCCTGCTTATTATAAAGGAATATACACAATAGAATTTGAAGGATGCTGACAGCATTTTTGTTTAATATATAAGAAATGATTTGTATTCCACTTGATGCTGGTATTTTTATTTATTGAATGTTCCAATACCTGCCCTGTAAACAAATACATAAATATATAAATAGAAATAGAACAGAAGCCAAAAAAATTCATTCTTGATGCTACAGACTAAACTGTCCCCCTAAAATTCATATGTTGAAGTCCTAACCCCCAATGTGACTATATCTGGAGATAGGGTCTTTAGGAGGTAACTAAATTTAAAAGTGGTCATAAGGGTGGGACTCTGATCTGATAGGACTATGGCCATATAAGAAGAGGAAGAGAGAGAGAGAATGAAATCACTCTCTCTCTCCCCATCCAACAAGAATGCAGTGAGAAGGTGGCCATCTGCAAGCCCAGGAGGAGAGCCCTCACCAGAAACTGAACCCCAGTGGGCTTTGATCTCAGACTTTCCAGCCTCCAGAGCTGTGAGAAAATAAATTCTAGTGGAAAGCCACCAGGACTATGGTATTTTGTTAGGGCAGTCCAAGCAGAATAACACACTTGAATATGAGCTTTCCAGGCAGTGATCAACGCAGAGGGAAAAAGGAGATCTTGAGGAATTAACATTAACCCCTGTGATTTATTTCAAAGTCATAGTGACTCTCAACTCAACGGTTATCAAAACTATTAAATTCAATCGGATGGACAATCAAGAAATGTATTTCCAAACTCTGCCCTGGGATAGAAAATCTACAGTGTTCCAACAACCTTATTCCCAACAGCACCCTCCTGAAATCAGTTATCCAGTAGATGACTAGGGAAATACTCAAACATATGGTTGTATTAAATAAAGTGCAGTTATGCTATGTATATTTCCATTTTAGAACAACCACATTTATAGTGTGAGATTTATTCTCTAATTGAAATTTATCATCATTTCATACTGAGACATTTTTCCTGAAGGTGTAAATGTAGTTTATGTTTCAGCAATTGCAATTTTATTATTCATAATTAATAACACAATTGCTGTGTATTTATTTTATATGCATTACAAGAGTTTTGACAGTTGGAAGAATTTGCAAAATGTGTTATGTTGTGTTGCTTAATACCTTATTAGGGAAACTGACTTGTCTCCAAGGCAGTTCTGTTTGCTACATTACAATGAGACAGTAAGTTACTTTGACAGGGAAACAGGAAAAGGAAGGCTGTACTTATAAATATAAATAAGAGCCCAGACAAAAGATAATTTAAAATTATTCCATAGCTTACATGATGATTGAGAATCCTGATCATCATAAACATAAATCTCAAACACAAGGTTATTTTCTTTTTCCTCTGATATCTTTATAAACGCAATCAAGAATTTGATACAGTCTTTGCTAGCCAATATTATAAACACTGTTAATGTTTATGAAGACATATGGCTCATTTCCATTTTTAGCATTTACATATCCCTAAAAATAAATACCCTGTAATTCTGTTCAACTTACATATTTTTAAGAGTCTACCAGAACCTGTTCTCTTCTGCAAGAATAACAAAACAAGCTTATTTCATGATTATGTGTAATTATTCTTGTGTAAAATATTTATAAAATTGATATATTATGTGACTATCTTCTTCAACATGCAATCTAAGAACATAAGGAGGGTGAGGGCAGCAAGATGTTGCTCAAGATGGAGATTTGTTATTAAACTGAAAGATTAGAAAAGCAAATAATTTTCATGCCAAGAGAAACAAAACCTTTCACTTTCCTGATAAATTGTTACAGTTTTAAAGTTAATCAATTTTCTTTTGTGAGTGTCCCATGCAATGTTTATTTAACCATATTTATCTTGAAAAGAATCTTTCCTTTCTGCTTTTCCTCTTCTCTCAGAGGAAAGAAAGAAAGAAAGAAAGAAAGAAAGAAAGAAAGAAAGAAAGAAAGAAAGAAAGAAAGAAAGAAAGAAAGGAAGGAAGGAAGGAAGGAAGGAAGGAAGGAAGGAAGGAAGGAAGGAAGGAAGGAAGGAAGGAAGGAAGGAAGGAAGGAAGGAAGGAAGGAAGGAAGGAAGGAAGGAAGGAAGGAAGGGAAGAAAGAAGAAAGAAAGTGAGTAGCGGAGAAGGAGGATAAGGAGGTGAAGGAAAAAAGAAAAGAAAAGTACGAGAAAGTAGAGGAAAGAAAAGAAAGGGAAAAACTTGGGACATAGGAAGGGCTTGGGCACAGTTTAGAACTCATCATTAAAACACACAAACCACACACATACACAGCAAGAGAGATAGAGAGAGAGAGCACTAGGTTTCAGGTTTTTTCAAGAGCAAGGGAAAAAGCAGGGAATCATAAAGTCAAATTGCAGTAATGACCATTACACCATATTGTTTGTCAATTTTCACAGCCCCTAAAAACAAAGATTATATTAGTCATAATCAGACTTGTGCCCTTCTGGGCCCATCTGCTTGGGGAACTGATAAACCAGGTCTGAGCACTCAGCTTCAGGTAGTTTGGAAAGTATAATAAGATCTGGCCTGCATACCCATAGCTGCTTTTGAATGTCTTACACTGCTGCACAATATGTCGTTTTTTAAAGAAAAAGAAATAATACCTTCCAGCAATCATCTTTCATCAGTCATTTGGGGCTCAGTAGAAATTAGGCTCAAGTTGCCAGGGCCTGGTGTGAACGCTCCTTTGTAAACATACCCGGGCTTCATGCTGCTTAGCTATGTGGCTACTTGCATGATTTATTGCCCCAACACTTGGCCCAGGATCCTAGAAAATCTATGCCCAACTCTACATTTCATCCTTTCACTTGGCTGAACATTTACTTTAAAGAGATAATCTTAATGATTTTATGTTTCTACTTTCTTTAAATTGCTTTTTTGTTTAAACCAATAGTGAAAAAGAAATAACTTTATTCTCCTCTCTACATTTTGAACCTTACTCTTCTTTCCTCAGTCCCCAAATCAGGCAAAAAGAAAAAAAAATCACATCTTTATGTCACATGTTGCTTCTTTTAATCACAGCTTCATTTTTTATCTTCATAGTATGGCGTCCCTTAGCAAGCAATGTGTGTCTTTGTATTGAAAATTATATTTCTTGTAACATCCCATGTATACATTTCAAATAATTTGTTCTTTTTATAAGTAAAAGTACTAGAGGCCACTGTCAAACCATTAAAAATTAAAGGAGGAAGTTAGCCAGTTACAGTGGCTCACACCTACAATTTCAGCACTTTGGGAGCTGAGGTGGGCAAATCGCTAGAGCCCAGGAGTTCAAGACCAGCCCAGGCAACATGGCGAAGCCTCGTTTCTACAAAAATACAAAAAAAAAAAAAAAAAAAAATTAGCCAGGTGTGGTGGCCTGTGCCTGTAGTTCCAGCAACCTGGGAGGCTGAGGTCAGAGGATCGATTGAGCCCCAGAGGTCAAGACTCAAGTGAGCTGGGATGACACCAACGCACTCCAGCCTGGGTGACAGAGTGAAACCTTGTCTCATAATAAAATAAAATAAAAATAAAGGAGGAAGTTGCAATTTTGTAGGACAAATACATCTAGAGATCAAAAGTACAACACGAGGAATACAGTTAAAAATATTACACTGTATATTGAAAATGTTCTAAGAGAGTAGGTTTTAGGTGCACTTACTATATGCAAAAAAGATAACTCTATGAGAAGACAAATATATGAATTGGCTTGACTACAGTAATCATTTCACTATGCATCTGAATATAAAAATATCATGTTGCATCCCTTACATATAACAATAAAAAAGAACTAGAGGAGGAGCTACAAAAATGTATCCATGAAGTAAAATATGTTTAAAATTTTGGTACTGTTAAAATGTACATATATATTGTATACATCAAATACATATAACATGTAATTATACAAATTATATATAACCTACAATTATATATAGTTACATAAAACATGTAATTATGCATATTATTACATATAATAAACATATATAATTATATATTAAATACATATATGTATTATATATTAATTGTATTACTGATTACCTTGATTATTACACAATTTCAAGTGCAGTGAGGAATACTGGCAAAATTATGACATATCATGGACAGCTTTTACCTACCATACAATTTGTAGTCAATGCCATTGTACAGCCTCTGTCCCTCTCACCTTAAAGGAAATGTTGTGGTGCTTATTATTGCTTTAATTGCATCTTAAGAAACCACCTGAGAAAATGTTGAATAATTCAAATGAATGTACCTCTCCTGGCAGAATTTCTGGTATTCCCAAGATGATAGTAAAAAAGATTTAGTAATCAATAAGAACTCCACATCTTCTCAACTAAACTATATCATCTGAACATCCACTTACTTCATCAACAAATGTAATGCTGAATTGAGTTATCAAAAGATATTTACACATTATAGACTCTTGTTCTTGTACACTCTTAACGAGACAGGTAAAATAAATTACTATTATGCAGCTATCAATGTATAAACACCCATGAGTAACTATGAATATAAATTGATAGAAGAAAATGAAGTCCATTATTCCTTTAATCTTGATTTTCTCTTCAGATATAAAAAGTGGTAAACCACCTTAAAGATAAATATAATATGCAATAAGATACAAACTGTGACACTTTCTCTAGTTATCTGCCACCATGACACCTTTTATGAAGATAGAAGCAAAAATAGCAGCATTGGCAAAATCAAGTTTCCTAAAACACCATCCCTGAAAAAAACAAAAACAAAAAAGCTTTCTCATTATTCTTTTCCCAGGGAATGAAAATATCACCCTTGTGGCATGTTTCTGCAGGACTGCAAGTAAATGACAAAGCCGGTTCTAAAAGCACAACTCCATTTCAGAACAACTGCTCAGTTTGCATCCTTCTGAACAAAGAATGGCACATTATATGATTTCTTTCCACTTCACCTGCTCGTCCCTTTGAAGAGTTGTTCTTGACATTCCATGACAAATCACCTTCCTTAAGGCTCTTAAGTCACATATCACCTATTGCAGACAAGATTTAAGTCCTGTGCAAGAGTATCACTCTACCCAGCCAAAAATGTGCTTTCCAGGAATCTTCACAGCCTTCCTGAAACCTGAGCCCTGTGCAGCTGGCTTCCTGGAAGGAGGCCTTTAAAACAGACAGAAAATAACTTTGTTTCCCCATCTCACAAAAGAACTCACTACAGTCTGTAAACTAGATTCATAGGAATTTTCTCATATGGGGAAAATACATATTAAAATATGGATTTACTATATGCTAATTTTTTCCTTTGTAGAAAATGAATTAAGATTAGTTAAAATTATAGAATCCTAACACTATTTTTGGATAATCAATGTGAAATAAAAAAAATCAAGGCAAATATATACTTTGAGAAAATAGAGATATATCAGACATCTTTTTTGCATGTACATGGTGGTGGAAATGCAAGAAGTGCTAGAATCTAAACTCTTTTCTCTACTTGCAAATATGGAAGCAGAGAAAAAGTAGCAAGTATAAAAGCAGTCAGTGATATAAATATAGTCTTTCTAAGGCTTTTGTTGTTATTTTTAATAACTTCCCTCAAATTCTTCACAGTCTGTGGGGCAACTGACCTGGTGTCTAAGCAATTTCCATAAAAATATCCAATAATCACTCTAGCAATTTATTGGCTACATACCACAGATGGCTTATGCAATTTTGTGGGTTTAGAAAAATGAGCCAGCTGATTATTTCACGTACAAATAGACATTCACAAAGAAAGCCAACAAGGTCTTTAGAAACAACAAATAGAAGTTTCTGCCTAGAGTCTGTTGGCCCCGCCCTCTAAGTAGGCAAGCCTAAGAAAACATTTCTATGAACGAGAGTTCCTGCTTTCCGCACGCTTCTCACATGTACTACCTGGCTTGATCATCTGTTATAACTTTCCCAAACCAATCTCTTTTGTATTTGTATGTGGAAAAGAGGCAATCCCTAAGGAAATATACAAAAATGAGGTGTTTTATGGGTGCAGTCAGCATGTAACGGATGACTTATGGCAACCATCTGAAATGAAGCAATTTTGCATTTTCTAAGTCCATTTACTATAGCCCTGCTACACTCTGGAGACATAGCCAAGACCCTAAATGTTTAACTGTGTCCGGAAGACACTATGAGATGAACTTTTTATAAAGTAATAAGTTTCCCTGGGCGTATCTCTTGCTTCCAGGTAACCATAACTATGATGATCATTAATATAGTTTGATGGAAATGCCCTGAATGTCTTGGTTGCAATTAAAATAAATAAGAGGGTGCTAGGGGTTACATATAACCCTCTTTATCCTGTAGGGTAAACCAATATCAAGCTTTGCCTGAAGTACTTTTCATTATATGTACTTCAGTCCTTGGAAGGATAATTATGTAGAATAAAGATGGTTTTTTAAAAAGCAACTAGTATTCACAAAATATCAAGATTTTACATATATTTAATAGTAGACAGATTTAGCTACATTAAAATAATAAAATGTTATTTTAATAATATCCTAGCTGGTTGTCTTACCTCTGAGAACTTCACTATATTATTATTAAATTAATCTTCCTAATGCTTAGGATATAGCACCTCCTCCTTGAAATCCTTTAATGCATCCTTATGAGACACTAAATAGATTCCAATATTCTTTCCTGGAATTGGAGATTTGACAAATCTACACTACCAACCTGTCTAACTTTAACTCCCACTGCTACAATGGATAAATCCTCCCAGTCAAATTATTCTACATATTGCTGCAAGAACAAGATGTCAACATTCCCTTAGGAACTTTGCTTACACCATTTTTTCTGCCTGTTCACTCCTCTCTTCTGTATTGAGAAGGGTCACCCTTTCTTCAAAACCTTCCACAGATGGTGTCACAATTTGGGGATGCTAATGATATCAGCTTTTCAATACAGAGAGCTATTATTCTTACTATCTACCAGTTGTTGTGCTTAGAATACCTTGACTATATCAGAATTTTCATTCTCATTATGAAGACATCAAATTCACAAAAATCATTTCATTCATTCAATCCACATTTATTTATCAAGTGCCTATAATGTGGAAACAGTATGTAACAGAGGCTGACATGGGCCCTATCCTTATAAAGGGATTTCTGGGGGAGGCAGAAATTTTTGATGGAGGCAACAACTAAACTATGAGGCATATATTATAATGATTCAGTTTCAAAAATGGACAAAGAAAAGCTCAGGAAAGAGAAGTAACTTATCTAACTCTACACATTAAGCACAGTTGAACGTCACTTTCCAATTTATTCATGTGCTCTTAGTCCTTTGTCTAACTCGATTATCTAAATTTTTACGGTATGTATGCACGCAACTTTCATTCAGCACTGACTATATTTTGATTTGCATTGAAATTTAAATTATATGTGCATACTTTGTTCCCAAATAAAGTATTAAAACAGATATATAGACCAATGGAACAGAAAAGAGGCCCCAGAAATAACACCACACATATAAAACCATCTGATCTTTGACAAACCTGACAAAAACAAGCAATGGGGAAAGGATTCCCTATTTAATAAATGGTGTTGGTAAAACTGGCTAGCCATATGCAGAAAACTGAAACTGGACTCCTTCCTTATACCTTACATAAAAATTAACTCAGGATAGATTAAAGACTTAAATGTAAGACCTAAAACCATAAAAACCCTAGGAGAAAACCTAGGCAATACAATTCAGGACATAGGCATGGGCAAAGACTTCATGACTAAAACACCAAAAGCAAAATTAACAAATGGGATCTAATTAAAGTAAAGAGCTTCTGCACAGCAAAAGGAACTATCATCAGAGGGACCAGGCAACCTACAGAATGGGGGTAAGTTTTTGCAATCTATCCATCTGACAAAGGGCTAATATCCAGAATCTACAAGGAACAAATTTTCAAGAAAAAAAGAACCATCAAAAAGTGGACAAAGGATATGAACAGACACTTTTCAAAAGAACACATTTATGCTGCCAACAAATATATGAAGAAAAGCTCATCATCACTGGTCATTAGAGAAATGAAAATCAAAACCACAGTGAGATACCATTTCACACCAGTTAGAATGAGAATCATTAAAAAATCAGGAAACAACAGATGCTGGAGAGGATGTGGAGAGATAGGAACACTTTACACTGTTGGTGGGAGTGTAAATTAGTTAAACCATTGTGGAAGAAAGTGTGGTGACTCCTCAAGGAACTAGAACCAGAAATACCATTTGATCCAGCAATCCCACTAGTGGGTATATACCCAAAGGATTATAAATCATTCTACTATAAAGACACATGCACACGTATGTTTATTGCAGCACCATTCACAATAGCAAAGACTTGAAACCAATCCAAATGTCCATCAGTGATAGACTGTGTTAAGAAAATGTGGCACATATACACCATGGAATACTATGCAGCCATAAAGAAGGATGAGATCATGTCCTTTGCAGGGACGTGGATGAAGCTGGAAACCATCATTCTCAGTAAACTAACACACGGACAGAAAACCAAACACCGTGTCTTCTCACAAATAAATGGGAGTTGAACAATGAGAACACACAGACACAGGGAGGGGAACATCACACAGTGGGGCCTGTCAGGGGTTGGGCGCTAGGGGAGGGATAGCATTAGGAGAAATACCTAATGTAGATGACGGGTTGATGGGTGCAGCAAACCACCATGGCACGTTTAGACCTATGTAAGAAACCGGCTTGTTCCACACATGTATCCCAGAATGCAAAGTATAATAATAATAATAATAATAATAATAATAATAATAATAATTCTTGCCTGGATCAATTATCATCACAACAATGGACAAATGGTAATTTTCTAGCTTTGTTTTATTTACTGCTCTATCTTTAGAATGGGGAACAAAGGAGGCAACCATTAAACATTTGCCGAAAAATTGGATGAATACTTTCCTTACCTGCCATAGTTTTTAAATAGTAAACTAGCCCATTCTTGTATCACAAAGGGGAGTAATATACCATGGAATTTAATCAGCCATGTGTGGCAACCTAGAGATAATCTTCTACCAGGGACAGTGACATGGAAATCGCTTTTTGTTTTAGAATATACATGTTATGTGGATTATCATCATCACCCTTGAAAAAAAGTATGTATTTCTCAGCATTCACCAAAGCAGTAGCAAGAGGTTTTGATGAGCTTGTAAAAGACAACCAAATTCAATGTAATTGTCAGATCTGCAAGAGTATTATCTTATTGCTTAAAGTTTTTGCTCATTTTAAAAAAATAGGTAAGTTCTTAACTATTCAAACAACGGTTTACACCAAATAGCTCCCAACTGAAGAGTTGTGAGGACTATATTTCTGAGTTAAAATGAGCTAGCACACTTATTTCTAGCTAGCACACTGATCAAATTCACAAAGAACAGACACAATATGCCTAGACTCTGATTTTATGTTGCTTATACTGACAACCATCTCCATTCTGCCACCTAGACTCACTTTATAGATAAAAGAAAAACATTTTTCTTTTTCATTTTCTTTCCCCTTGTTGCCCTTTTTCTCTCATTTTTTATTTTTGAATTATTTTAGGGAGTGGAGTTTTCTATATTCAATCTACGATACTCTATATTTTCATCAATTTTGATTCAATGATACACAAATCTGAAAACTAATAACTACAGCCTGTCAGAAGGTATTTCTATAATAAGGCAGAAATGTCTAGGGTTCATTTCTATGGGATGTATTGTAATGAATTTTTTAGCATATACGTTTTCATTGTTAGCATCAAAGTCTATGATTTTCATAAGCATTTTTTGGGATGGCATATCCACAGGTGAAATTTTGATAACATTCTTTATTATGTTCTTAGCAATTGTAGAACTCAATTATTTCAAATCTGTTCAATTAATGTTCGATTGCTTTTTCATGCTGGTCGGCCAGTCTTTTAAGCTCTTTGCAGAAATAATAGGAGCTTAAACCACATAATGCTTGGTGTTTGAGGAGGGGGCATGCTTTGAAAGGCTCAATTCTCTAAGCAAAGTATTTCTGAAAACTGTTTTCATTTTCTTGATGATAATCCATCAATTTCTACAGTCTTTAAAATAATATAAAGCCATTAAGCCACAGGGTTTCAAGTCTTACTTACCACTGGAAGTGAGCTTAAGTCCTGTTTGGAAGACTGTAAAAACATTTTTACAAAGAAAAATTAATAACCTCAAGCATTTGGATAAAGGCAAAGTAATTCACATGCTCTAATGTTTTGCTTTACTTGGTAAGCCTTCGAAATGCCAAAAAAGGAAACAATAAGTATCCCAAAGATACCATGAAAGAAAAATTCTAGAAATAAAATCTTTTCTCCTGATTAACTTATACATTCATTTACAGTAAAAATAATTTCCAAAGTCCCAAACTCAAAATGGACTGTCTGAGTACAGGATTCCAGAGAAAACTTGTTGATTTGATAACTATAGGAATAGAAGCTACAAAATATACACTATGGTAATCTCATTAACATTAAGATATTTGAACTAAAGTTTGAGGACAGTAATAATCACAAAGCTTCTAGAATAGAGGCAGAAGTCAGCAAACTACAGTCCTGGATCAAATCCAGCTGGGGACCTGCTATGGAATGATGTATACATTTTTAAAGGGTTAAAAAGGAAGGAAGGGAAGGGGAGGGGAGGGGAGGAGGGGGAAGGGAGGGAGGGAGAAGTGGGGAGGGAGGGAGAAAGGAGGGAGAAAGAAAGGAGGGAGGGAGGGAGAGAAGAAGGAAGGGAGAGAAAGAAGGGGAAATGTGCAACAGATCCTGTATGTAGTCAGCAAAAACTAAAATATATTATTACTTTGTACTTTACAGAAAAAAAATTGCTTGTCTATATTTTGAAGCATAGTCTGAAATTCAAACTTAGGATTTCTTTTTCCTTTATCAGGAAAAAAGCAAACTAGTACCTAGAGAACTAGAACCAAGGTACTACAGCTACCACAAAAAGTATCCAGGAATATGCACGAAATACAGTGATGTGTGGGAGCTGGCTTATATTATCTTGCAAGAACCCACGATTAAATTTTCAGAAATTTTGTGAGTTAGTTGGTAAACCATTGATAGTTTGAAGTCAGTCATTTGTAGGAGTTTTGACACTATGGAAATTAGCGAGCCCTACAAATAGGGCTTTGGGGATTTTATTTGTTTGACAGCATGCCAGTAACTTCATGTATTCTTTACCTGAATTTTATCATCTTACTTTATAGTAAAAGATTTCTGTGAAAAATTCTTGGCACTGAAATTATCCTGCTCAACCCTCTATATATTCCCAATGAAGTGGGGCTGTTTGCCCTTTTGTATACATTTCTTTTTATCGCAAACTTGATTTTTACAAGGTAGCCCATTCAATGTGTGATTTGTGTAACAACCACCACGGACTTTTATTTCTACAGTATAGTTGACTACAAACCATCCTGCTACCAAATAAAAATTCTTGAAAAAATATAACAAACAGTCATTTAAAATCATACCTATACGTATTTATTTTGTATATGCCTTTGGGTCTCCTAAGGAATAAAACTAAAAGAAAACTGGAAAACAGAGGCCCTGGTTAGGAACTGATTCCACAGAAGCATAACCAAAAGGCTTAGGATTTAAAGGTCCTGAGATTACAGAAGATAATACAGAAACTAAAAGTATAAAACTCCTAGAAGAAAATATAGAAAATATCTTCATAACCTTGAGGTATGCAAAGATTTCTTATAGAGAATACAGAACATACTAACCATAAAAATAACTGATAAATTGGACTTTACCAAAATAAAACCAAACCAACACAGAAATTTTCAGATGAAAGCAGGACACTTGAGTGATTATTAAATCAGTAAAGCGCTGTTAAATGAGTAAATATCTAACAACTGGTACAAGGAGATGAGAAAAAAACTTAAGGTTAGATTATGGTTGAAAAAAAAAAAAGTCTTTGCTATGAATTTATAGGCCTGGGTTTCAGGTTTAAACTACTTGCTCAGTGTGGACACTTCTGAATTTTAAAAAATAACATTAAAAGGGCAGTGATAATCATCATAGGATTTGGCAGAAGCAAGTGCAAACCTCCTTTGAATATGAATTATCACAGATAAAACACTTCCAAAGGAAAGCACACAAAACACAAAGCTGCAGAACACTCGAGGAAACAATAGACCATGAAGAAAGCCAGCAGATCCACCGCACAGAACTTCAGACAATAAAGCTACCAGATGAAGCATGCTTGAACTGATTACATTAATATAATCAGAAGTTGAAGACATTCTAATAAAAAGGGCATATCAAAAAAATTATTAAAAGATTGAACATTGAGAAATAACCAAGTAAAACGTCTGGAAAGACAAAATCACTGAAGAGAGATTTAGTAAACTGTATATGTGAAGAAATTATCCGGGAGTGAGCACGCATATATAAATAGGACACTTGCAAGAGAAGCCAAAAGACATTGAGGATATAATGAGAAGGACTAAGGTATCTTTGATAGAAAACACCAAAGAAGAGAACCCCAAAATGGGGGGAGGTGATGTATTGAAGATTACCACTGAGAATTTCTTATAACCGACTAAATGCAAGAATCCTCAAACCCAGGAAACACACAGAAAGAACTGGAAGACAAGTAAAGTAAAACCCATACCTGGATATAGTGAACATAACGAGAAAGAATGGGTTTTAGAAGTAGCCAAGAAAATGAAACAGGTCACCTTAAAAAAAAAAAAAAGCAATTGTATCTTTAACATTTTTAAGTAGCAAAAATGGAGTCCAGAATACACTGGAATAAAATTAAGGCATTAAAAGTAATTATGGAATCAGTACCTAACTAAGTTATTATTCCAGTGTGAATAATTTATAAAATTTCTTTTACAAATAATATAAAAGAAATTTTAGTTAAAATTAAAAGAATAATTTTAAGAATAAAATTAAAAAGAATAAAAGAGACAAGAGAGAGGACATTTGTTATAAGAACTACCAATAGATATACTTCAAGGAAGAAATTAATCTCAGAAGGAAAGCATGAGTAGCAGGAAGGAGCAGTAAGAAATGAAAGCAGTGTATGAATTGCTAAGTCTAAAGAAGCATGGAATACAGGTTTTAGTGTGCCAAGGCTGCCATAACAAAACAGCACAGATTGGGTGCCTTAAACAACAGACATTTATTTCTCACAGTTCTGGAGTCTGAAAGTCCAAGATCAAGGCATCAGTAGGGCTGGTTTCTGATGACAACTCTCTTCTTGGCTTGGGGATGGAGGTCTTCTTGTGACCTGACAGGGCCTTTTCTCTGTGCATGCACATCCCTGATGTCTCTTCCTATTTATTTATTTATTTATTTATTGAGATGGAGTCTCTCTCTTGTTGCCCAGGCTGGAGTGCAGTGATGTGATCTCCGCTCACTGCAACTTCCACCTCCTGGGTTCAAGTGATTCTCCTGCCTCAGGCTCCTGAGTAGCTGGGATTACAGGCATGCTCCACCATGCCCAACTAACTTTTGTATTTTTAGTGGAGACGGGGTTTCACCATATGAGTCAGGCTGGTCTCGAACTCCTGACCTCGTGATCCGCCCACCTCAGCCTCCCAAAGTGCTCGGATTACAGGATTGAGCCACTGCGCCTGGCCCTCTTCCTCTTATATAGATTCCAGTCCCATTAAATTACAGCCCCACCCCATGACCTCATTTAACCTTAATTACCATAATTACCTGGCTCCAAATAGAGTCATATTGGCGGTTAGGGCTTCAACATACGAATTTGTAGCAGGCACAATTTAATACATAACACTATATAAGATAATACTAGGGGTAGTTTTCAATGAGAAGAAAAAAATAAAATTAGAATACTATAAAACAAATAACAGGTAAAGGTATTCATCTTTACATTCTTCAGAAGAAGGAAGAGAAGTAAATTAACTGTAGATTTATGGCAAATATATATGTTAAAATTTTAAAATATATTGAATATGCAGCGTTCAAACAGGCAAGAGGAAGGAAAAGTAAAAAAGAAAATTTGCCCAATCTAAAAAAAAAAGACAAATAGAATCATAGCTAAAAGAATATATTTACATTTACACTATACATTCTAGATGAAATATAAAAATATCTTCACTAAATATTTTTTCAAGAAAGTAAGAAATATTCAGGACAAAAACTAAAAAAAAGTAGTTCAGACAGATAAGAAGAACACTGATGCTCATTTCTGCCCTGAAGGCCTTTGCTGAAAGAAGGGAAATTAAGCTTTGTCTTTTATGGCTTCCAGAGGCTCAGAGAACAGAAGAATACAAGCGATCTGGTTGGCGCAAACGTAATTCTGGTTTCTGCCATTAATAGTAATGTAACAGCAATTACTTTTGTACCTCCCTAATAGTATGCATGTAAGGAATGAAATATGAAATCACAATTTTGCAGCTCTACTATAAATTGATTCAGACAAGGTTCATCAAGACTGCCAGGTGAAATATTGACAAGGAACAGAATATTTCCATTTTACCAAAATATCATCCTACAGATAATTTGTTAATTAAAAAAAAAAAAAAGTAAAACAAAATGGGCTTTAACAAATGTAAAATACAGTGGTCACTACTTTAAACAAATGACCAAAGCAAAAGCATCACTAACAGTGAGACAATCTAAGTGTCTTCTGATAAGGGCAACATGAGGTACATAATATCACCTGTGAAGTATTCTCACCAAGGACTGTGGCCATGATTTAACTAAGCCTTCAGATTTATCTTCTGGTTTACTATTAAGACAGATAAAAAAAAAAAAAAAAAAAAAAAACAAGTTCACACCACGGGAACACAGTAAGACAGTACAGAATGGAGACTCTGCATGACAGCTGGCCAGCTCTCTTCACAAGTCAGTATCCCTTATAAGAAAAAGAAGAAGAAAAGTATGGGAACCGTTCCAGACTAAATTAAACTAAAGGGAAAATGTAAATATGGACTATATTTCAATAATATTAGAGAATCACTGTTAGTTTTCTTAGATGTATGAGAATGTGTACATTTTTGGATTATGTATACTACAATATTTAGGGGCAAAATGGTTTGATGTCTGCAACATACTTGCAAATGGTTCAGCACAGATAAATAAAAGAGCAGATAAAGTAAATATGGCAAAATGTTAACAATTGTTAGGAGTACAGGTGTTAGTGTCATACTCCTCTGGTTTCAAGTTCTAGTTTCATCCCTTTCTAGTCATATGATCTTCAAAACTCTTTTAAATTTCTGGGAGGATTTCATTTCTTCTTATGTAAAATGAGGTAGAGGATGATATCTGGTTCACAGAATTGTACGAATGAAATGAGAAAGTTCTTATGAAAGCACTTGAGATAGTACCAGCACAACAACTTTAGCTATAATAATTATTATTATCATCAATATTAATAAACTAACTTTTGTTATTCTATGCACTGTCCTAAGTTCCATATGAGGTGTTAATTAATAAGTTACTTGGACATATGTCAGCAATAGAATCAAAATGACTATGTATAGAAAAGCAGAAAGAAAAATAAACTTACATATTTCAAATTCTATTATCCAACATGACAATGGAGTCTGCTCTTCTAATTTTAGTTATGAATTACCACACCTACTCTCGTAGATTATAACTTTTCAAAATTTTGTTAGACTATCATGCGCTGATGATTGAGAAGGCACTCAAAATCTTGCTATACATAGTATCATGGAAAGTAATATTATTATACCGTATCGCATAAATCATATAGATGGCATGCAGTTCTAGCAAACATATGTAGGTGGAATGAGAGGGAAAGGGAAAGAAAAAAGAAGGAAGCCATAGAAATGAGGAAGACAAAATCATTTATTCTGTCTGAAAACTGAGCAAAACTGAAGAAACCAATGTTAGACGATATTCAGACACACTACAAAGAAGCACAATAAAATTATACAAGCAAAACAAAGGTCAAAGGAGTGGAAAAATGTATAAGCAAGCACACAGTTTATATTCACCAACTCAGAAAAGCAGAGGAACCTACTTGATCCAGGCTGTGACGTTCACATTATTAATAATAATGTTTAAAGTTATTTTATCTTGTACAGAAATGAGGAGATACCAAAAAGCACTGTTAAGAACATTAACTGCAGGCAATTTTATCAAGGAGAAATAAATAGCTAACTTACATACACTCTAATTTATTGACACATAGTTTGAATGTTTAAGTTACCAGTACTTAGCCAAGACCCATGATAATGTTGGATCTCCCAAAACAATGGAAATCAAGAAATACCTATTGAGCTTCTATTATCTGCCAGGAACTGGGCACAAAGGATGTAACAGTGAACAAATTTAGGGAAAGTCCATGCCCTCGAAGAGTTCAAAGGTTAGTATGGGAAGAGGGAAATAATTTTTTTTTTTTTTTTTTTTTTTTTTTTTCAGGCGGAGTCTCGCTCTGTCGCCCGGACTGGAGTGCAGTGGCCGGATCTCAGCTCACTGCAAGCTCCGCCTCCGGGTTTATGCCATTCCTACAGGCGCCCGCCACTTCGCCCGGCTAGTTTTTTTGTATTTTTAGTAGAGACAGGGTTTCACCATGTTAGCCAGGATGGTCTCCATCTCCTGACCTCGTGATCCGCCCGTCTCGGCCTCCCAAAGTACTGGGATTACAGGCTTGAGCCACCGCGCCCGGCCATAAATTTTAAAATATTTTAGAATATATCATCTCTTTCTCAGTACCTTGTACTATAAGGAAAAATAAAGCAAAATAGGTAGGCTAGACAGTGACAAGGAATGCCCTATTTAAGAGAGGGTGATCAGGGAAGGCCACTCAGAGTAGGAAACTTTTGAGTTGAGCTGTATTACATTACATAAAAGTGAAAACATGAATGTATACACATGTATGTGTATCCATGCAACACAACAGTATTCAGTCATACTAAAGAATGAAACAGTGATCCACGGTACAACATGGATGGACCTAGAAAACATGCTAAGTGGGAAAAGCTAGACAAAAGGATACGTATTATATAATTCCATTTATATTAAATATCCAAAATAGATAAATGTATACAGACAGAACACACATTGGTGGTTGCCAGGCGTTGAGCAAAAGGATACATGGGGAGAAACCAAAAAAAAATTAAATGGGGCTGGGTGCAGTGGCTCACACCTGTAATCCCAGCACTTTGGGAGGTGGTCTGATCACTTGAGGTCAGGAGTTCGAGACCAGCCTAATCAACATGAAGAAACCTCATCTCTACTAAAAATACAAAAAATACAAGCATGGTGGTGCACGCTTGTAATCCCAGCTACTTTGGGAGACTGAGGCAGGAGAATTGCTTCAACCTGGGAGGCAGAGGTTGCAGTGAACTGAGATCGTGCCATTGCACTTCAGCCTGGGCAACAACAGTGAAACTCCGTCTCAAAAAACAAAACAAGATACTCAAAACTTACACACTATTGGGCGGAGCAAGATGGCCGAATAGGAACAGCTCCAGTCTCCAACTCCCAGCGCGAGCGACACAGAAGACCGGTGATTTCTGCATTTTCAACTGAGGTACTGGGGTCATCTCACTAGGGAGTGCCGGGAAATCGGTGCTGGTCAGCTGCTGCAGCCTGACCAGCGAGAGCTGAAGCAGGGCGAGGCATCGCCTCACCTGGAAGCGCAAGGGGGAAGGGGATCCGTTTTCCTAGCCAGGGGAACTGAGACACACAACACCTGGAAAATCGGGTAACTCCCACCCCAATACTGCGCTGTAAGCATACAGGCACACCAGAATATATCCCACACCTGGCCGGGAGGGTCCCACGCCCACGAAGCCTCCCTCACTGCTAACACAGCAGTCTGCCGCGATCTATCCGCAAGGCAGCAGCGAGGCTGGGGGAGGGGCGCCCGCCATTGCTGAGGCTTAAGTAGGTAAACAAAGCCGCTGGGAAGCTCGAACTGGGTGGAGCTCACAGCAGCTCAAGGAAGCCTGCCTGTCTCTGTAGTCTCCACCTCTGGGGACAGCGCACAGCTGAAGACCAACAGGGGAAGTAGCAGGAGCCGGTGCAGACCCGAACGACTCTGTCTGACAGCTTTGGGGAGAGCCGTGGAGTTCTCAGATCTCAACGCGGAGGTTGAGATCTGAGAACGGACAGACTGCCTGCTCAGGTGTGTCCCTGACCCCTGAGTAGCCTAGTTGGGAGAAATCCCCCACTAGGGGCAGTCTGACACCCCACACCTCACAGGGTGGAGTACACCCCTGAGAGGAAACTTCCAAAGGAAGAATCAGACAGGTACACTCGCTGTTCAGCAATATTCTATCTTCGGCAACCTCTGCTGCTGATACCCAGGCAAACAGGGTCTGGAGTGGACCTCAAGCAATCTCCAACAGACCAACAGACAGTCCTTCTGACTGTCAGAAGGAAAACTATCAAACAGGAAGGACACCTATACCAAAACCGCATCAGTACGTCACCACCATCAAAGACCAGAGACAGATAAAACCACAAAGATGGGGAAGAAGCAGGGCAGAAAAGCTGGAAATTCAAAAAATAAGAGCGCATCTCCCCCTGCAAAGGAGCGCAGCCCATCGCCAGCAACGGATCAAAGCTGGTCAGAGAATGACTTGGACGAGAGGAGAGAAGAAGGCTTCAGTCTATCAAACTTATCAGAGCTAAAGGAGGAATTACATACCCAGCGCAAAGAAACTAAAAATCTTGAAAAAAGAGTGGAAGAATTGACAGCTAGACTAATTAATGCAGAGAAGATCATAAACGAAATGACAGAGATGAAAACCATGACACGAGAAATACGTGACAAATGCACAAGCTTCAGTAACCGACTCGATCAACTGGAAGAAAGAGTATCAGCGATTGAAGATCAAATGAATGAAATGAAGCGAGAAGAGAAACCAAAAGAAAAAAGAAGAAAAAGAAATGAGCAAAGCCTGCAAGAAGTATGGGATTACGTAAAAAGACCAAATCTACGCCTGATTGGGGTGCCTGAAAGTGAGAGGGAAAATGGAACCAAGTTGGAAAACACTCTTCAGGAAATCATCCAGGAGAACTTCCCCAACCTAGTAGGGCAGGCCAACATTCAAATTCAGGAAATACAGAGAACGCCACAAAGATACTCCTCCAGAAGAGCAACTCCAAGACACATAATTGCCAGATTCACCAAAGTTGAAATGAAGGAAAAAATCTTAAGGGCAGCCAGAGAGAAAGGTCGGGTAACCCACAAAGGGAAGCCCATCAGACTAACAGCAGATCTCTCGGCAGAAACTCTACAAGCCAGAAGAGAGTGGGGGCCAATATTCAACATTCTTAAAGAAAAGAATTTTAAACCCAGAATTTCATATCCAGCCAAACTAAGTTTCATAAGTGAAGGAGAAATAAAATCCTTTACAGATAAGCAAATGCTTAGAGATTTTGTAACCACCAGGCCTGCCTTACAAGAGACCCTGAAGGAAGCCCTAAACATGGAAAGGAACAACCGGTACCAGCCATCGCAAAAACATGCCAAAATGTAAAGACCATCGAGGCTAGGAAGAAACTGCATCAACTAACGAGCAAAATAACCAGTTAATATCTAATGGCAGGATCAAGTTCACACATAACAATATTAACCTTAAATGTTAATGGACTAAATGCTCCAATTAAAAGACACAGACTGGCAAACTGGATAAAGAGTCAAGACCCATCAGTCTGCTGTATTCAGGAGACCCATCTCACATGCAGAGACATACATAGGCTCAAAATAAAGGGATGGAGGAAGATCTACCAAGCAAATGGAGAACAAAAAAAAGCAGGGGTTGCAATCCTTGTCTCTGATAAAACAGACTTTAAACCATCAAAGATCAAAAGAGACAAAGAAGGCCATTACATAATGGTAAAGGGATCAATTCAACAGGAAGAGCTAACTCTCCTAAATATATATGTACCCAATACAGGAGCACCCAGATTCATAAAGCAAGTCCTTAGGGACTTACAAAGAGACTTAGACTCCCATACAATAATAATGGGAGACTTCAACATGCCGCTGTCAACATTAGACAGATCAACGAGACAGAAAGTTAACAAGGATATCCAGGAATTGAACTCATCTCTGCACCAAGTGGACCTAATAGACATCTATAGAACTCTCCACCCCAAATCAACAGAATATACATTCTTCTCAGCACCACATCGCACTTATTCCAAAATTGACCACATAATTGGAAGTAAAGCACTCCTCAGCAAATGTAAAAGAACAGAAATTATAACAAACTGTCTCTCAGACCACAGTGCAATCAAACTAAAACTCAGGACTAAGAAACTCAATCAAAACCGCTCAACTACATGGAAACTGAACAACCTGCTCCTGAATGACTACTGGGTACATAACGAAATGAAAGCGGAAATAAAGATGTTCTTTGAAACCAATGAGAACAAAGATACAACATACCAGAATCTCTGGGACACATTTAAAGCAGTGTGTAGAGGGAAATTTATAGCACTAAATGCCCACAAGAGAAAGCAGGAAAGATCTAAAATTGACACTCTAACATCACAATTAAAAGAACTAGAGAGGCAAGAGCAAACACATTCAAAAGCTAGCAGGAGGCAAGAAATAACTAAGATCAGAGCCGAACTGAAGGAGATAGAGACACAAAAAACCCTCCAAAAAATCAATGAATCCAGGAGTTGGTTTTTTGAAAAGATCAACAAAATTGACAGACCGCTAGCAAGGCTAATAAAGAAGAAAAGAGAGAGGAATCAAATAGATGCAATAAAAAATGATAAAGGGGATATCACCACTGACCCCACAGAAATACAAACTACCATCAGAGAATACTATAAACGCCTCTACGCAAATCAACTAGAAAATCTAGAAGAAATGGATAATTTCCTGGACACTTACACTCTCCCAAGGCTAAACCAGGAAGAAGTTGAATCCCTGAATAGACCAATAGTAGGCTCTGAAATTGAGGCAACAATTAATAGCCTACCCACCAAAAAAAGTCCAGGACCAGATGGATTCACAGCTGAATTCTACCAGAGGTACAAGGAGGAGCTGGTACCATTCCTTCTGAAACTATTCCAATCAATAGAAAAAGAGGGAATCCTCCCTAACTCATTTTATGAGGCCAACATCATCCTGATACCAAAGCCTGGCAGAGACACAACAAAAAAAGAGAATTTTAGACCAATATCCCTGATGAACATTGATGCAAAAATTCTCAATAAAATACTGGCAAACCGGATTCAGCAGCACATCAAAAAGCTTATCCACCATGATCAAGTGGGCTTCATCCCTGGGATGCAAGGCTGGTTCAACATTCGCAAATCAATAAACGTAATCCAGCATATAAACAGAACCAAAGACAAGAACCACATGATTGTCTCAATAGATGCAGAAAAGGCTTTTGACAAAATTCAACAGCCCTTCATGCTAAAAACGCTCAATAAATTCGGTATTGATGGAACGTATCTCAAAATAATAAGAGCCATTTATGACAAACCCACAGCTAATATCATACTGAATGGGCAAAAACTGGAAAAATTCCCTTTGAAAACTGGCACAAGACAGGGATGCCCTCTCTCACCACTCCTATTCAACATAGTGTTGGAAGTTCTGGCTAGGGCAATCAGGCAAGAGAAAGAAATCAAGGGTATCCAGTTAGGAAAAGAAGAAGTCAAATTGTCCCTGTTTGCAGATGACATGATTGTATATTTAGAAAACCCCATCGTCTCAGCCCAAAATCTCCTTAAGCTGATAAGCAACTTCAGCAAAGTCTCAGGATACAAAATTAATGTGCAAAAATCACAAGCATTCTTATACACCAGTAACAGACAAGCAGAGAGCCAAATCAGGAATGAACTTCCATTCACAATTGCTTCAAAGAGAATCAAATACCTAGGAATCCAGCTTACAAGGGATGTAAAGGACCTCTTCAAGGAGAACTACAAACCACTGCTCAGTGAAATAAAAGAGGACACAAACAAATGGAAGAACATACCATGCTCATGGATAGGAAGAATCAATATCGTGAAAATGGCCATACTGCCCAAGGTTATTTATAGATTCAATGCCATCCCCATCAAGCTACCAATGAGTTTCTTCACAGAATTGGAAAAAACTGCTTTAAAGTTCATATGGAACCAAAAAAGAGCCCGCATTGCCAAGACAATCCTAAGTCAAAAGGACAAAGCTGGAGGCGTCACGCTACCTGACTTCAAACTATACTACAAGGCTACAGTCACCAAAACAGCATGGTACTGGTACCAAAACAGAGCTATAGACCAATGGAACAGAACAGAGTCCTCAGAAATAATACCGCACATCTACAGCCATCTGATCTTTGACAAACCTGAGAGAAACAAGAAATGGGGAAAGGATTCCCTATTTAATCAATGGTGCTGGGAAAATTGGCTAGCTATAAGTAGAAAGCTGAAACTGGATCCTTTCCTTACCCCTTATACGAAGATTAATTCAAGATGGATTAGAGACTTAAATGTTAGACCTAATACCATAAAAACCCTAGAAGAAAATCTAGGTAGTACCATTCAGGACATAGGCATGGGCAAGGACTTCATGTCTAAAACGCCAAAAGCAACGGCAGCAAAAGCAAAAATTGACAAATGGGATCTAATTAAACTAAAGAGCTTTTGCACAGCAAAAGAAACTACCATCAGAGTGAACAGGCAACCTACAGAATGGGAGAAAATTTTTGCAACCTACTCATCTGACAAAGGGCTAATATCCAGAATCTACAAAGAACTCAAACAAATATACGAGAAAAAAACAAACAACCCCATCAAAAAGTGGGCAAAGGATATGAACAGACATTTCTCAAAAGAAGACATTCATACAGCCAACAGACACATGAAAAAATGCTCATCATCACTCGCCATTGGAGAAATGCAAATCAAAACCACAATGAGATACCATCTCACACCAGTTAGAATGGCAATCATTAAGAAGTCAGGAAACAACAGGTGTTGGAGAGGATGTGGAGAAATAGGAACACTTTTACACTGTTGGTGGGATTGTAAACTAGTTCAACCATTATGGAAAACAGTATGGCAATTCCTCAAGGATCTAGAACTAGATGTACCATATGACCCAGCCATCCCACTACTGGGTATATACCCAAAGGATTATAAATTATCCTACTACAAAGACACATGCACACGTATGTTTATTGCGGCACTATTCACAATAGGAAAGACTTGGAATCAACCCAAATGTCCATCTGTGACAGACTGGATTAAGAAAATGTGGCACATATACACCATGGAATACTATGCAGCCATAAAAAAGGATGAGTTTGCGTCCTTTGTAGGGACATGGATGCAGCTGGAAACCATCATTCTTAGCAAACTATCACAAGAACAGAAAACCAAACACCGCATGTTCTCACTCATAGGTGGGAACTGAACAATGAGATCACTTGGACTCGGGAAGGGGAACGTCACGCACTGGGGCCTATCATGGGGAGGGGGGAGGGGGGAGGAGGGAGGGATTGCATTGGGGAGTTATACATGATATAAATGATGAATTGATAAAAAATAAATAAAAAAAAATAAAAATTATTGAAAAATTAAAAAAAAAAAAAAAAAAACAAACAAACAAAAAATTAAATGGATGAATGAAAGATTGCTAAGTTTGGTAACATAAGAAATATTGAAGCAAGAAAGATTAATAGGCTTTCTAATACTAAGCCTTTCATTCTGTATTCTAACTCTTCATGAGAAAACATAGCTTTCCATGAAATACAGCAGTTGAAATAAGTTACCATCTGCTATTTGTCACATCTATTATATATACCCCTTTCTGTATATTTTTGCTACCCTCACCACATCATAACTGAAATAAACTTTGTTTTTCTTGTCTCCTGTCTCCATGTTTTGAAATCCCTCCTGAATACTATTATTTTAGTATTATTAGGTACGTATCTATATTTATCCTCCACGTGAAAAATAATCGGGGGTTACATTTGAATGGGATTTAAGAATAACATTTTGAGGTTTACAAAATCAATACCAACATTTTACAGATGAAGAAACAGGCTCAGGTTGTTAGGTCACAGGATCAAGTTCTCAGAGCAAGTAAGTGGCAGAGGAGGAACTCAAATAAACGTTTGCTGGCTCCTGGAGCAATCATCTTATGTCTAGTGAGGAAATTCTACCCAGTTCAGTATGGCCTACTTCCTGGCTCTTCTAGAAAGTGCTGCGTTACTTCCTGCCTCAGTGCTTTTCCCCATGAGATGCGCCTTGCCTGGAGCATCTCTGAACCACCAGTGAACTCACCCATGGTCCGGATGCAGCCTCTCAGCCCTTTCCTGAGCACTGCCTGCATGGGTCTCTCTCTGTGCAATCTGCCCTGAGGCTTCCCCACAGGGAATGGGCTTTGACTATTCTCCCACATCCTTCTCTGATTTGGTTTGAAGTGTTGACCTTTATGTGAGGCTCTGACGGAGAACATGACGAGGGACCCAGACAGGGTCTCAAACTCAGGAGACGGTCTTTCCTTTACTTAAACTAGACCACGTCAGGGGGCTTTAGAGAAAAGAAATAGAAACAAGCTCAGCTATTAGGGCTAGCATTTCCTTTCAATGGTTCAGAAGCTCAGGCAGGGCAAGGTATTGGACAGGAGCCAGGAAGAGCCATGGTGCTCCCTCTTTTGCCTCCCAGGGCTGGCAGGGGCAAATCAGAAGCCTCCAGGAAGGTTTTTCACCACACCAATCAAGGGGACCTCTCAAAAAAACCTCTCTCTTCGATGGCTCTTACTTCTTTGAAATCATATTTGTCAGCAGCTGCTACATTTAGCCCTTCAATGTCTTTGTTCCAGTGTCCCTGGATGGAGATGAGAAAACATTAGGTGTCATTTTGGCTTCAGCGGGGCCAAGTAAGAGTCCAGGACAAGCCCCAGAAACCCTGTACCCTCGGGAAAGCTGCAGGCCCCACCTGTGGTGCAGGAGCTGAGGGTCTCTCTAAAGAAAACCTGTCAGGGCCCCAATAAGGTCATGAAGACCACAGGGTAGGAGTTTCAATTAGGGAAAATGGAGACCTTCCATTTCTTCCAACAGATGCTTGGTTCTTTCCCCTCTTCATTCCATTTATTTCCCACTCATCGTACTCACGTTTTTCCTCACACTGACTCAATTTTCCCTAGGGCATTGTGTAGCTGCACTGTGTCCATTGTCACCATGAAGGACTGGTTATCTCTGTTTTTGCAAAGAGGTCAAAGAGGTCTTCCAGCCAGGAACTGGACAGACTCCATGGGGGAGGGCCTTTCCTTCCAGAAGGAATCCTTCCAGTGGAGTGACATCATTGTCAAGGTCATAGTTTGATCCTAGGTCAGCACCCCAGCTGTTAGGATCCTTAAACGACTACTCTGATTCGGAACTTTACCCCATCCCAGCCTCTATCACACCAATACCCACAAAACATATGCCCTCCATGCAGAAAGCTCACATAGCTTGTCACTGTGAATTTATAGAACACCAAAACCAGCTCTTTCAGGCAAATGTCCCCATCACTGAAACACCTCACAGATGAGCTGTCTTCTGGTGAGAAAGAGGTAAGGAGACCTGACCCAAGCCTGGAGTCAATTCCCATGTTCCTACCTTTAAATTCACTGCCCATTCTGTGGCTAGAAACAGACCTGAGAGATACTTGAATACATGAAGAGATACCTGGCCCAAGCCTATAAATATCACGTCCTTCCCCTTCCAGTTTTGCTATAACCTTTCCTTTGAAACACACATCTCTCTGGTATCCTTCCCATTGGAGAAGAGAAGAACAGAAAAAAGAAAATGTTTTAATAATTTCATGTCTCACTCTCAACCCACCTAGGTCCATCATGTTCAAGGTCACCACACACACAGGAGCAGTTATGTTCCACTCACACAGAGTTGTCTGCACCCTGTCTGGGCTTGAGATTCGGGAGGAGGGTTATATAAATGATAAGACAGGGAGAAAGGTTTGAGATAGGGAGGAGGGTTATATAAATGATTAACATTTTCATTTGAGGTACAGAAGGGAACACACACACTCACAGGCACACGCACCTACACAGATCTGGAAGTACTGTGTTACCTTCAATTCTCAAGCATGCATAAGGAGAGAAGGGGAAGGGGTGAGCTGCTGTCCATTTCATTAGGACTAAATGAAGAGGTGAGGGCAGTGTCCGTCTACCCAGCCTTCATCAGGAAGGGAAAAGTCTCTGGGTGAAAGTAGTAGCTCTGACCACCAAGAGACTGAAGGACATAGATTTCTCTCCACCCTTCTAAACTCAAGGCCTAGCTACCACAGGTTTCCAATCTCAAATTGGTGATATGTGGAGCTTCTTGTCTTTTATCCTTCATAGGAGATTTCTGCCCTACTAGGCCTATGTAGCTTCATGCACGCTACAGTTGTATGGAGTTCAGCAGGATGAGGGAGGAAGGAGAAAGACTGCTTGAGCCAGGACAGAGCTTGGGACTTCCACGATTTTTCTTAGTTTCATGGGTCCTCAGAGATTTTATGGCAATTTTTAAATAATATTTTTCAATGATAAAATCAAGAAGAAGTATATTTTAAATATAGAATACATGGATCAATAAAAATGAAGTAAGATCGATAGTAGTGTATATGGAGTATCACTGTCAACTTCCCTCCATAAACAAGAACTCTTAAAGGCCAAAACAAGCACATACTAAGAACTGCACTGATGCTACCCCATTATATAAGCACAGGCTACTGAGATACCCTGAATCTTGACCCAAATGCTGCAGGAGAGGATATCACAGTTCCATGTATCTACACACATGTATATTTATTTAAAGAAAAAACTATTTGGAGTAGGAAAAAGTGAGATCATCCTCTTCAAAGAATATGTGACATGGCTAAAGGTGGACCTTAGGGCTCCCTCAGGAGATGAACTCTATAATACAGTGCAGAGAGTAGTGGCTATGGCAACCTGTGGGACCTGATCCCATGGCACCTGCTGATAGGTCCTGATGAGAGACACGGGCTCACTGGGAGGGATGGAAGGAGGACTCATTGGACACAGTTGCTGGGAGCCTCACAATGGCCTAATGGGTTTCAGGGATACTTGCAGACTTTTCCCTTTTCTCCTTGGAACAATACACTTTAACAAGAGGCTCATCCTCACTTGGCATTCACCTTTTATAGGAGCCTGTCCCTGCTGGGCAAGAACTGGGACATCAGGGTCTCTGTTGATCCTCTGCCTGGGCAGGGTGGGTCAACATCTCTTTGGTGAGAAAAGTCACTAACTCTACTTCTCCTTCTTGGTGCTCTCCTGAGTGAAGCTTCTCAGGGCCCCCTTATTTTTTTCTAAAATTCGGTCAAAGGCAGTGCCCTGGTTCTGATCCATGGGGCCTGAGCCTTCAGGGCCCTGTGCTCCTTCCTTCCCAGGTAACTCACTCCAGCCTCAAGGTAGACATAGTGACCCTGAGAAGTGGCTGTATCTCCTCTTTACACACTCTGGGCACATGCACTGGCCCTTGGAAGACAAATTTTCTGAGTCAGGAGCCCATCGGAGCTCTTCCTCTAACTGGAGCTTTGGCTCTCTACCAAGATGGTCTTTCAGACTTGAATTTTTTAAATCTTTCTCTGCCAAAAGGTGTGGTGGTGTGAGTCATTCCTCCGTGCCTGGTGCCCCTAGAATGCTCAATTCTCCACTTACAATTGGGAACTTTGATGAACACTGGCTCTCAGTGGGGGTCTTGATATGACTTGGGAGCAGTGGATTCCATGAACTGTTATACTGCTCTGGTTTGTCCTCACTGTCCTGGAAGGCATGGGAGCTGGAGTGTCCTGCCCAATGCCAAGTAATGGTAAGTTGTTCACAGAATGCAGCTCATAGCCCTGCTCGGTTGTTCTGGACATAATCCTTTCTCTTCTCCAACCACATCTGGGTGTGCAGTCTCCTTATTGCTCAAATCCAGGTGCTCCTGATCAACAAGATGAAGGATAAACACATGTCTAACCACCACATGACAGGCTGCAGCTTAACCCCAGAGAGAGGCCTGCACATGATGAAAAGAAACACACTCTACATGGAGAACACAGTGTGAGAAGGAGGAGGGACAAACCCCTGCACGATCCCTGCCTCCAGGAGAAGGCTGTGATGGGCAGGCATGAGTCTCCCCGGCCTGTGAATGTGGAGGCAGAAGAGGTCACCCACAGGAACTCTGGAGATGAACTCCCTGGGACAGTTCCATAGAAAGGGAAGGCGCCAGGCTGAGTCAGCAGGAAGGTGGTCAGTTCCGTGGGGGCAGTGGAGGGTCTGCTGGCGGAGGGTGATTCCATGGATCTGAGGTTAATGAGTGATTCTGGGCAAGGGCAGGGGGTCAGGTGGGGACATCTTTCCCTTGTCTGCCCTGGACCCTGGAGGACTCAGAGACTGGGACCCAGTTCTCATGCTCTTCTCCTTAGACAAACCTCAGTCCATCGTTAATCTTGAATAATGCAACTTTCTACCTGAAATTCACACAACTCTGTGTTTCTTTCCTGTTACACTTTTTAGGAGAGTAATAATCATTTTTTATTGTCCCTTTTTGGAAAACTTTTTGTGCATGATCTGCCATTGAGATTCTGGTCCGTGTTCCTCTGCCGAGAACAGGTGCATTTGAGGAATGTGTAGCCCACAGGTGTGTGTGTGCCCCATCAGGTAGGACTCTGTTCCCTGAAGACACAGCTCAGATTTTAGGGTCTGATCAGAGGCTTCCAGAAACTTGACTTTGCTCTTCACATCAGTCCTGAAACAGGGGCTGGGCCCAGAGACACCTGACATATGACAGGGGATGATGAATAATCATTGTGTGACTCTGTGCCCCCAGACAAATCCTACACTCTCTTAACAATCTGTTCCAAGAACACAAAGTCACAGCATTTGAAATTTTACCCTGGAGTCCTCTACCATCCCCAGATTAGTCTATGAGCTTAGACTGAAGCCTTCTGCTGCTCACCCTGTTTTCTTAAAGGAAAATGTCCTAATTTTTCCTGAGAGAGCTCATCTCAAAGGTCTGTTTGTGAAAAAAGAAGTGATTCAGGAAAGTGGGAGGAGGAACAGAGAACATGAGAGTCCCTCTGTGTGCTGGAGCAGTTGAATCTGGCATCTCTTAACTGATTTCCGTCTCTTTCCCAAATGGGTTCATCTGGAGGAAGTACAGAAAAAGAAGGAAAAGCTACTCAGCACACAGTAAGAATAAAACAAATAAAATCACTCATGGAGGGTGAGCTCAAGCTACAGCTGTTCAGGAGGTCAAGATCCATCCGTCTTCCACGGCGCACTCCAGCCTCAGACAGCACTGGGCCCTGGATACTGAGCCTGGAAGGTCTGGTCCAGAGATCCAAGTAGCATCACTAATACTAGGGACAGTCATGAAGAACCCTCAGGATAGTGGAGGAGCAGGGAGGGGAAGTGATCCCATTGCCCCTCCTTTACCATCCAGGCTCACAGCATGGCCTGGGCTACCAAATCCCTTCACCCTACCTTGGCCTTGCTCTTTTGCAACCCTGAATTTACAATGTATCTGTAATTTCCGAACCATTCCACATATCCAGACACGAACCAGGTCCAGCTTTATTTGAAATCTCCACTTCTACAGCCCTGAATGTTTGAAGTTTTCCATTTTTTGTTCTTTGTTTGTTTCTTTGTTTTGGGTTTGTTTTTTTTTTTTTTTCTTTTTTTCTTTTGGCTCTTTTCCAGGGCTCTACACTTTCAGAATTTCCACTGTCTCAATTCTAGGTTGCCCATATCATCTAGCCTTGCCTTGTATCAAGTTAAACATAGAGTTCAGCTCCCCTCTTTGAGTTTGCTTAAATGAATCCACTTTCACACACACACACACACACACACACACACACACACACACACACAAATCCATGAGTGAGTCACGGGGTTTCTATTAAGGATACTCTAAGGATGACAAAGTGGGAGAGAGATGCTCGCATGCCCCATGTAAATAACTTAATAATGATAAAAATTTAATAACCTAAAATTAGTAATTTTGTCTACAAAACTCTCCCTATCCCCCAAATTTCTCCTTCAGCCCAGGCTGGGCCTTATCTTGTTGGTTCATCTATTCAGGTCTCCCCGACCAATATAATTTCAGCCATAATTGGAGAGAGAGTAATTCAGCGCTCCCAAGTCCTGCCCCAACCTGCCAAACCAAATCCATCTGGCCGTGGGGCTCAAGTGAGGCCTTCTCTTTAAGAGCAGTGGGAGTTCTACAGTGTAACATACTTGCTTTTTAGTGTTAATACCTGTTATTACTTAGTCTGTGAAGGGTTTACTGATTTTGACTTTCTACTTCCTAAGTTTCTACCCAAATTCCTATTTGCTTTTCAATAATATTTCTAAATAATGAGATTTTTATATATACATATTAAAGCAATATACCAGATTTATCTCTCCATTTCAGCAAGGGTATACCAGAGCTGTACTCCTGACTGTTTTATTATTTAGATCGTGAACTATGGAAACCAAGTACTGTATCATTTTGTTACTTTGATATCCTTAATCTCTAATTCTAATGAGGAAGCCTTGGCTCAGGACATCCAGATCAATTCATATAGAAAAAAAAAATTATGCAACCATATGAAAAAGATACTTGAAAAACAAGGGTTAGGAGGGAAACTAGCCCTTGCTAGAGAAAATGTAATAGAAAGCATAAATCCAAATAAAGTATAAGTATAAAGTACAAAGCTATACTTCAAGCAGTTTGACACCGGTACAGGGGTAGACAGAAAGATAAATGAAATAGAGTCCAGAGATTAATTTAAAGTTTTGTCATGAGGTGTTTCAAATAGTTAGTGGAGATTTTTCCGTTAACGATTTCTGTTGAAGCCAATTGGTAGCTGAGAAGAAATGATTTCTAGAATGATGGAAAATGGAGGCTGAGATCTTTGCTCAGAAGCACCCGGGTGCTGACCTCACTTTTCTCCCCTAGATGACAATATGGCCCTGTGGATGTACAGCTTACACAGTGGAACAGGATGTTTCTGTAATATTTTCACAAATAAAAATGCCTAGTAGTGTGCATGTGTGTATGTTTCATTTTCTGGAGGGATCATAAAAGCAGAAAGTAAAAAAGAGCTGTGGATTGATAATAACTAAATATTCCTGATCTAGCTGATCCTACTGTTATGAAAAATAAATCACTCCCAGATGCTTGACATCATTCAAGACGTAAAGACTAAGGGAAGCTACTCTGAGAAGCACTAGGTTTCTTTCTGTCTCGGTGGCCAGCTCATTTTGGAAAATATTGTGTGGGTTTTTTTGTATATGTGCTGTCTCTAGTCATTAATCTGTGCTCATTGCTAAAAGCTGCAGAACCTATCTACAGATAAGAACTTTAGTTCTCAACTTCATTCATTCCATAAAATAAGTATCAGTAAAATCAAAGCTTTAAATATAAAGAAAGAAAATCTTTAAAATGTCAGAGACTTTTTACTTAATATTGTCAGTACTGGGAAGCTTTCATAAACATGGCTCATAAACCACTTAAAACACTGATTGAAAAACTCAAGTACATGAGTGTGAACAGATTTGTGAAACAATTGATTACCCTAGGGATGAAAATATTCTCCTGAGAGCTATGGTGATAGTTTCCATTTAAATTGAGAATGGCTAGTTGCCATTCTCAATTTAAAAACACTTCATTTGTATCTTTACTGGTAAATTAACTGAGTTAACACATGCATATTCAGTGACTGGAACAATCCTGTCATTTAAATATTACTGTATAAATTACAGGTGGTTATTGGTAGATACTCAAAGATCAAATTATTGTTTGGTACAAGCTTTAAAGAAACATTTCACCTTATTTACTAGCCAGCTTTTTATCAAAAACTGAGTGATAAATTCCCTGTTCCCCTGCTGGAAAAGGAATCATAAATGAACTAATAGTAGTGCAGTAAGTAAGGTAAAGGAGTGGGGTGTGGATTTATGTGCTTTTTTAATCTTCTTACATATATTAAAATTTCTAACTTTATAAGTATATATTGCTTTTACTTTTTAACTGAAAGTATGTCAAAAGTGGGTTTCTGGGCAATGATATTATATAATCCTATAATACCTCCCATTTTTTTTAAGTTTGTTTCTGTTTTTGTTTTTGTTTTGAGACAGGGTCCAGCTGTGTCAAGCAGGCTGGAGTACAGTGGCACAATCACAACTCACTGCAGCCTCAAACTCCTGGGCTCAATCAATTCTCCCACTTCAGCTTCCTAAGTAGCTGGAACTAGATGTGTGTACCACCATATCCAGCTAATTTTTAAAATTTTTGTAGAGATGGAGTAGGACTATGTTGCCCAGGCTGGTCTTGAACTCCTGGGCTCATGTGATCCTCCCAATTAGGCCTTCAAGGTGCTGGGATTATAAGCATGAGCCACTGTGTGCAGCCTAAGTTTTTTTTCTTTTAACTGCTAATTTTAGTTGTGATAAAAACACATAACATAAAATTTATTATCGTAATCATTTAAAAATATGTATTTAATTTGTAGTATGTCCATACTGTTGCGTAACAGATCTCTGGAACTTTTTCATGTTGTAAGTCTGAAACTCTACACCTATTGAAGCAACTCCCAATTTCCTATTCTCCCTGGCAATCACCAGTCTACTTTCTGTTTCTATGAGTTGGACTATTCCAGACACCTCATAGAAGGTATTTGTCTTTTAGTGACTGCCTTATTTTGCTTAGTATAGTGTCCTCAACATTCTTTTATGTTGTAGCATGACAAGATTTCCTTCCTTTTTAAGTCTGAATAATATTCCATTGTATGTGTATATTACATTTATTTAAACATTCATCTCCTGAGGAACACTTGCGTTGCTTCCACTTCTTGGCTAAGCTTCCACTTCTTGGCTAATTTGAATAATGCTGCAATGGACATGGTGTGCAAGTAACTCTCTGAGAGCCTGTTTTCAGTTATTTTGTATACATACCCAGAAGTAGGATTACTAGATCAGATTCTATTTAAAATATTTTAAGGAACCTCAGTACTGTTTTCATAGCAGCTGTACAATTTTAAATTCCCACCAGCAGTCGACAGGAGTTTTAATTTCTCCTTATCCTCGCTAACATTTGCTATTTTCTTTTTTTAAGTAATAGCCATCCTAAGGAATGTAAAGTGACACCTCATTGTAATTTTGATTTGTATTTCTCTAATGTTTAGTGTCCATTCAATAAAAAAATGTCAATTCCAACTGGGCGCAGTGGCTCACACCCATAATCCCAGCACTTTAAGAGGCTTAGGTGAGTGGATTGCTTGAGCCCAAGAGTTCAAGGCCAGCTTGGGCAACACAGGTAGGTCCTGTCCTAAAAAAAAAAAAAAAAAAAAAAAAAAAAAAAAAACCATAAAAATCAAGGCAGGTATGGTGGCACAAGCCTGTAGTCCCCGCTACTTCTCAGGCAGTGGTGGGAGCATCCCTTGAGCCTGAGGAAGCCGCAGTAAGCTGTGACTGTGTCGCTGCCCTCCATCCTTGGTGACAGAGTAAGATGTCTCAAAACAACAACGATACAAAAACTGTCCACTCCATTAAAAAATACGTAAAAGACTTGAATAGATATTTCTTCAAAGAATATACACAAATGGCCAATAAGCACACAAAAAAATTCTCAACATCACTAATGAAAGGTAAACTTCATTATATTGTATGTGGAAATGCAGTTCTCCCATTATCGTTTGTTAAGGAGAGTTCACTTTCTCTACTGTGTACTCTTGGCATCCATATCAAAGATCATTTCAGCAGATATGTGCAGATTTATTTCTGGACTTTCTAATCTTTTCTACTGGTCTATATGTCTGTCTTTATGCCAGTACCACACTGTTTTGATTACTGTTGCTTTGTAATATGTTTTGAAATCAGAAATTATAATGCTTTCTACTTTGCTCTTCACTTTCAGTATTGTTTTGATGATTCAGAGTCCCTTGAGATGCCATATAAATTTTACTATAGTTTTTCCTATTTCCACAAAAAAGTCATTGAAATTTTGATAAAGATTACATTAAATCTGTAAGTTGCTTTGAGCAGTATGGACATTTTAACAATGTTAAGCTTAGAATCCATAACATGCAATGTCTTTCTGTTTATCTGAGTTGTCTTTAATTTCTTTTAACAATGTTTGGTAGCTTCATTGTACAAGCCTTTTGCTTTTTGGTTAAGTTTATTTTTAAGTATTTCATTCTTTTTGATGCTATTGTAAAGAGAATTGTTTTCCTAATTTTCTTTTTTTTTTTTTTTTTTGAGACGGAGTCTCGCTCTGTCGCCCGGGCTGGAGTGCAGTGGCCGGATCTCAGCTCACTGCAAGCTCCGCCTCCCGGGTTTACGCCATTCTCCTGCCTCAGCCTCCCGAGTAACTGGGACTACAGGCGCCCGCCACCTCGCCCGGCTAGTTTTTTTGTATTTTTTTTAGTAGAGACGGGGTTTCACCGTGTTAGCCAGGATGGTCTCGATCTCCTGACCTCGTGATCCGCCCGTCTCGGCCTCCCAAAGTGCTGGGATTACAGGCTTGAGCCACCGTGCCCGGCCCCCTAATTTTCTTTAGAAGATTTTGCAAAAATATTTCAAAGTGGATTTTATATGATCACTATCTATGTGAACTGTCAAAGACCCTGGCACGAGGGTTCAAGAACAAGTAGTTTATTTGGGAGATGATTCCAGAGGCACTGGTAGAGAAGCAGGAAAATGAAACAGAGAGGAGAAGTACATTGTTTTACTAACTCACTGGGTTGATTGACTCTTTCATGAAAAATTTCTTTGTAGCACGTGCTGTTTTTGGATAGCATTTTACCCACAGTAAAAATTCTTTCAAAATTAGAGTCAATCCTCTCAACCCTACTTTTGCTTTTTCAACTAAGTTTATGTAATATTCTAAACTCATTGTTGTCCTTGTAACAATGTTCACAGCACCTTCACTGGAAGTAGAGTCCATCTCAAGAAACCATTTGCTTTTCTCATCGATAAGAAGCAACTCCTCATCTGTTAAAGTTTTATCATGAGGTTTCAGAAATCAGTCACATCCTCAGACTCCACTTCTAATTTTAGTTCTCTTGCTATTTCTACCACCTCTTCAGTGACTTCCTCCACTAAATTCTTGAACCGCTCAAATCCATCCATGAAAATTGGAATCAACTTCTTCAAAATTCCTGTTAATATTTTACTTCCCTCCATGAATCCTAAGTTTTCTTAATGTCATCTAGAACAGTGAATTCTTTCCAGAAGATTTTCAATTTACTTTGCTCACATCCATCAGAGGAATGAATATACATGGTACCTATAGCTTTGTGAAATATATTTCTCAGATAACAAAACTTGAAAAAAAAATTATTCCTTGATCCATGGGCTGCAGAATGGATGCTGTGTTAACAGGCATGGAAACAACATTAATCTCCTTACATATCTCCATCAGAGCTCATGGGACCAGGTGCATTGTCAATGAACAGTAATGTTGTGAAAGGAATCATTTTTCTGAGCAATAGGTCTTAATAGTGGGCTTAAAATAGTAAAATGCACTATAAATAGATGTGCTGTCATCCATGCTTTATTGTTCCATTTATAGAGCACAGTCAGGGTAGATTTAGTATAATTTGTATCGACCCAAGAATTTTCAAAATGCTAAGTGAACACTGATTTCAACTTAAAGCCATCAGCTGCATTAGCCCCTAACAAGCTTATCTTCTGAAGCTCTGAAGCCATGCATTGATCTCTCCTCTCTAGCTCTGAAAGTCCTAGATGGCATCTTCCTTGAATAGAAGGCTGTGTCATCTACATTCGAAAATCTGTAGTTTATTGTAACCACCTTAATCAGTGATCTTAACTAGGTCTTCTGGATAACTTGCTGCAGCTTCTACATTTAGCACTTGCTGCTTCTTCACCTTACACTTTATGTTATGGAAATGGCTTCTTTCCTTAAATCTTACAAACCAACCTGTGCTAGCTTCACACTTTTCTTCTGCAGTTTGCTCACCTCCCTCAGCCTTCATAGAATTGAAGAGGATTAGGGCCTTGCTCTGGATTAAGTTTTGGCTGAAGGGAATGTTGTGACTGGGCTGAAGTTCTATCCAGACCACCCAAACTTTCTCCACATCAGCAATCAGGCTGTTTTGCTTTCTTATCATTCATGTGTTCACTGGAGTAGTACTTTTAATTTCCTTTAAGCACTTTTTCTTTGCATTCACAACTTGGCTATTTGGTGCAAGAGGCCTACCTTTCAGCTTATCTCAACTTTTTTTAAAATTAATTTTATGGGTAAACAGTAAGTGTATATATTTATGAGGTACATGAGATATTTTGATACAGGCAAACAATATGTATTGTAATAACTACATCAGGGTAAGTGGGGTATCCATCACCCCAAGAATTTATCATTTCTTTGTGTTACAAACATTCCAGTGATACCATTTTAGCTATTTTTAAATGTACAATGAATTACTGTTGACCGCTATCTCAGTGTTTAACATGTTTTCCACAATAAGTTGAATTATTTCTAGCTTTCGATTTAAAGTGAGAGACATGCGACTCTTGCTTTCACATGAAAACTTAGAGGCCATTGTAGGGTTATTAATGTGCCTAATTTCAATATTGATGTGTCTGTATGGAATAAGGAAGCCTCGAGGAGAGGAAGAGCAACAACAGAACAGCTGATTGGTGGAGAAGTCAGAATACATACAACGTTCATCTATTAAGTTCACTGTCCTATATGGGAATGGCTCGTAGCACCTCAAAATAATTACAATAGTAGCATCAAAGATCACTGATCACAAGTCACCATAATAGATATAATAATGATGAAAATCTTTGAAACATTGTGAGAATCACCAAAATGTGATACAGAAGTTTTTGGAAAAATGACACTAATAGAATTGCTTGATGCACGGTTGCCACAAACTTTCAATGTATAAAAATGCAGTATCTGTAAAGGGTAATAAAATGCAGGGCAAGAAAATGAGGTATGTCTATAAATATTTCAGGCTTTGTAAACTAAGAGGCAAAATTGAGAACAGTATGTAGGTAGTTATGTAACAACAGAAAAAAAAAAAACACACAGTTTTTCACACATTCTTACTGAAAAAACTCAAAGGCTGGGCACGGTGGCTCATGCCTGTAACCTCAGCAGTTTGGGAGGCTGAGGCAGTAGGATCATCTGAGGTCAGGAATTCAAAACCAGCCTGGCCAACAAGGAGAAACCCCGTCTCTACTAAAACTACAATAATTAGCCGGGTGTGGTGGCGGGCGCCTGCAATCACAGCTACTTGGGAGGCTGAAGCAGGAGACTTGCTTGAACCTGGGAGGAGGAGGTTGCAGTTATCCAAGATTGTGCTACTACACTCCAGCCTGAGTGACAGAGTGAGATTGTCTCAAAAAAAAAAAAAAGAAAAAAGTCAAAAAATAATAGTAATTGAATATGTTTTTGGCAACAGATGTCTACTAATGAAAAGAATTGAATTTTTTTTTCTTTTTGGTGGAAGAATAACATTTCGCTTAAATAAAGTTCAAAGTTAGTATTCCCTATAATCAAAACCAGCTATAAATGTTCATCTGTTAATGCTGATATGTAATGAGATTTTACCTCTTTCATCTTTAAAAATGTCTTTTTCCCATAGAAAAGTATTGCCAAGTACTGATACTAATTCATCAGCATACAATTTTAATTGAGTATATTCATTATTGGGAAGGCATTTGTAGATTCTATTAGATTCTTTTCTTTGATATTTGCCCTCCAGCATGTCACTACAAAGTAGATTAATTACTTGCAATTTAAGGTTAGGTGGAAGCGCCTCAGTTGTACAGTTAAACGTATTTTGAAATATGAAAATTCCCTTTGAGGTCTGAAAAATGCAGCTAAAACTATAGTCCACATTTTAAAAAATGTATCTGCTAAAATTAGTGCGGTGAAGATCTTTCTTCATTTAACTTTTATTTATTCATTTATTTTGAGACAGGATCTCTGTCACCCAGACCAGAGTGCAGTGGCGCAATCAAGACTCACTGCAGCCCTGACTGCACAACTCCCACGCTTAAGGGATTCTCCCACCTCAGCCCCTGGAGTAGTTGCAACTACAAACACACACCACTATGACCAGTTTTGTTTTTTTTTTAATTTTTGGTAGAGACAGGATCTTTTTATGTTGTCCACGCTGGTGTTAAACAACGGGGCTCAAATGATTGTCACGCTTTGGCCTCCCAAAGTGTTGGGATTAGAAGCATGAGCTACTGCACCTGGCTAACCTTTAAACTTTTAGCAGAAGACACGTATAAAGCAGCTTGACATTACTATTAAATAGTAATGTTATAATTAAATAACATTAATATTTTCATTTTAACAATAATAGCAATAAAAAATCTTTACTGCATTATAAATTTCACATATAAGCACTGTTTGCTTTGTAATTTTTGGTTTAATTCATTATACAATATTATCAAGCCTTCAGCAAAATAAAATTAATTTTCTTTTTTTTTTCTTTAAGTTCTGGGATACATGTGCAGAATGTGCAGATTTGTTACATAGGTATACATGTGCCATGGTGGTTTGCTGCACCCATCAACCTACCATCTAGGTTTTAAGCCCTGCATGCATTAAGTTTTTGGCCTAATGCTCTCCCACCCCTTGGCCCTGACCCCCAAGAGCCCCCAATGTGTGTTGCTCCCCTGCCTGTGTCCATGTGTTCTCACTGTTCAACTCCCACTAATGAGTGAGAACATGTAGCGTTTGGTTTTCTGTTCCTGTGTTAGTTTGCTGAGGATGATGGCTTCCAGCTTCACTCATCTCCCTGAAAAGGATATGATCTCATTCTTTTTTATGGCTGCATAGTATTCCGTGGTGTAGATGTATGACATTTTCTTTATACAGTCTATCATTGATGGACATTTGGGTTGGTTCCATATGTTTGCTATTGTAAGTAGTGCTGCAACAAACATACGTGTGCATGTGTCTTTATAGTAGAATGATTTATATTCCTTTGGGTAAATACCCAGTAATGGGATTGCTGGGTCAAATGGTATTTCTGGTTCTAGATCCTTGAGGAATCGCCACACTGTCTTCCACAATGGTTACAGTAATTTACACTCCCATCAACAGTGTAAAAGCATTCCTATTTCTCCACAGCCTCACCAGCATCTATTGTTTCTTGACTTTTTAATAATCACCATTCTGACTGGCATGAAATGGTATCTCATTGTGGTTTTGATTTGCATTTCTCTAATGATCAAAGATGTTGAGCTTTTCTTCATATGTTTGTTGGCTGCATAAATGTCTTCTTTTGAGAAGTGTCTGTTCATATCCTTTGCCCACTTTTTGATGGGGTTCATTTTTTCTTTTAAATTTGTTTAAGTTCCTTGTAGATTCTGCATATTAGACCTTTGTCATACAGATAGATTGCAAAAACTTTCCCCCATTCTGTAGGTTGCTTGTTCACTCTGATGATAGTTTCTTTTGCTGTGCAGAGGCTCTTTAGTTTAATTAGATCCCATTTGTCAATTTTGGTTTTTGTTGCATTTGGTGTTTTTGTCCTGAAGTCTTTGCTCATGCCTATGTCCTGAATGGTATTGCCTAGGTTTTCTTCTAGGGTTTTTATGGTTTTGGGGTTTACATTCAAGTCTTTAATCCAACTTGAGTTAATTTTTGTATAAGGTGTAAAACAGGGTCCAGTTTCAGTTCTGCATACAACTAGCTAGTTTTTCCTGTACCATTTATTAAATAGGGAATCTTTTCCCCCACTCCATTTTTGTCAGGTTTGTCGTAGATCAGATGGTTGTAGATGTGTGGTGTTATTTCTGAAGTGTCTGTTCTGTTCCATTGGTCTATATGCCTATTTTGGTACCAGTACCATGCTGTTTTGGTTACTATAGCATTATAGTATACTTTGAAGTCAGGTAATGTGATGCCTCCAGCTTTATTCTTTTTGCTTACAATTGACTTGACTATATGGGCTCTTTTCTGGTTCCACATGAAATTTAAGGTAGTTTTGTTCTAATTCTGTGAAGAATGTCAATGATAGTTTGGTGGAAATAGCACTGAATCTATAAATTACTTTGGGTAGTATGGCCATTTTCATGATATTGATACTCCTATCTATGAAGATGGAATATTTTCCCATTTGTTTGAGTCCCCTCTTATTTGCTTCAGCAGTGGTTTGTAGTTCTCCTTGAAGAGGTCCTTCACATCCCTTGTAAGCTGTATTTCTACGTATTTTATTCTCTTTGTAGCAATTGTAAATGGGAGTTCATTCCTGATTTGGTTCTTTGCTCATCTATTGTTAGTGTACAGGAATGCTTGTGATTTTTGCACATTGATTTTGTATCCTGAGACTTTTCTGAAGTTGCTTAACAGCTTAAGGAGTTTTGGGGCTGAAGCAATGGGATTTTCTAAATATAGACTCATGCCACCTGCAAACGGAGACAATTTGACTTCCTCTCTTCCTATTTGAATATGCTTTTTTTTTCTTTCCCTTGCCTGATTGCCCTGGACAGAACTTCCAATACTATGTTGAATAGGACTGGTGAGAGAGGGCATCCTTGTCTTGTGACAGTTTTCAAAGATAATGCTTCCAGCTTTTGCCTATTCATTATGATATTAGCTATGGGTTTGTCATAAACATCTCTTATTATTTTGAGATATGTTCCATCAACACCTAGTTTGCTGAAAGTTTTTAACGTGAAGTGATGTTGAATTTTATCAAAGATCTTTTCTCCATCTATTGAGATAGTCATGTGGTTTTTGTCATTAGTTCTGTTTATGTGATTAATTATGTTTATTGATTTGCATATGGTGAATCACCCTTGCATCCTAGGGATGAAGCGGACTTGATCATGGTGGATTTGGTTTGCCAGTATTTTATTGAGGATTTTCACATGATGTTCATCAGGGATATTGGCCTGAAGTTTTCTTTTATTCTTGTGTCTCTGCCAGTTTTTGGTATCAAGAAATGCTGACCTCATAAAATGAGTTTGGAAGGAGTCCCTCCTTTTCAATTATTTGGAATCGTTTCAGAAGGAATGGTACCAGCTTCTCTCTGTACCTCTGGTAGAATTCAGCTGTAAATCTGTCTGGTCCTGGGCTTTATTTGGTTGGTAGGCTATTAATTACTGCCTCAATTTCAGAACTTGTTATTGTTTTATTCAGGGATTTGACTTCTTTCTGGTTTAGTCTTGAAGGCTGTGTATGTTCAGGAATTTATCCATTTCTTCTAGATTTTCTAGTTTATTTGTATAGAGGTATTTATGGTATTCTCTGATGGTAGTTTGTAATTCTGTGGTGTCAGTGCTGATATCCCCTTAATGATTATTTATTGTGTCTATTTGATTCTTCTCTCTTTTCTTCTAGATAGCTAGCAGTCCATTTATTTTGTCAATTTTTTTCAAAAAAACCAGCTCCTGGATTAATTGATTTTTTTGAAGGGTCCTTCATGTCTCTATCTCTTTCAGTGCTGCTCTGATCCTAGTTATTTTTTATCTCCTACTAGCTTTTAGATTTGTTTGCTCATGCTTCTCTAGTTCTTTTAACTGTGATGTTAGGGTGTTGATTTGAGAATTTTCCAGCTTCCTAATGTGGGCATTTAGTACTATAAATTTCCCTCTAAATAACACTGCTTTAGCTGAGTCCCAGAGATTCTGGTACATTGTCTCATTGTTCTCATTGGTTTCAAAGACCTTCTTGATTTTTGCCTTAATTTCATTATTTACCCAAGCATCATTCAGGAGCAGGTTATTCAATTCCCATGTAGTTGTGTGGTTTTGAGTGAGTTTCTTAATCCTGAGTCCTTATTTGATTGCACTGTGGTCTGAGAGACTGTTTGTTACAATTTCTCTTATTTTGCATTTGCTGAGGAGTATTTTACTTCCAATTATGTGGTCAATTTTAGAATAAGTGCCATGTGGCACTGAGATTAGTGTATATTCTGTTGATTTGGGATGGAGAGTTCTGAAGATGTCTATCAGGTTCACTTGGTCCAGAGTGGAGCTCAGATCCTGAATGTCCTTGTTAATTTTCTGTCTCATTGATTTGTCTAATATTGACAGTAGAATGTTAAAGTCTCCCACTATTATTGTGTTGGAGTCTAAGTCTCTTTGTAGGTCTGTAAGAACTTATTTTATGAATCTGGGTTCTCCTGTATTGGGTGCACATATATTTAAGATAGTTAGCTCTTCTTGTTGCATTGATCCCTTTACCATTATGCAATGCCCTTCTTTATCTTTTTTGATCTTTGTCAGTTTAAAGCCTGTTTTATCAAAGACTAGGATTGCAAACCCTGTTTTTTTTTTTCGTTGTTTTGTTTTGTTTTTTTCTTTTCTTCTTTCCATTTGCTTGGAAAATTTTCCTCCATCCCTTTATTTTGAGTCTATGTGTGTCTTTGCACATGAGATGGGTCTCCTGAATACAGCACACTGATGGGTCTTGACTCTTTATCCAATTTGCTGGTCTGTGTCTTTTAATTGGGGCATTTAGCCCGCTCACATTTAAGGTTAATATTCTTATGTGTGAATTTGATCCTGTCATCATGATGCTAGCTGGTTATTTTGCACACTAGTTGATACAGTTTCTTTATAGTGTCATTGGTGTCTATATTTTGGTGTGTTTTTGCAGTGGCTGGTACCAGTTTTTCCTTTCCATATTTAGTGCTTCCTTCAGGAGATCTTGCAAGGCAGGCCTGCTGGTGATGAAATCCCTTAGCATCTGCTTGTCTGGAAAGGACTTTCTTTCTCCTTTGCTAATGAGGCCTAATTTGGCCGGATATGAAATTCTGGGTTGAAAATTATTTTCTTTAAGAATGTTGAATATTGGCCCCCACTCTCTTTTGGCTAGTAGGGTTTCTGCTGAGAGACCCACTGCTGCCTACCAATGGGTTTCTCCTTGTAGGTAACCTGACCTTTCTCTCCGGCTTCCCTTAACACTTTTTCCTTCATTTCGACCTTGGAGAATCTGATGATTGTGTGTCTTCGGGTTGATCTCTCATGGAGTATCTTAGTGGTGTTCTCTGTATTACCTAAATTTGAATGCTGGTCTGTCTTGCTAGGTTGGAGAAATTCTCCTGGATAATATCCTGAAGTGTGTTTTTCAACTTGGTTCCATTCTCCCTGTCTCTTTCAGGTACTCCAATCAATTGTAGGTTTGGTCTTTTTACATAGACCCATATTTCTTGAAGGCTTTCTTTGCTCCTTTTCATTCTTTTTTCTCTAATCTTGTTTTCATGCCTTATTTCAACAAGATGGTCCTTTCTTCCACTCGATTGATTCAGTTGTTGATACTTGTGTATGCTTCACAAAGTTCTCATGCTGTGTTTTTCAACTCCATCAGGTCATTTATGCTCCTCTCTAAACTGGTTATTCTAGTTTGCAGCTCCTGTCACCTTTTATCAAGGTTCTTAGCTTCCTTGCATTGGGTTAGAACATGTTCCTTTAGCTCAGCGGAGTGTTATTACCCACCTTCTGAAGCCTACTTCTGTCAATTCGTCCATCTCATTCTCTGTCCAGTTTTGCACCCTTGCTGGAGAGGTGTTGCAATCATTTGGAGAAGACTTTTGGAATTTTTAGCATTTCTGCACTGATTTTGGAATTTTTAGCATGTTTGCACTGCTTTTTCCTCATCTTCGTGGATTTTCCTACCTTTGATCTTTGAGGCTGATGACCTTTGACTTGGATTTTTGTGGGGAGGCCTTTTTTTTTTTTTGATGTTGTTATTGTTGCTGCTTTCTGTTTGTTGATTTTTCTTCTAACAGTTAGGCCCCTCTTCTGCAGGTCAGCTCCAGTTTGCTGGAGGTCCACTCCAGACCCTGTTCCCCTTGGTATAACCAGTGGAGGCAGCAGATCAACAGAGACGGCTGCCTGCTGCTCTCTCCAGAAGCTTCATCCGAGGGGGGCACTGATACCAACTGGAGCTCTCCTGTATGAGGTGTCTGTCAACCCCTGTTGGGAGGTATCTCCCAGTCAGGAGGCATGGGGGTTAGGTACCTGACTGAGGAGGCAGTCTGTCCCTTAGCAGAGCTGGTGCACTTTGCTGGCAGAATCCCCCTTGTCAGGATCAGCTGCTCTCTTCAGAACTGTCAGAAAAGATAAAGTCTGCTGACACTTTGACCACAGCTGCCCCTCCCCTCAGGTGCTCTGACCCAGGGAGATGAGAGTTTTGTCTGTAAGCACCGGACTGGAGATGCTATTTCATTTCCTGCAGAGATGACCTGTCCAGTGAGGAGCGATCTAGAGAAACAGTCTGGCCACAGTCACTTTGCTGCACTGTGTTGAATTCCACCCAGTCCAAACCTCTCAGTCTCTTTAGCACTGTTAGGGGAAAACTGCCTACTAAAGCCACAGTAATGGTGGTTGCCCCTCCCTGCACCAAACTCAATCATCCCAGTCCAACTCCAGACTGCTGTCCTGGCAGTGTGGATTTCAAGCCAGTGGTTCTTAGCTTGCTGGGCTCCACAGGAATGAGACCCACTGAGCAAGACCACTTGGCTCCCTGGCTTCATCCCCCTTTCCAGGGAGTGGAAGACTCTCCTGTCTTACTGGAGTTACAGGCACCACTGGAGTTTGAAAAAACTCCTGCAGCTCAGTGCCTGACCAAATAGCCACCCAATTTTATGCTTGAAACCCAGAGCCCTGGTGGTATAGGCTCACTAGGGAATCTCCTGATCCATGGATTGCAAAAATCCATGGGCAAAGCATGGTACCCTGGGTGGGTAGCACAGTCCCTCACTGCTTCCCCTGGCTGGGGGAGGGAGGTCCACCCAGCTCCACGTACTTCCCAGGTGAACCAACACCCTACCCTGCTTCTGCTCACTCTCCATGGGTTGCATCCACTGCCTAACCCATCCCAATGAGACAAACTGGGTACCTCAGTTGTAAATGCAGAGATCACCGACCTTCTGCATTTGTCTTGCTGGGAGCTGCAGACTGGAGCTGTTTCTATTTGGCCATTGGTCCCTCTGCAAATTAATTTTCAAAGTATGCAGTATTGCACAATGACAGTTTAAAATGATTCCTTTTTGTTCATAAAACTTTCAATAGTAATAAAGTTACTATTACTTTAATATTAATAAAGTTATTAAATAAAGTAATTGCAAGAAAACCATTACTGTTAGTTGTCAGACTGCTGTGGTAGGACAAGTCAGGGTATTCAGCATCTATTCACAAAGTTGACAATGATTAAATTCACTAGAGTGACATTCACCATTGATAACATAAATTCAGTAAGACATGATAAATCAAAATATTTTCTGCAGAATATCTGCCAATTAATAATACAATACACAAATATAGGCTTTAAATATCTCACATTTTCAGAAGCTTTATAAATTTGTCTAATTAATTTATTCTTCATGTATTATTTTTGCTGCCTTCATTTATATATAACACATCTTAGCAGATTCCACTTCAGCTTGTACTGAGTTAGTATTTTCTTAAATTATTTGAAAAATTAATTTCCTTTAAACGGTTCACGTAAACTATTTCTTCAGTCTCCTAAAACTTGGTATTGACTTTTCAGATAAATAGCTGAACAGTATGGTAACATCTATCAACTTGCTAATAACCAAAGAAATGTGTTCAATATTGTTCATCTTGTTTTTTAATTAAATAGTGATATTGTTCCAAATGTCCTCAACTCTTCAGGCAGCTGTTCTCACCAAAAGAGAGAAACTTTTGAGTAGTTTATGACTATAAACTTACTTATAGTGATAAGCAAATTTATTTTCCCCAAACACAATTTAATTAACTCACCATCAGTAAGTGACTTTTCTTGCTAAGTTTACAAATGACTCATTAAAAATTTTACTTTACTTGCAACTTCATTTTGTTTTCATTGCTGTGAAAATTTCTTCTCAGATGAGTTTTTTTTTTTTTTTTAGTTTTTTAAAATTCTTCTTGACCATTGCTTTCTTGTGCGTTGGGAATAATCATGATGAGCATTTATTCTGGTAGTGCTATTATTCATTATAGTATTTTAGTACATCTGTATTGTCATTGAATAATAAACACAATGTTCGGCCTCTAATTCAATAATGAAATCATTCACACTCCACTGTGCTTTGAAACTCTGGAATTCTGTGTTAGTTTCCTATAGCTGCTATAATGAATTACCACAAACTAAGTGGATTAAAACAACACAAATATATTTTTTCTACAGTTCCTGGGTAAGAGGTCAGAAATCAGTCTTAGGGGCTAAAATCAAAATGTCAGCAGGGTTAGTTTCTTTGGGAGGCTCCAGGGTAAATCTGTTCTTTATGTCTTCCAGCTTCTAGAGGCTGCTCAAATACCTTGGCCTATGTCTTGCATCACTACCCTCTCTGCTTTCATCATCATATCGCCTTCTCTTTCTGTCTGACTTTCCTATGATCCTCTTACAAGAACCCTTGTAATTATATCAGATATACCCAGATAACCCAGAATATCCTCCCCATCTCAAAATCCTGAATTTGATCACAGCTGCAAAGGCCCTTTTGCCATATAAAGTAACATACAGGTTCCATAAATTAGGTCGTGGACACCTGTGAGATATCCAGCCTACCACACACTTGAAGTTCACTTTTTTCTTTTCTCATTTTAACATAATAGGTGTGTGCTGATAATGAAACGTAAATAAAGAAGACATTGAATAATATGCATTTTGAAATGACGTCAAGTTATAGCTGGATCATTGCAACTTGTAATGCAGGGGGCATGATGAGAAGACAGTCTTTCTTGCAACTAGTCAGCTCTGGACTTGTAGCATGAAAGCAGCTACAGACAATATGTAAATAAATAAATGTGATTGTGTCTCACATTGAAATTTAAATTTCACATAATTTTTACATCATAAAATATTAATCTTCTTTTGATTCTTTTAAATCATTGATAAAGTGTAAAAACTATTCCAATCAGGCAGGCTGTACAAAAATAGATGACAGGCCATTTTGGACATAGTCTCCTGCCTCCTAGCATAAACCAACAGACAACACAACAACCAGACAATCCACAGATATATTTAGACCACCAAGTGGTTAAAACTAATGATTTGATACTTATAAATCAGAAAATACACATGAAAACCTTTCTTTCTGTCTCCTTTTGTAAAATCTGAATATCTGGCAACCCTAGGCTCACATGACAGTATTCATTCCCACACAACAAAAAATTTACCACTTTTGTTTGAACACAAACTTCCCATCTGACCTACTTCGATCTTATATGACTTTGAGTTTGTGACACGGATTTCTTCTCATCCTGTTTTTCTGTTGAATTCTTCAAAGAATTTCCTTCTGGGCCATAATTTCTCGATCCTCTGTCAACACAACCACTTTCCTTTGTGCTAGTTTCACTCTCTAGATGAAGAATTAAGTAGGGTCTGTGCTAAGTAAATAAAGAATTGCATTTTGTATTGGGTGCTATATTAGTCCATTCTCACACTGCTATAAAGATCTGGTATAAAGATCTGGGGTTTAATTGACTCACAGTTCTGTGTGGATGGGGAAGCCTTAGGAAACTAACAATCATGGTGAAATGCAAAGGGGAGGAAACTTACAATCATGGTGAAAGGCAAAGGGGAAGCAAGGCACCTTCTTCACAAGACAGCAAGAAGGAGAATGAATGCAGAAGGAACTACCAAACACTTATAAAACAATCAGATCTCATGAGAACTCACTCACTATCACAAGAACAGCATGGGGGGAATGCCCCCATGATGTAATTACTGCCACCTTGTATTTCCCTTGAAACATGGGGATTACTGGGATTGTGGGGATTACAATTCAAGATGAGATTTGTGGTGGGGACACAGTCAAACCATATCAGGTGCCTTTTCATTTGGCACCCAATATAAACTGCAATTCTTTATTTACTTAGCACAGACCCTAAAGAAGTGGTTGTTAACTCTGGCTGTATATTGAAATTACTTGGGAACACTTTGGGGAGCAGTTGCAGCACTTGAGTCTTCTAAACTAGTTAGGGGATTTGATCCTAGAGTCAATATTTAATGCACCCCAGGTGGTTTTTAATGTAAAAACAGTTTTGAGAACCACTGAATTAGAGCAATAACACTACATCATTGTCTCTTATTCTGGGCTTCGTACATTCAAACCAGTTTTGAACATTTAAACAAATATCCAATAAACTTGTATGCTTCTAGAATAGCTAAAAATTATGAAACATTTCAATTGAATTTTTATTTCTCGTTTTATTTATTTTTATTCAACAAGGACATGTTAAGTATCTACTATTTTCCATGCACTAGGCTTGAATAGATAGTTACCCTGAGAATGGTTTAGTTAATTCTCATTTCAATTTGCTGACCTGTACTGAATTTATACTGCCTTAGTATCAGCCTTCTATTGGACATTTACCTGTGTGGCAGACTTTGTGCCAAGCTTGCTTCATGAATTTTTCAGTTTGTTCTTATATATAGCAACATACGTGTGTGTGTGTGTATGTGTGTGTGTGTGTGTGTGTGTGTGTGTGTGTGTGTGTGTGTTCTTGTGCTCTTCAGAATACAAATGATGATCCTGGGACTTGATGGGGTTAGCAACTTCTCCCTGGTTTCACAGCTAATAATTTGTAAAAGCTGGAATTTGAACCAAGATTCCAGAGCGAAACTCTCTACCACTCTGCTAACCTGCTTTATCATGTGTTAAAACACAATGCCTACTAAATCTAATGTGACATTTTAAAATTATATAACATACCTTAGGGTCAAATAAAGTGAGCTTAGGCCCACTTCTGAATAGGAACTATTATTTATTGAGAAACCATACATTCTGGCTGGCCTGGGATACAACTGGCTTATGCCTATTGTCTGCACAACATATTAATAGACACGCTTTCACCCTCTAAAGTGTCCTGGTTTAGACAATAAATTATATAGTCATCTACTTTTACAAGAAGATAGCCCAGTACAGAGGCAGTAGACTGTAGGCACTCAAACTTTGTTTTGTTGTTTAACAAATAAAGGAATGATGGTGAAGGTAAGAATTTAGGCTCTGCCTGTGACTTGGCAAACTGTTTATGTTTAAGAAAAGTTGCCCACAGTAGTGTGTTTCTTTATCATGAGCTCTTCTCAAAACCTCAGTGTAGAAAACATCTAAATATTTGAATATTCAGAATAGTAACGTTTTACAATTGACGGGGAAAAGTTGCTTTAGTTATGACTGCCTCTTTTCATCAATGAAATGAAAGTTATTCACTAGCATTAAACTTTAAACACGGCTAATTTTATAAGCTTTTTGCCCCCTGACTATACTTATGCTGTTCTTAGAATTTCCCATGTGGGACAAGGGATTTAAATACATGACTTCTTCCTGTACAGTGGTCAAAGAGACAACCCAGTAGAGATGGAAGTGTTTTCATTCACCTGTGGCCTTCTGTCCTGGATGATGTTCAGTGCTTTCATTATAGTGTGAGAAGTGATATGGTTTGGGTCTGTGTCCCCGCCCAAATCTCATTTTGAATAGTAATCCTCCATGTTGGGGGTGGTGCCTGGTGGGAGATGGTTGGATCCTGGGGGCAGATTTCCTCCTTTGTGCTGTTCTTGTGATAGTGAGTGAATTGTCATGAGATCTGGTCACTTAGAAGTGTGTAGTACCTTCCTCCTTCTCTTTTTGTCTTGCTCTGGCCATGTGAAATGCTGGCTCTCTCTTTGTCTTCCACCATGATTGTAAATTTCCTGAGGCCTCCCCAGAAGCCAAGCTGATCCAGCAGCATACTTCCTATACAACCTGAAGAACCATGAGCCAATTAAACCTCTTTTCTTTATAAGTTACCCAGTCTCAGGTATTTCTTTAAGGCAGTGCAAGAATAGACTAGTACAGTAGAGATGGAAGTTTTTCATTCACTTGTGGCCTTCTGCCCTGGACCACGCCTAACAATTCCACTGCAGCGTGAGATGTGGCCAGGTCTCAGGATGTAAGCTTACCACCACAACTACAGAGATTTGCTGTTGCACAATTTCCAATCATTCCTCATAACTCATCTTGCAAGTTATTAGATCATTTATAAAAGGATCATGCAAAAGCACAATCAGTGTATTTTTAAAAAATATATAGGCTAGATTGAAGGTGAACTTGTGGCTGTATTTATTCATTTTACAGGTGTTACAATAAAATGATGGACTTTTCCACAGTTTTAACAGTGTCGTTGATGCAAACATTTTTCCCCACATCACACTTCCTTCTCCAAAATTGCCTACATTTTAATTTGACTTACATTTCCTACCCTGTGACTGCAATTACATTTATATTAAAAAGTAATAAAAAATTGTTCCCAATTGAAAAAATATACAGAAAGATATGCTTCTCTCGTCACTTCTGATTAGCTCTAATCTGGTTCTCCAGAAGGAAAGGACATGACATTGAACATTGAATCTCTCGATTCAAAAAGCTGATCCTTAATAGTGCTGAGGAAAAAAGTGATTCTTTTGATCTTGTATTTTAATCTTAAATTTTAATTTGCACCATAAAATTTTAATAACTGTCCTCTAGCTTTCAAAGTGACTAGAATTAAGTATTTTGCACACGCCGCATATTACACATGTAACGTCAAATTCTTTTGTATCTGCAAAAGCTTTGAAGACTGCTTATTAAATTAGTAATAACCACTAGTCAAGGGCTGTCAACCTTTTTGTACATTCATGAGACTTGGTCACACATCAAAAATAGATGTTGAACTTCTTTTGTTCACAAGCATAGTATAATGATATGACCACGATTAATGAACTCCATGTTTCACATGGAAATGTAAACCATCATATCATCATATCTCTTGCTTTTCCAGGCTCTGTGAACTACAAATGAATAAAGATGCTGATCAATTGTTTATATTTTCCAAGGGGCTGTTAATCAAGTACCAATACCACAAAAATAGAGCTAGTTCTGAGCAACATGGCCCTATCCCTATTATCCTAAACTAAAGCAAAATGAATATTCCCAGAATGGGAAAATATCCATAGTCCCAACATATTTAGAGGTGGCATTTCACTCTTCTGTTTCACTTTTTCATTTTATGTGAAGATTAGGATTTAAAATTAAAGAATACATCTTGAAGAAATTAGACCCCTGTATTCCTTGAGTGCATGTGAGAGAAGATGAGGCTGAGTATGTATATTTACAATTCAAGTTGGAAGCAAACACTAAAAGACATTAACGTTCAAAACAATTGGCAAACTTTTTTTTCCAAAAAAGCCTGCTTTGTTTATTAGTTCACAAGGAAAATACATGGAGCACTTTCTATATGTTATGCACTGCACTAGGAGCTGAGGACACATAAAATGTTAAAAAACAAGGAGTTTTACCCAGTAATCCACTGTTTACTAGAGAAGACAGACATGTAATCAAATAGCCACATGAAAGTATGACATGTGAAAGCATGGAGGAAGGGCAATAGGCTAGAAGAAAGGTCCTGGGGCTCTTGCTCAAGGAGGTAGGAAGCTCCAGTAAGGACCTGAAACATAAGGAGGAGCTCACCAGGCAGATAGTGGGGCCAAGACATTCCAAGCAGACCTCCAGCAAATAAAAAAACATGTAGAGCATGGAATGAAAGGATAATTAAGGGATTTGAGTTATTCAGTATTGATAGAGGACAAGTGGTAGAAATAGAAGACGATGTTGGAGATGAATTCAAGATTCTACTCTGTGTGTGTGTTTGGGTGTACATGCACACACACATGAATATGGATAAGTTACATATTAGTTCCTGAGAATTAAAATGGCTACCTTAACTATTTTGTGTATATTGAAAACATAACCACAGAAGGAAAAAGGGAATGCAAGATTGCTGTTATATTCTCTTACCACCCTCAACGTCTCAACACTCTTTCTTCCCAAGCCACATACAAGCAACCATGTTCTTGACCCAAATAAGGCATTCAGCAATCAAAATCCACTAGTGATCTGGCAAAATACAAATTATAATAGACTCAACTCTTTATTATCTTTATTAAGATTAATTATTGATTGCCTGAAATACTTTATTGGGTTATAATTTATACATAGTAAAATTAGATCTTTTTAGTGTAAAGTTCTATGAGTCAGAAAAACACATATAGCTGTATAACTTCCAACACAATCAAACTATAGTACAGTCCCACCTCTCCCCGCAATTTTTTGTGTCCCTTTGTAATCACTCCCTTCCCTACCTTTCCCTAACCTCTAGCCAATGACAACAACCGGTTCACTTTCTGTCTTCTAGGCTTGAATTTCCAGAATGTAATATAAATGCAATCACACAGTTTGTCGCCTTTTGAGTCTGTTTTCTTCCATTTAGCTTAATGCATGTGAGATTTATCGATATGTGCATGTATCAATACCTCATTGATTTTCATTGCTGAGTAGTATTCTATTGTATTGATGCATCACACAATTTATCAGTTCATCAGTTTAAAGGCACGGTGTTATTACTAGATTTAGTTAATTATTCATAAAGCTATTATAAACATTACATAAAAGTTTGAAGGTGAACATAAGTTTTCATTTCTCTTATATAAGAATTTTGGAGGGGGATTGCTGGGCCATACAGTATGTTTTTAACTGTATAAGTAACTGACAAACTATTTTCCAAAGTGGCTATACCATTTTTCATTCTACCAGCAATATATGAGCATTCTGACTTTTCTGCATCCTCACCATCACTGGGTTTTATCAAATTTGATTAAGCCATTTTGGCAACTGCTTATCATGTTGTAGTCTTAGTTTGTATTTCCCTAATGACTAATGATGTTGAACATCTTTTTGGATCCTGCTTTCTATCCATATGTCTTTTTTGGTGAAGCGTCTGTTAAAAACTTCTGCCCATATATTTAAATGGGCTGTTTTCTATTATTGCACTTTGGAAGTCCTTCAGATACTTCTAATACAAATTCATTATCAGATTTGTGTTTTGCAATGATTTCTCTCAGCCCAAAGATTTTTGTTTTCTTAGTGTCTTTCACAGAGAGTTTTTAATTTTGATGAAGTCCAATTTATTATTTTTCTTTTATTAATTATTGTGTTTTGATATCATACCTAAGAAATATTTGCCTAAGCCAATATCACAAAGATTTTCTTCTATTTTTCTTTATAAGTTTTATAGCTTTAGGTTTTAAGTTTATGTCTAGGAACGTATTTTGAGTTAATTGCAGGTAAGATGCAAGGTGTGAGTCAGTTTTTTTTTTTTTCTTGGCAGATAGATATCCTATTATTCCAGCATCATATTTTGAAAAGATACTTATTTCTCCATTCATCTTTAGCACTTTTGTCTAAAATTAATTGGCTATATAGACAGGACTGTTTTTGTACTCCTTGATATACTTTTTAAAAAATGAGACTAAGAAAATGATAGAACTCACCAGTACTTAAAATCTATGAAGCAAGCTACCTAAAATATACAAGGAGAATAAGAAGTACAAATAGATACTTGAGGAGATAGACAGAAAGACATTTGACAGAACACTGAGGTCTCTAAAATTATCAGATGCCCGAGATGATAACACAGAGCCATTTTTTCTTTGCTAAGCTGGTATTTCCAAGCATCTGGGCCACCCCTCTTTATTAGAAATATCAGGTTAGATTCTTTTTCTGTGGAATCCCTGACTTAAATTGAAGCTGACACATTACCCAGAAAACCAGTGGACAGACGGATTTGACCCATGGTGGCCAGATCTATTAGTAGCCAGCATGCACCTGAGTACCATAGGATGAATAAGGAATAAAGATGTGCACATCTCCATGCACAGATCTTGCAAGATATTTTTTTTCCTCTCTCCTAACTGATTTTACACACACCTGTAGCATAGCCTCTCAAAGGGTGCTCAACTAAAAGGAAATTTTCAGATTTAAAGCCTCTGTTCTTATGCAAGAGTTTTTGATAGTTTAACTGCCCATATCCAAATCCCCAGCAAACTTCTAACTGCACACTGTATTATTTTGTGTGGTTAAGGACATAATTCATATAAAAGTCATTTCTCTCTTTCACAGGCTGTAATTCTCCTTTAATTAGATTGTAATTAAAACCAAATAAGGAAACATGCAGATGAATAACTTCATAAGTTTTTCTTTCTCCTGGAAAACGGTTATTTTTTCTTTATTAATCAAGCCTAAAATAGATTCAGAAAATGATTTTGAGCATTTCTATAGTTAATCACTACCATATGTGTATGTGCGTGTGTCTTTTCCCCTAAAAGACTCTCACAGAAAGCATTTTAATTTTCCATGGGATTGCTATTTTGACCTCTGAGACCTTGCAAAGTAAAGTATTTATGATCTTGGGCTTTTTTATGGTATTGTTTCAGTATTTTTGTAACATTTGTATTTCTTGCTGATGTTTTTGGCATTAAAAATCACTCAAGCTGTGCTGAAATATAATGGTATTCACTGAACCATGCCATGGAAGGATAATTCAGTTCAGTGAGGTTATTCTAGCTCATCATGTACACAAAGGATTGAAAGAAATTGTAGAAGACTCTCCGTTCTCTTCATAGGCAGTATTGAGTCTTTTTTCCCTCTCTAATAATTTGACATAGGAAAACCTTCACGTGAAAATAGAAATACCTGGTTTCGAGTCTTTGGAGCAAACCAAAATAACAACACGATGGCCCAAGGTATGAGGAAGCAAGGTACTGGTGAACAGTTACTCTAGATCACGAATTTCCTTTACCCGTGACCAGACAAAAATTATACCTCAACAAATAATGAGCTTTCATTATCAATTTCAATACATCCCTATGCAAGTGATACAGTGTGAAACTACATTAGACTAGGGAAATACGCCATTACAGATACAAACCAGAGATGATTTATCTCCAGATATTTAAGTTGTCCCTGACTATGGATATCCTAATACCTGAGTGTCACTGCTACGCTTGGCCATTTCCTTTTTTTTTTTTTTTTTTAACGTATGTATCAAGACTAGATCAATGCAGAGCCTTTCCATTTCTTGTAATACTCAGCCTGAGATGCAAATTATAATAGTATTCAAAATTATTTAAGCTTTTGTATATTTTCTCTTTTGGTTCACTGACTGTTCATGTTTGGCCTTGATTATACCACATAAACAACTAAGGGATAAAGTACAAAAGCAGACTGGTCAAAGAACTAATATTTACATATTTGATTCATTTGTGTGTACATATATCCAATACACATATATGTTTTCAACTATACTGACCAAATATGTTTTGAAATACAAATGATTGAGACCTTAAATTTAGTGTACCCATCTGATATAAGCTAATACTAAAAATGAAAAACCGATCTTTCAATTTTACTCCCTATAGATAAGTAAAAGTAAATACTGTTGCAATATTTAAATGTGTAGAACCCTTAAAAACACATGGGCTCTGGAATCAGACAAACCTATATTAAAAGGAGCCACTTCTACCTAGCTGCTGGATGATTTTGGACATGTTTCTTAGTCTCTATAAAGCTCAATTTTATCATCTGCAAAATGGGTATAGTAATCATTCCGATTCCAGTTGAGCTGCTACAGCACAGACTATAAAATAATATTGACTAAAACAAAATAGACGTTTATTTCTCAAATAACACTTTAAGCATAATATTCGAATACAACAGCTCTACGGTACCAGAATGTTGCTCTGCCATTCTCAACATGTAACTTCTATATTTTAGTCAAAACTGCTGTCATTATGTACATAAACCAACTAGTGGGAAAATGAATAAAGGAAGAGAAGACAAGGTACATTATGACAATGATCACCATTCATCACTCTTCCTTGTATCTATGGCCCTTCACAGTGTGACTTTACAGCAACTCCCATAAATAGTTTACTTTCCCAGCCCTTGCCATATGATTACTTTAGTTAAGAGACTGCAGCAACAGTGAGGAGCTCTGAATCTAGGCCTCCAGAGCCTTTGTACCCCTCCCCTTGCTCTCTTGGTATCTTGACAGCCATTGTGTAAACAAGTCCAGGTTAGTTCTCTACATTAAGTGACAAACCCTCATTGTCCCAGCCGATGGCCACTTCCCAGCCAATCTTACAGCTGATCACAGATGCAGATGTGTATTAGTCTGTTCTCACACTCCTAGTAAAGACATACCTAAGACTGGGTAATTTATAAAGGAAACAGGTTTAATTGACTCAGAGTTCAGCATGGCTGGGGTGGCCTCAAGAAACTTACTATCATGAAAAAGGGGAAGCAAACACATCCTTCTTCACATGGCGGCAACAAGAAGTACAGAGTGAAGAGAGGGGAAAGCCCCTAATAAAACCATCAGATCATGTGAGAACTCACTTAGTATCACGAGAACAGCAAGGAGGTAACCAACCCCATGATTCAACTACCAACCATGGGCTCCCTCCCATAACATATGGGGATTATGAGAACTATCATTCAAGATGAGATTTGGGTGGGGACACAGCCAAACCATATGATTCTGCCTCTGGCCCCTCCCAAGTCTCATGTCCTCACACTTCAAAACACAGTCATGCCTTCCCAAAAGTCCTCCAAAGTCTTAGCTCATTCCAGCATTAATTCAAAAGTCCAAGTTCAAAGTCTTATCTGAGACAAGGCAAGTTCCTTTCACCTATGCGCCTGTAAAATCAAAAAATACCTAGGAATCCAGCTTACAAGGGATGTAAAGGACCTCTTCAAGGAGAACTACAAACCACTGCTCAGTGAAATCAAAGAGGACACAAACAAATGGAAGAACATACCATGCTCATGGATAGGAAGAATCAATATCGTGAAAATGGCCATACTCCCCAAGGTTATTTATAGATTCAATGCCATCCCCATCAAGCTACCAATGAGTTTCTTCACAGAACTGGAAAAAACTGCTTTAAAGTTCATATGGAACCAAAAAAGAGCCCGCATTGCCAAGACAATCCTAAGTCAAAAGGACAAAGCTGGAGGCGTCACGCTACCTGACTTCAAACTATACTACAAGGCTACAGTAACCAAAACAGCATGGTACTGGTACCAAAACAGAGCTATAGACCAATGGAACAGAACAGAGTCCTCAGAAATAATACCGCACATCTACAGCCATCTGATCTTTGACAAACCTGAGAGAAACAAGAAATGGGGAAAGGATTCCCTATTTAATAAATGGTGCTGGGAAAATTGGCTAGCCATAAGTAGAAAGCTGAAACTGGATCCTTTCCTTACCCCTTATACGAAGATTAATTCAAGATGGATTAGAGACTTAAATGTTAGACCTAATACCATAAAAACCCTAGAAGAAAATCTAGGTAGTACCATTCAGGACATAGGCATGGGCAGGGACTTCATGTCTAAAACACCAAAAGCAACGGCAGCAAAAGCAAAAATTGACAAATGGGATCTAATTAAACTAAAGAGCTTTTGCACAGCAAAAGAAACTACCATCAGAGTGAACAGGCAACCTACAGAATGGGAGAAAACTTTTGCAACCTACTCATCTGACAAAGGGCTAATATCCAGAATCTACAAAGAACTCACACTAATATACGAGAAAAAGACAAACAACCCCATCAAAAAGTGGGGAAAGGATATGAACAGACATTTCTCAAAAGAAGATATTCATACAGCCAACAGACACATGAAAAAATGCTCATCATCACTGGCCATCAGAGAAATGCAAATCAAAACCACAATGAGATACCATCTCACACCAGTTAGAATGGCAATCATTAAGAAGTCAGGAAACAACAGGTGTTGGAGAGGATGTGGAGAAATAGGAACACTTTTACACTGTTGGTGGGATTGTAAACTAGTTCAACCATTATGGAAAACAGTATGGCAATTCCTCAAGGATCTAGAACTAGATGTACCATATGACCCAGCCATCCCACTACTGGGTATATACCCAAAGGATTATAAATTATTCTACTACAAAGACACATGTACACGTATGTTTATTGCGGCACTATTCACAATAGCAAAGACTTGGAATCAACCCAAATGTCCATCTGTGACAGACTGGATTAAGAAAATGTGGCACATATACACCATGGAATACTATGCAGCCATAAAAAAGGATGAGTTTGCGTCCTTTGTAGGGACATGGATGCAGCTGGAAACCATCATTCTTAGCAAACTATCACAAGAAGAGAAAACCAAACACCGCATGTTCTCACTCATAGGTGGGAACTGAACAATGAGATCACTTGGACTCGGGAAGGGGAACATCACGCACTGGGGCCTATCATGGGGAGGGGGGAGGGGGGAGGAGGGAGGGATTGCATTGGGGAGTTATACATGATATAAATGATGAATTGATGGGTGCTGATGAGTTGATGGGTGCAGCACACCAACATGGCATAAGTATACATATGTAACAAACCTGCACGTTATGCACATGTACCCTAGAACTTAAAGTATAATAAAAAAATAAAAAAATAAAAAAATAAAAATAAAAAAATAAAAATAAAAATAAAAAACACGTTTTTCTCTAAAAAAAAAAAAAAAAAAAAAGCAAGTTAGTTGCTTCCTAGGTACAAAGTGGGTACAGGTATTGAGTAAATACACCCATTCCAAATGGGAGAAATTGGCCAAAACTAAAGGGCTATAGTCCCCATGCAAGTCTGAAATCCAGCAGGGCAATCAAATCTTAAAGCTCCAAAATGATCTCCTGTGGCTCCATGTCTCACATCTATGATAATACATAAGGCAGGTTCCCACAGTCTTGGCCAGCTCCACCCCTGTGGCTTTGTAGGGTACAGCCCCTCTCCTGGTTGCTTTCAAGGGTTGACATTGAGTGTCTGTCACTTTTCCAGGCACACTGTGTAAGCTGTAAGTGGATCTACCATTGTGGGGTCTGGAGGAGAGTAGCTGTCTTCTCACAGTTCCACTAGGCAGTGCCCCAGTGGTGACTGTGTGAGAGTACTGACCCCACATTTCCCTTCCATAGTGCCCTAGCAGAGCTTCTCCATGGACATCCAGAAGGCAAACTTCTGCCTGGACATCCTGGTATTTCCATACTTCCTCTGAAATCTAGGCAGAGGTTTCCAAACCTCAATGCCTGACTTCTGTGCACTCACAGGTTCAACACCACGTGGGAGTTGCCAAGGCTTGGTGCTTGCACCCCTTGAAGTCACAGCCCAAGCTGTACCTTGGTTCCTTTTAGCCATGGCTGGAGTGACTGGGACACAGGGCACACAGGAAGAGGACCTGGACCTGGCCCAGGTAACCATTTTTCCCTCATAGGCCTCTGGGTCTGTGATGGGAGCGTCTGCCACAAAGGTCTCTGACATGCCCTGGAGACATTTTCCCCATGGTCCTGGCAATTAGCTTTTGGCTCCTTGTTACTTATGCAAATTTCTGCTGCTGGCTTGAATCTCTGCCCTGAAAAAGGGTTTTTCTTTTCTACTGCATCACCAGACTGCAAATTTTCCAAACTTTGATGCCCTGCTTCCTCTTGAATGTTTTGCCACTTAGAAATTTCTTCTGCCAGACACCCTAAATCATCTCTCTTAAGTTCAAAGTTTCACAGATCTCTAGGACAGGGGCAAAATGTTGTCAGTCTCTTTGCATAGCAAGAGTGACCTTTACTCCAGTTCCCAAGAAGGCCCCCATCTTCATCTGAGACCACTTCAGCCTGGACTTTATCGTTTAGATCACTGTCAGCATTTTGGTCAAAGGTATTCAACAAGTCTCTGGGAATTTCCAAACTCTCCCACATCTTGCTGTCTTTTGAGCCCTCCAAGTCTCTAGGAAGTTCCAAACTTTTCCACTTTCCTATCTTCTTCTGAGTCCTCCAAACTGTTCCCACCTCTGCTTGTAACTCAGTTCCAAAGTCACTTCCACATTTCAGGGTATCTTTGCAGCAGTGCCCCAATACCCGGTACCAATTTACTGTATTAGTTTGTGCTCCTGCTGCTAATAAAGATATACCCGAGACTGGGTAATTCATAAAGACGTTTAATTGACTCACAGTTCCACAGGGCTGGGGAGGCCTCCCCAGGAAACTTACAATCATGGCAGAAAGGGAAGCAAACACATCCTTCTTCACATGGTGGCAGCAAGGAGAAGTTCAGAGTGAAGAGGGGTAAAAGCCCCTTACATAACTCTCATATCTCATGAGAACTTATTCACTATCACAAGAATAGCATGGGTGTAATCACCCCCATGATTCATTACCTCCCACTGGCACCCTCCCAGGACATGTGGGCATTATGGGAACTACAATTCAAGATGACATTTGAGTGGGGACACAGTCAAACCATATCAATACATTTAGCTATTGCCAAAACAATCCATCAGCTGATCCCAGCCCAAGTTGCCAACATGCGTAATTATGAGTGAAAAATAAATTGTTGTTGTAAACCACTACATTTTGGGGTGTTTTGTAGGCAGAAAGTGATTAAAGGAGAAGGATCATTTTCCTGTTAAGGTTGTAACCCAGTATCTGCACAGATCCCTTCTCTCGTGTCATTGGTGCGAATTTAGTCATATGTCTATACTAGCTGCAAGGAATGTGGGGAAAGGTAGTCTATTGCTGATTGGTGACATGTCCAGCTATAACTAGACACATTGCCCTATTAAAGGAAAAAGAGAGGAATCTATATGTGGGGGCATCTGGTGGTCTCTGCCACTTCTACCTACTTCGCTGGTTGTGAATATTAAATGTGAAATAAATTTAACGGTTTTGGCCCAATGACTGCAACCCAGAGAGGTCTCAATAAACATTTGCCATCATTGATATTTAGAATTAGACATTAATGACATTTGTTTAAAGGGTCACAAATAATAGTCTAGAAGTATCAAGTTCTCCATACCTAGTTTTGGTTTGCCCTTGATCTTCCAGCAACTCCTCCCATCTCCCAGACTCAAGTCAGGAACCATATTAGATGATCCACAGAGGGAACATCAAGAGTGACATCGAAACACTGTGTCTACTGATCTGATTCAGACAAAGCCTGGATGTCTATTAGAAAAGATTAGATATATGGCATAAAGCCAGGGGACAGGACTCAAGTAAGTCCTTTCAATTCTATCATCCATCACTGTATAATAAATAGAGAATGTCACTGGGAAACTGTCAAAAACCAGAGTGGGAAGGGTTTATCTTTCTTTATTCTTATATTGCTACTAGGAGTTTTGTTAAATAAATATAAAAACGGTAGAATGTAGTAAACTATCTTGGCCTTGAGAAGAGAGGGAATAAAACAGGTGTCCATTTTCTGCGGCCAGTTTATGTCCCTTTCCAATTTTAAAGCAAAAGAAATGAAATACAAGAGCAGAATGAGAGATGGGCTGTGGGAAACTGACAGAAAAGAAACCTAAAGGAAGGCTTATGAAAACAATTTGATAGATGTAAATAACCCCCCATAAAAGATGATCACCACTTACTAACCAGTTAGATAATCACCTGATGGTAACCACAGAATTAGTAAGCAGTCATTAAACAAGAATTAGTCATGCACAAATTTGCCTGTATTTTGAAATTTGATGTTTTGAGTTATATCCCCCAGACTACAGGATGGCCTCATACCTGGTAAACAGTTATTACTGTTATAATCTGTGTGAATCATCTCCCTCTCCTTCTAGAGTTGCTGTCAATTCAGAATTTGCTATTACAAGTCAAATCCTGAAACGACCTGAAAAAGTATATTGAAGGTACCCTGGATGGAAGAAAGATCAAACCATCAATAAGTAAAGTGACACATGCACAAAAGAATGAGACAACAGTGAGATGCAGGGCAGGTGTGGGCTACCCTGTGAGTGGCAGTATTTACAGAATACGTCCACTTGAGAGGCAAGAAAGGGTTCAAGGTCAACAACAACAAGAAAAACAGAAAGTCCTGAGAAAGAAGGTTTTGTCAGGAGCTGTATTCGTGTATGGCCTCAAAGCTGAGAGCGAAGTGTGCAAAGATGAGCCAGAGAGGACAAAGGACATTCCAAAGGACTTCAGAAATGGGAGAATCATTGTAGACTGGGATAATGGCACAGAGGAGGGAAGAAAGACTGATGGCCCCAAAACAGCACCTTTACATACACTTTTTCAATTCAAAGTGATTAAGAAGCAAACACCCATATTACCCATAATAGTTATTTTAAAATATGGGACATTGTTAAGATAATCCTATGGAAGGAATCCAATCAAAGATTAAAGTGTGATGTGCAAGAGATATGTCAATATTTCCAGGGAGTGTACAAAGGTGTACTAGTTTCTTCTGAGGGTAATAGATACTACAGAAAAACAAAAAATATGAAAAGGGGTAAGTTAAATGTTGTTGAACAGATTTCTTCACTGTCAAGAGTATTCAGAGGAAATGTGAATTGTTAAACTCCAAAAGGGAGGTGTGAAATACATGCATGTCTCTTCCTCCCTCATCACCCCTACTTTTCCTTTTGAGAGCAAAATGCTGCTTGCATTGGGATTTTTTTTTTTATCAGAGTGTTCAATTTACACCCCCCTTTTCCAAATTAGTAGACATGGCTGCTCCCTGAGGGTAGTATGTAGGTTAGTTTTAAAGGGCCTTTCTACAGGAAAGAAAGGGTTTCAGCAGGGCATGTATAGGACAGGCTTCTCTGGTGCTTGCATAGTGGCCTTATGTGTTTCTTCATACATCTCATGTACCATAATGAAATTTTAAATCCCCATCCTTGGGTGTGATCTTTAGCATTAAAATGAGGAAGGGATAATTTCAAGTTGAACTGTGCAGACGGGGCCCTGGAGCAGTCCCTAACCCTCTAAACCAGGAACTTGAGGTTAATGGCTTCTTGGGTCTTTCATTACTGATTGGCTGGAAGTTAGGTAAGTTGGGAAGCTGGGTAAGAGGCTTGTTCTTTTTTCTTTAAACCACAGCAAAACAGGAAACCAGACAGTCTGCCTGTCTCAAAATGACCCAGTCTAGGCACATCAGGTTCTCCCTCTGAGGAATGTACCACTTTTAGCAAATGGACACAGAGGTAAAAATTAGGGCCATGAAGCATCACTGCTTTATTCCTGCTAAGGTGTTCCCCTTCCTTCCCAGAGCCTAGAGGTTCAGGCTTCCTTCAGTGCTCTGAGCTACCCCATATCCTTCCACAGAATTCCACTCAGGCTTGGTAGCCAGAGTTCCTTTGCTTGTAATCAAATCATTCTTGAGGACAGCAGCTTGCAACACTTCGCAAATACATTTGAGTACGGATTTGTTTTGTTTTGTTTTGTTTTGTTTTGGCAAAATAACCCACTGAAGGGGTTATCTGCAGATCTGCAGAACACACACTGCTCTAGGTAATAATGGAGGTCTTTTGTAACATACTAAGGGGACATAAAACTGTCCTGGATGCTTATATTTGCTCATTGAAAATCACCAACTAAGGATCAATAATGCATCCCTCTCTATGTGTTTATGCCCTGGAGAGGGTTGATATGGCCTCGCTAGTGATGGTGAAGCCGCCACACAAAGGCACTGTATTGGCACTAAGACCATCCAGGGTCACATGACTCCTACTCTGGGGGAAAATGTAATGTCCTCAGTGAACCATAGAATGTATCAGGGTGTCATATTTCAAACTGACTGCAAAGGGAACCTTGAGCTTACCACAAGGCAAGAGCTTCCTGGAGAGCGATGAGGCTGGTTTACAGAGCAATCTCCCTCACTCTAGAAGTGATACAGGAGGGGGGGCAGGAAGTGCTGGGTACAGAAGGGTGGGGGCCCCTGGTGAGGGTTCCACTCTCAGGTCTGTGCCCACGGACCTAAACGAGGACAGGCATTTCTGTTTCTGTGCCCAAAATGTTGCATTTTGGCCCACCACGCCCCCTATCCTGTGCCCATAAAAACTCGGGAACGTAGCAGGCACACATACAGGTGGCTGGACATTGAGAGGAGCAGAAGCACACACCAGCAGACACCAGCAGGCCAGTGATGGCAGAACAACATGGATGCCAAAGGGAATTCAGCCGGGGGCAGTTGGAGGAGAGTTCGGCCTCCGGGCAGGACCGACTCCAGGGGAAGACCACCTTCTCACTCCATCCCTCTTCTGGCCCCCCATCCATCTCACTGGGAGCTACCTTCACCACTCAATAAAATCTTGCACTCATCCTCCAAGCCCACGTGTGACCCAATTTTTCCAGTACACAAGGGCAAGAACCCAGGATACAGAAAGCACTCTGTCCTTGTGGTAAGGAAGAGGATCTAATTGAGCTGATTAACACAAGCCACCTCTAGACCCTGCCATGGGGTTGGAGCCCAAAAACGCTCCCCACAACCTGCTCATCTGCATGTTGCCACTAGGGCTTTGAGCACCAGGGCACTGTCACTGCACTCCCTGTGAGGGAGATAAGGGAACTCTCCCGTTTCAGCAGGGTGTGGAGGGATGGGGGAAGGAGCCCTCATAAGTCTCCTAGCAATGGAGTGGGATGTTAGTATGTATATTTTTAGAGAGAAAAATAGCTTTTAAAGTATGTTCATTTAAGAAAAGTAAAATACTCTAATATAGAGGAAAAATAAAGAAATATCCTTTTATAGGAAACGGGGGCTGGGGGACAAGTGAAAAGAAGAAATAAAAAGATGCTAAAAGCACATACCTAAATCATGTTAACTCTGTCTTTGTGTTTCCACACAATTTCTGCAATGACGGTTACAGGAATAGCAACAGCAGTAATATTCACAATAGTAATAGCAAATATTAATCCTGTGATTTGGGTCATATTCTATTTACATTACAAACCATTATCCCCAATTACACAGATGACAAAATTGAGGCATGAAAGTAGATTAACTGTACATAAGCCTGCCTCTTTAACAAATTAACTTCCCCACAGCTAATTATCTTACCCTAAACTAACTGTCTTCTTCTCTACCACACAAAAACATGCAAACATGATACAACTTATAGTGATCATAGCGATACAAGAAAGTTGTATATAGGCATATATGTATGTATATACTCATATACATATCCACACATATTCAAAAGGCTGCATGAAGAAGAATGAATAATAGAAAGAATGAATAATAAATGGAGTGAGGCCCTAAAGGGGCAAGAAATGAGGGATAAAGACAGACTTACAGAACGCTTGGGAATACATCTTTCTCTTAGCCTGGAGGACAGTAAAAAGACAGAAAATAAATGTTTTGTGGTAGGTATTGGCAATTCATGCCTAAAAGCTTTTCTTGGAGAGATATAATGCAAGGCAATGTGGAAAAAAACAAAAAGGATGTTTTTAATCTGTTTACTTTTTTTAAGTCTATTGGCCTGGATTAGCGCTTTTGTTTTTTTCTAAAAACCCATCCATTATCTATGTAGGATATGCATATTTGTCCATGGTAGAAGTTTAATTGATGTTTATGGAGCAAATCAACTGTGTGTGTTTGCACTCTAACTAACAGCTCTTTCCAGCTTTCACAGGAATATTTTTACAAACTTTACAATTTCATTATGAACGTTCTGTTTATTCGGACTGTGTGAAGATTTCCAATGCATCTGTTCTATTTTTATTCTAAAGTCCTGAAGACTGTTTCAAAATTATAAATCATTTGGGTCCCAAATTTAGATGACTCCAGAATCTGGGGAAATAGCACAAGTGAATGAAGCAATCTGCATGCAAAAAAAGAAAAAAAGTGTATGGCTAGTTTGGTGTGCCTCTTGTGCCCATTTTTCACCAAGGAATGGATACAGAATATAAGTTAAGGAAAATTACAGCAAAAGTGCCATGATCGTGACAAACCATCATTGGTCCTAGTCTCAGAGAAATAATTAAGAGTGGGTAGGTATTATCATGAATTGGCAAATTTATGAGCATCTAAAGCTGGTAGCTGCAACCCAAGCTTACCTATTGTTGCCACATATGAAATGTGATTCCAAAATTGTCAAATGTCCTGAATATTTAAGCAAAATGTGGTAGATGACAAAAATGACCCTCCCCACTCTTTCTGTATCTAAGCAATGTAATTACGCAGTAACTTCATATTTGCTTTTGCATGAAAAAAACTAATCCAGGACAATAGACTCAATAAACAGATTATAGAGGGTTGTTACCCACTGTTAGCATTGTAATAGATAACTGATACAGAAATTCAGATAAGAACCTAAGAAAGTGAAATCTAATTTTTAAAAATTAGCAGCTAATTTTTTTTTTTAATAGCTGATCAAACACAACCATTTCTATGGATCTGATCCTGTCCACAGGCCACTATTTTGCATTCTCCATTCTAATCCCTTCATTTTACAATTAAGAAAAGACATTCAAAGAGATAATATATTTCCCAAAGCCAAGTAATTGGACCTCAGGGGTGTCGATTCATCTAATTTGGTCACGATTTAAAAAACAACTTAGTATCCTCATTTGAGTGCATGGATATTTCCAAATCACTTGGGCCTTCCCTCTCCATTCTTTCTATTACTATGTTTTTGTCCAGAGGCTAGATCCACATGAAGAAAATATTGCATTCTTCTCTATCAGCCTCATCTGAGCCCTGTCAGCTGCCATTTTTTGAGCAGGACATCTGAATTCTCCTTTCCCAGCAAAGGTAATACTTCTAAAAATGTGCTTGAGGCTACAAACTTGGTATATAATTTTGGCATTAAACTCATATCTCCTCCCTCCACAAAACACATGAATAAATGATGCTTCTACTTTAAAATGGAATGACTTTTATACCATGCTGACTAAGGAAAAAATCCCATGAAATCTGAATAATGTTGGTCTTGGCCAAATGAAAACAGTAGCAATCTAGGATAAAAGCAGACAGGCAAATTCTAATAGGGCATATGTCCATTCATTTAGAAAAACATAGCTTCTCTTTCACAGAGCTGCTGAAGGAGAACCCATATTGAAAGTTGTGATTATTGTTTTAGCTGAGATTCATAAAGAGACTGAACAGCTGCACACTTTATTAGATCTAATCTAAATACCTGCTACTTATATTTTGTGCTGGGAGATATTTATGTTATCAATTCAAGTTTATACTAACCATCAGGAAGAATATTCCCTGTAGCTCTGCTGACTCAAAATAATGACTTGTAAGGGCGCTCTAATGACAGAACAAGGGGCAATTATAGACACAGCATGAGCCCTGGAATAACTGTGTGATGTATTTTGTGCACTTGATTGACCTCATGTTCAAGTTCATTTGTGCCTCACTATTGTAGATAAGGCCTATGCCTCAGGGTATATGCCTTGTTAATTTCAATATAAGAAGACAGAATGGATTAGATCAGATGGCTCAAACAAAAAAACAAAACTGCACCAGAGCTTGGCGGAAAAGTGATGACACATTGGGGTCTACCAGAAGGAACCATCAAATATCTTTCAGGGAAGAATGAGAAGTTAGAATAACCAATATGGAGTGTTAATTCATTTCAACTCTTGGGATAACTAAAACAATGTACATCTCCTTATGTCTTTATGTGATTATGGTGACTTCTTGGGGAGGACTTGGAATTTATCGTAAAATAAGAGGGGGATAGGAAAACGAAAAGAGAACAAGAACTTACTATAAAATAAAGTTACTGTGAGCTATCCATAGATTGCATTGCTTTAGAGTAAAACCATTCGGCAGTCTCTTCTGTGCATGTCACTTTGAAATACATAGCTGTTGTGCTGTAATTCACTGAATGAGGAAAGGGGAGAAAGATTTTCTGATGAGCTGTTTATAATCCCAATTTTATACATGCTTACTTAAAGGTGGGGGGGTGGATAAAACAAGGGGACTGTAGGAGTGAAATTATTGTTTATTTATTTTCATCAATGTTAGTGTTTACCCAAAAGGAACAAAATCTCTTGTTTTGTTGTGTACAAAATTATAGAGAAAGTTCCAGCACGTAACAATATTGTAGACTGCCTTGAAAATAACGTGGAATAACTGGTACTTATGCAATTCCTCAGAAATACAGCTTTGATTCTAAATTGGCTGAAAAGAGGTGTTCCAAAATAGTAATTGCATCAGTCTGGGCAGTTTGCTAATAGTACCATCTAGTCAACTCTGCCTGCATTTCCAAATTGGTTGTTAGAAAAACCTACAACAGTCTTGGTAAAAACTTGCAATCAATGTTTTCTAAATGATACTGGAAACCACATCTTTGGTCTCCTATTGTTATCCGTGCAATCTTTGAGAAAGGGCATAATTAATATGTAATGTTGAATGAAGAAACTTCTTACCCAAAATATACAAATGAAGTGCCAACCTAGCAAAGTATGGAGGCAAACAATGCCAAGTGATTAAAAGTTGGAATATGGGAATCTATTCTGTGTTTATCTGGCCTGAAAAATTTAGGCTGGAAATGGGTCATAACTGAAGCTATATGAACGTAAGAGCTATTATAGGAACAGACGAGATTCTGATGTTTTCTACATCTATTTTGGCTTCAGATAGTAGAGGAAGAGTAGGATATATATGCTCAAACATTCACTGTTTTTTAAAAAATTGATTTGCAATAAGCTGAATTTTTTAAAAATTTAATCAACATGTTAGATAAAATACACTGATTTTAAGCAGTATGTAGCAAAATAATCGTATATGGATTTTCAGATTTCTATGAGAAAATAGATTTCTGATAGAAAGTTCTTGCTTTAGTGAAGATGTTTCCTGTCCACTAAAGCAATATGCTTGGTGTTAAAAAAAAAAAAAAAAAAAAAAAAAAAAAAAAAAAGTCTACAATTTGGACTTTTAAAAAATTTTTTTAAGTAGAGATGGGATTTCACCATGTTGGCCAGGCTGGTGTCAAACTCTTGACCTCAGGTGATCCGCTCACCTTGGCTTTCCAAAGTACTGTGATTACAGGTGTGAGCTACCAGGTCCGGCTTCAATTTGGACATATTTTGACTAGAAAGTATCTATTCATCTTTTGTGCAGTAAAGTAATTTTCCTCTGGAAGACACCGACCAACTTTCATTTCATGTATTTGGTGATGCTCATGACTCAATCCCTGGCATACGATGTAGGTTTGGCCAATCAGGCCTTCTCATTTTTCCTGGCTATAGTAATTTCAAACAGAGCATTTGGTACAGTTAAGAGCCAACGGAGAGTCCCACCCTGAAAATTTTCTGCAATTACTGAGAAAAGCACTGGGTTTGAACCTGGAAGCGTTTGGCCTAGAGCTATTGGCAGCCATGCCAACATTAAACAGGGCCTGAGAATGACTCCATCAAAACAGAAGACAGCTCCACAAGATGAAGTAAAAGTAAATTCTGATGCATTTATTTAGTTATTAAATTATTCACTCAACAAATATTTATTAAAACATTTACTAGGGACCAGGACATGTGTAGTGGGGACAAGAGTAATATAAATTTTTAAATAATTTCAGAGTGATAGGAGAATGTAAAACTAATAAGGCAAAACATACTAAGAAGGACTAGGTAGGTGTTCTATATAGTCAAAAGCATGGGGCAGCAAACTACATCAGATGGACTAAATGTAGTTTGTACATTCTGAAAGCACTGTTACAAGGAAGAGAGGAGGTAAACCATGCCACAGACACCGTATGTGGCTATCAATGCCTGAAATCCTGACTATCTATCCCTTTATAGAAAAAATTTGCTGTTCTACCAAATCGTTGTCAAGAATTTATTCTGTTCCCCTACAAGCATGTCACTTATCTCATCAAAAAGTAGAGTTTATTTCACCACTGATTGTATCTTGGCTGAGCTTGTAAACATTTTTGGCCAACAGAATGATGTAGAAGTAACATTCTGAGATTTCTAAGCCTAGATATTAAGAGGCATTGTAGCTTTTACTTTTACTCTTGCAAACCAAACCCCATGTAAGGAAGTCTAGTCTATTATTCTAGAGAGAGAGAGTGAAAGATGTGAGACCATGTGGAGAGAAAAGCCACAGTACTAAGGCCCTAGACACATGAATAGAGCGGTATTTGGTCCTCTAGCCTCAGTCAAGGCTCTTCTGCCAATAGTTCCCATGTGAAGCAGAGATAAACCATCCCTACTAAACCCCACCGAGAATTCCTCACTCACAGAATAATAAGCAATAAAATGATGGCTGCCTTAAGCAACTACATATGGGTATGCTTTGTTTTGCATTAATAGATAAGTAAAACAGAAGTTGGTACCGGAATTAGAGTTGGCTGTGACAGAAACCTGAAAGACAAAGCATCATCTTTGGGCTTGGGTAGCAGGCAGAGGCTTGATGGAAGGTGAGGAAACTTTAAGGGAAGTTTGGAAAGCATTGAACAAAATCCTATAAAAGACTGGAGAAAGGATGATTTGTGTTACATAGCGGTGGTACATTTAACAACATTTGTGAATCTGGGTAAGATTTTTAAGCATAAGATTAAAGGTGCCAATTGATTTCTTATAGCTGTGTATGATTAATTACAGGAAGGAAATAGAGACTAAAGAAAAAGTGTTTCTTTTTCAAGCATCATTTAGAGAAAATATAGAAGACCCAGGATAATTTTGCCAGTAAGAAAAATGTTCTGAAAGTAAGAAATGGCCTCCAAGCAAAGATAAAATCAAGAATATGTCCATAAAACTCTTGGTTAAGAATTCAGAGAATTTAAAGTGATGGGTATTATACCTTTGGCTGAGTTAAGACACATCTAAGAATCTTAAGACAATGCCTCACAGCAGTCTGACATTCCCAAAGTAGAGAGATATCTGCCTCAATATTTACATATATCTGAAAATATTCAGATATCTGAAAAGTTCCAGATATCTGAAAACCTCATAAATATTTTAAAGAGCAACAGTGACAGAAGCACTGCCTGCTTGGATTAAATGAAATTGAGACAGTGGAAAATAAAGAGAGGCCTCTGAGCCCCAGGTTTCTGTGAGTAGGAAGCAGGCAGAGGAAGCAGCTAAACTGCAAACTCAGGAATTTTCAGTGCATGCAACCCTGAGTGAGGGAAAACAGTGGACTAGTGGACCCCTATCAAGGAGTAGAAGAATCAGGCCCTAATGAATAAACATTTTATTGAATAGATGAAGTAGATGATATGTTGAGAAGGATTTCAGAATTGCTACAGACCAGGAACTACGATGGGCCCTCCTTCTCCCATTGCTGACTGACAGTGTCTATTGCAGTTAGCCTGTCCTTGTCTCACCGCTGTATGTTGGTGTGGGAAAAGGATAACCCGACTTTTAATTCTCAAATCTCAAGACCAAGAGAAACTAAATTCAAATGGGCTTATCCTCTCCAGAGCAGATGCGTATCACAAAACCCTGAATTTTAAACCTGATGCTATATCTGAAAAAGGTCTAATACCCAGCCTCTGTAAGAAACTAAAAAAAAAAAAAAAAAAAAAAAAAAACGCTGTTAAAAAGTACGCAAAGGACATGGACAAACACTTTTCAAAAGAAGATATACATGCAGCCAAGAAGCATATTTAAAACAGCTCAACATCACTGATCATTAGGGAAATGCAAATCAAAACCACGAGATACCATCTCATGCCAGTCAGAACGGCTATTACTAAAACGTCAAAAAATAATAGATCTGGTGAGGTTGTGGAGAAAAAGGAACACTTATATACTGTTGGTGTGAATGTAAATTAGTTTGACTATTGTGGAAAGCAATGTGGTGATTCCTCAAAAAGATAAAAACAGAACTACCATTTGATCCAGCAATCCCACTACTGGGTGTGTACCCAAAGGAATATAACTCATTCTATCATAAAGACACATGCATGTGTATGTTCACTGCAGCACTAATCACCATAGCAAAGACATGGAATCAAACTAAATGCCCACGAGAGGTAGACCGGAAAAAAATAATGTGGTACATATACACCATGGAATATTATGCAGTCATAAGAAAAAAACAAAATCATGTCCTTTGCAGGAACTGGATGGAATTGGAGAGCATTATCCTTAGCAAACTAATGCAGGAATGGAAAACTATATATGGCATGTTCTCACTTATGAGTGGAAGATAAATGGTGAGAATGCATGAACATGAAGAATGGGAAAATAGACACTGGGGCCTACCTGAGTTTGGAAGGTAGGAGGAGGAAGAGGATAAGGAAAAATAACTAATGGATACCAGGCCTAATACCTGGGTGACAAAATAATCTGCACAATAAGCCCCCATGATGCAAGTTTACCAACCTAACAAACCTGTCCATGTACTCCTGAGTTTAAAATAAAAGTCTAAAAAAATACCCTGATGCTATAATTGGACAAGATTTGAGGGTCTTCAGGGAGTGAATATATTTTGCACATGGGAACAAATGTGAAAGGACATAGCCAGAAGGTGGACTGCAGTAGATTATCTGCAAAAATGGCCACCAACAATCATTGAACACACATATCACAACTCCCACCAAGAGAGGGAGTCTATTTTCCCATCGCTTGAATCGATGGTGGTCTTGTGACTTGTTTTGAACAATAGAATAAGGTAGAAATGATGATGTGGTTTGGCTGTGACCCCACCCAAATCTCATCTTGAACTGAAGCTCCCATAATTCCCACATGTCATGGGAAGGACCTGGTGGGAGGTAATTGAATCACAGCAGCAGGTCTTTCCCATGCTGTTCTTGTGATAGTGAATAAGTCGCACATGATCTGATGATTTTTAAAAGGGGAGTTCCCCTACACAAACTCTCTTGCTTACCGCCACGTAAGACATGCCTTTGCTTCTCCTCTGCCTTCTGCTATGATTGTGAGGCCTCCCCAGCCATGCTGACCTGTGAGTCCATTAACCCTCTTTCCTTTATAAATTACCCAGTCTTTATTAGCAGCGTGAGAACAGACTAATACAAATGCCATTCTGAGATTCCTAAACCTAGGCCTTTACAGGCCTAGAGCTTTAGCTCTTAGAAGGCAGCTACCATACAGAAAAGTGCAGACTATCCTGCTGGAGAGAGAGTACACAAGGAAAGAGAAGATCCACAGGATGAGAGATTGTGTGAGGAGAGAAGCCAAGTGGAGAACAATTGAGGTGCCACACTGAAAGTCAACACCAAGGCGTACTGGGGCCTCCAGCACTAGTCGATCCACTCAGCCAACACCACACAGAGTAGAGGCAAGCAGCCCACTGAATCTTTCCTGAATTCCTGACACACAGAATCATAAACAATAAGTCATTGTTTTAAGCCGCTAAGGTTTTGGTGGTTTGTTATAAAGCAAGAGATAAAAGACAGGTGTCTATTTTATATAGAGTAGCCAAAGAAGCTCTGTCACAGTCAGTGCAGGCTGCTGTAACAAAACACAATGGACTGGGTGGGTGGCTTAAAGAGCAAACATTTATATCTCATGTTTCTGGAGGCTGGGAAATCCAAGAACAAGGTGCCAACAGGTTCAGCTCCTGGTGAAGGTTCACTTCCTGATTCACAGATGGCAGTCATCTCGCTGGGTGCTCACATGGCCTTTCCTTGATGCTTGTATGTGGAAAAGGGAAGATCTCTCTCCCTCTTTATCTCTTATAAGGACACTAATCTAGTTATAAAGATCCCCCTTTAGGCCGGGCGCGGTGGCTCAAGTCTGTAATCCCAGCACTTTGGGAGGCCGAGAAAGGCGGATCACAAGGTCAGGAGATCGAGGCCATCTGGCTAACACGGTGAAACCCCGTTTCTACTAAAAAACATACAAAAAATTAGCCGGGCGTGGTGGCAGGCGCCTATAGTCCCAGCTACTCGGGAGGCTGAGGCAGGAGAATGGCGTAAACCCGGGAGGCGGAGCTTACAGTGAGCTGGGATCCGCCTGGGCAACAGAGCGAGACTCCGTCTCAAAAAAAAAAAAAAAAAGATCCCCCCTTAAGATATAATCTAAATTTAATAACCTCCCAAAAGTTTTACCTCCAAATATCATCACTTTGGGGCGTTAGGGCTTTAACATACGAATTTTGGAGGAATACAAGCATTGAACTCATAACAAGTACTATCTAAGGAAGTGACATCTGAACAGAGATTATAATGCTATGAATGAGGAAACTATGTTCAAACCGAACATTCCAGGCAAACAAACATTGCTGTGAGACTTAATTGACTTAATGTATTCTAGAAACTTTGAGAAGTTTACTGAAGCTGAACTGGCATAGATCAGATGAGGAATGGAAAGACATGAGGTCAGTGAACAGAAAGAATTCAGGCACTGCAGGAACTTTTAGTCTAAAGAAAAGGAATTTTAATTTTATTCTAAGAGTGTGTTCCTGAATCAAGCTCACTACTTTAGAATGTTTAAGTTTTATAAAACAATAAATTCTGTTTGTCTCTCTTTTGCTTGCATCTGAAAAATCCCTATCTAACTAAACAATCAGATGCACTAAGATAATTAATTGAAAGATAATAATATTTTAACACCTTATCTTGAATTTTTAGAATAATATTACTTTAATATAAGGGTAAAGGTCAAGATAATATTTATCCAGATATCCAAGTCCTGCACAAAAATGGGATCCCCTGAAAGGTAGAATACACTGGTAGTGGTTTCCAGTGTATTTAGGTTTGGTAGATTATCTACAAACACACAAACACATTACATATACGTATATATATCCATATCATACATATATGTATATATGTATTATATATTATATATAATTATATAAATTATATGTTATATAATTATAAAATATATATTATATAATTATAAAAATATATAATATATAATTATATATAATACATATATACATATGTAATACTTATATACACATATACACATATGCATATATAGTGTGTGTGTGATTTCATAGTTTATTTTAATGGAAGATTTAAGAACTATCTGTACTATATTAGTTTCCTATTTCTGCTGTAACAAATTGCCACACACTTGGTGGCTTGAAACAAAAAATTTATTATCTCATAGCTCTGGGAGCCAAAAGTCCAAAATCACAGTGTCAGCTAGGCAGTGTACTCCCTCCAGAGATTTCAGCAAGACAAATTTTCTTGCCTCTTCCAGATTCTGGTGGCCTCAGGCATTCCTTGTGGCTTTTATTACTCCAATCTCTACTCCCACCCAAATTGCTTTCCCTTATTTTATGGCCCTTATATGAATATTTGTCGTTGGATTTAGGACCCAACCAATTAATACATGATAATTTCATCTCAAGATCCTTAACTTAATTACATCCATAATAACCTTTTCCCAAACAAGGTCACATTCACAGGTTACCAGGGATTAGAACTTGGATACATTTTTTAGCTGGGTGGAGGCAGGTTAGCATTCAACTCCCTACAATACTAAAAGCATGTTTTTAAATCAAAGGAAAGAAGTAAAACATTGTGAAATGGCAAAAGCACCATTTCAAGGAACCAAGTTTGAAAGTCAATATATTAATTCCAAAAGCATATGTTACTTTATTTTATTTTTATTGTTCTGATTTCACAGAATAATAAACATTGAGTTTAAAAAGGACAAATAGAAGAAATCAGCTTATAATTTTCTGTATTGCATATCCACAGCACTAGCCTATTGAAGACATTTGAAACCATTGAAAAACTGATTTTGAGGCTCCCAATACTTCATATAGCAACCTCCATCTCCACACATAAAAAATTTCTTATTTTCATCTTGTTTTCACTGGAGCCATCCTTACTCCATTTACAATGTGAATTACAATTTAGATTGCTGCCCTACGTGTCTGAAGGTGACTCAGTAGAGAACAGAAGAGGGAATCACTGTGATAGAGATGAGCTTGGTGATATCCATTAAACAAACAAAAAGAGCATCCTGTGAATCTTTTTCATGATTCATTAAGTTAAATGTCCAAATTAAAAATAATGATAGAAAAAGCAGAGATTAAAAATAACACTGAGAAGCAGTATTATATGATTATGTGATTTAAATCCATATTTAATGGCAATTTTCATTTCTGACTACAAGTGTAAATAATGGGTCTATACTCTGAAAGTGTATTTACACTCTACAAGTGTAAATAATGGGTCTATACCCTGAAAACCTGTTTACACATCCCTTATGTTCAAAAATTTTTAATTCTCATGTCTAAGAATATCTTTTTGGTCAGAATGATTTTTGTTTCAAGTGACAGAAAATATGACTCAAATTGGATTTAGAAAAACAGGAATAAGTAAAACGAAAACAAAAGCAAACACAACTACTACAAAATCCAGCTTAGTCTATTTTGTGCTGCTATAACAGAATACCACAGACATGTAATTTATAAAGAACATAAACTTACTTTCTCACAGTTCTGGAGGCTGGGAAGTCCAAGATGAGATCACTGGCAAGTGAAAACCTGGTCTCTTTTGTTCCAAAATGGTGCCTATGCTGTGTTCTCCAGAGGAAAGAATCTGTTTATCCTCACGTGGCAGAAGAGCAGAAGAAAGAGAATTCACTCCTGCAAACCTTTTTGATAGAAGCATGAATCTATTCACCAGGGCTCTGCAGCAGTACTTCCCATTAAGCCCCACCAAGCATTTGGCCCCACTTCTTATTAGGTCCCACCACCCAACACTGCTGCATTTATGACTAAGTATTCTTTTCTTTTTCTTTTTCTTCTTTTTTTTTTTTTTTTTTAGATGAAGTCTCACTCAGTCATCCAGACTGGAGTGAAGTGGGGTGATCTTAGCTCACTGCAACCTCTGCCTCCTGCCTGAGCCTCCTGAGTAGCTGGGATTACAGGCACATGCTACCACGCCCAGCTAATTTTTGTATTTTGGTAGAGACAGGGTTTTGCCATGTTGACCAGGCTGGTCTTGAACACCTGACCTCATGTGATCCGCCTGCCTCGGCCTCCCAAAGTGCTGGGATTATAAGCATGAGCCACTGTGCTGAGCTGAGTGACTACATTTTCAATAGATGGATTTTTGAGGGAACAAATACATTCAAACCATAGCAACAATCTTAGTAACTTACTTAATGAGAGTCTAGAATTTCAACTATGGATGGATCCAGATTCTAAATGAGTTTCTCTCCATAACTTAAATCCTTTCTCCTATGCACTGGCTTTTTCCTTGAATAAAGTTCTGCCTAAAGTGTTCTCCTGCAAGTTGGGTTACATTCTTTTGGGTTCAAATAGAGTAGAAAAGTAAATGTTTTTCTCTTAAACACCCCAGTAAAAGTCACAACATTACTTCGATTGGATCATGTGCCTAATCCTCAACCAGTCATTGCAGGTGGAAAGATATAATGCTCTCATTGGCCAAGACTAACACATGCCCAGCCCTGAAAACCTGAGTAAAGTCAACCCAATATCAGTAGAAATTTAGGTTGTCTATTTGCATTTTTATTATAGACATGTCTACAAGGAATATTCTTATGTATGTCATTGCACTATTTTCTGATTATTTCAATATAATAAATTCTTAGAAGTGGTATTGCCGTGTCAATGTGTACACACATATTCTAAACTTTCCTAAAATTGTATAAAATTGCCTCCTATAGAGTAACATCAATTTATATTTCAATTAGTAGTATATGAATTTACCTTGGCATGGTCTCATTATATGCAGGTATTATTACTATTATTATTGTTAATCTTTCTTATATTGGAAGACAAAATAACTTAATTCATGTTTACATATTCTTGTTGAAACTTCTTAAAGTTGCAAACATTAAAACACTTTAGTCATAAGTACTTGAAATATCTCCTACATAACCACAATACCATAATCATACCCACAAAATTCCAACTTTGATAAAACTAATATTTCAACTATCTAATAAAGTCTATAGTCATTTTTTCTAATTGACTTCAAATGTGCTCTTCCCTGGGTTTTATAACCAGGAGAAACTTTAGTCATCGGGCCAAAGTTTCACAGGATATTCTGTCACAGGAAGGACAGTAACAGAGCCTATGCTGTTCTGACCAGTTTCTCTTTATCTCAGGATGTTGCATTCCCAGCACATTCTATAATTATTATTGAGAACTACAAGTGATAATACAAGAAGAGCTGGGCTGGCCAAGGCCATCCCAGGACTTGTCTTGTAACTGGCTTCTTTCTCTTAGCACAATGTCCTCCAGGTTCAACTACGTTGTCAGAAATAGTTCTTTAAGGCTGCATGATACACCATATTTTCTTTATCTATTCATCCATTACTGGGCATTTAAGTTGCTTCCATGTCTTGGCTGCTATTGTCAGTATTGTTGCAGTGAACATGAAAATGCATGTATCTTTTTGACATCCTGATTTGGGTTCCTTCCTTTGGATATATACGTACAAGTGGAATTGCTGGACCATATGGTAATTCTATTTTTAATTTTTAGAAACTTCTAAACTATTTTCCATAATTACGGTACTAATTCACATTCCCACAGTGTGAAAAGGTTTCTTTTCCTCCACATTCTTGACAATACCTGTTAGCTTTTGTAATTTTTGATAATTGTCATTCTAATGGGTGTAAGGTGATATTTCATTGTGGTTTTAATTTTCATTTCCTTGGCAATTAGTTATGTTGTGCACTTTTGGCCATTTACATGTCTTTTGTTAAGATATGCTAATTAAGTTCTTTTGCCCATTTTAAAAATTGTGCTGCCTTTTTGTTATTTTGAATATTAACACATTATCAGATGTATAGATTGCAAATATTTTCTCCCATAAGTTGTCTCTTCACTCCATTGTTTTCTTTGCTGTTCAGAAAATTTTCAGTTTGATTCAACCCCAGTTGTCAATTTTTGCTGTTGTTCCTCATGCCTTTGGATAATTTATAAGAAATCTTATTGCTCAGACCAATGTCAATAAACTTTCCCCCTCTGTTTCCTTCTACTAGTTTTACAGTTTTAAGATATATGTTTAAGACTTTAATCCATTTTTAGTTGATATTTGTATATGACATGAGAAAAGAGTGTAATTTCATTTTTCTGCAGGTAGATACCCAGTTTTACCAGCACCATATTTCAAAGAGACTAAATTTTTCACATTGTGTGGTCTTGGCATGCTTGCAATGATCTTGTAAATTTACATGTGTTGGCTTATTTCTGGGCTTTGTGTTCTGTTCCATTGGTCTATATGTTTGTTTTTATTCTGGTGCCATGCCATTTTGATTACTATAGCTTTGTAATATATTTAAAATCAGATAGTGTGAAACTTTTTTCTTTCAAAATTGTTTTGATGATTCAGAGTGCCTTGAGAGTCCACATGAATTTTAGGATAGTGTTTTTTCTATTTCTGTTAAAAATGTGATTGGAATTTTGATAGGAATTGCATTTAATCTATAGATTTGAGTACTATGAATATTTTAACAATATTAAATTCCACAATCCATGAACATAGGCTATCTTCCCATTTATTTGTATCTTCTCCAATTTTTTTAAATAACGATTTTGTAATTGCCAGTGTATGGATCTCTCGTCTTTTTGGTTAAATTTATTCCTAAGTATATATTTTTTTCTATTCTATTGTAAATGGCATTGTTTTCTTGATTTCTTTTTTGTAGAGCTCGATGTTAATTTTTGTGTGATAATTTTATATTCTACTATTTTACTGAATTAGTTGAATATGCCTATTTCTGATAGAAGAGTGCTGAGGTCTCCAAGCGTAATTGTGGATTTATTTATTTATTTCTTCTTCTTGCATATCTATCAGTTTTTGCCTCACATACTTTGACACTCCGTTTTTACACACACACCTGTTAAGAATTGTTATACAGTTTTGGAGAAGTGGTTCCTTATTATTTTGTAATCCCCCTCTTTGTTAGCCCTGATAACTTTTCTTGCTGCTCTTTTCTTGCTCTAAACTCTGCTCTTTCAGAAATTAACATAGCTACTTCTGCTTTCTTTTGGTTATTGTTAGCAAGGCATCTCTTTCTCCATCCATTTACTTTTAATCTATATGATTTTTTTTTTTTTTTTTTTTTTTTTTTTTTTTTTTTTTTTTTTTTTGAGACGTGGTTTCGCTCTTGTTGCCCAGGCTGGAGTGCAATGGTGTGATCTCGGCTCACTGCAACCTCCACCTCCTGGGTTCAAGCGATTCTCCTGCCTCAGCCTTCCTGAGTAGCTGGGATTACAGGCACGTGCCACCACACCTAGCTACTTTTGTTTTTTGGTAGAGACATTTCTCCATGTTGGTCAGGTTGGTCTCAAATTCCAGACCTCAGATGATCTGCCTGCCTCAGCCTCCCAAAGTGCTGAGATTACAGACATGAGTCATCGTGCCCAGCCTATCTATATGATTCTTTATATTTCAAATGAGTTTCTGGTAGACAATTTATAGACAATTTATAGTTAGCTCTTGTTTTTACCTGATGATTCCAGCTTTTAATGGGTGTATTTGGGCCATTGACATTTAAAGTAATTGTTAAAATAGTTGGATTAACACCTACCATTCTTGTTACTGTTTTTTATTCACTGCTCTTGTTCTTTCTTCCTATTTTTGTTTTTTATTCTCTCCCTGCCTTTTGTGGTTTTAATGGAGCATTGTACATATTTTTATTCTCTCTCCTTTCTTAGCATATTATACTTCTTTCTTTAATACATTTTTTTGTGGTTGGCCTAGGGTGTGCAATATTACAAAATTCATTAGCAACAAATCGAAGTTCAATTTCAAATAACACTATGCCACTTCAAGGGTAGAATGAGTACCTTAAAATTACAAGATAATTATAATCTTTTCCTTTCATCTCTTATATCACTGCTGTAATGCATTTCACTTATATGTCAACACATGTAAATATGCAGCATGTGTATAATCAAATACATTGTTACTATATTATTTTGAATGAACAATTATCTGTTATATCACTTAAGAAAAATAAGTTTATTTTACCTTCACTATTCCTTTCTTGATTTTCTTCCATTCTATATGTAGATCCTAGTTTTTACATATATTACTTTCCTTCTCCCTAATAAACTTCTATTAATAATTCTCACAAGGCAGATTTATGGGCAACAAGCTCCCTCAATTTTCATTCATCTGATAAAGTCCTTATTTCATTTTCACTTCTGAAAAATAATTTTTCAGGGTATAGATTTCAGGACAGTGAGTTTTTTCTTTCAACATTTAAAATATTGCCCTCCACTCTCTTCTTGCTTACATAGTTTCTAAGGAGAAATCAGATGTAATTCTTATCTTTGCTCCTCTATGTAAGGTGTCCCCAATCACCAAACTCTGGCTTCCTTCAACAGTTTTTCTTTCTCTTTGATTTTTTTCAGTTTGAATATTATAGGCCTTGGTATCTTTTTTCAGCAAGTCTCCTGTTCAGTGTTGGCTGAGTTTTCTGGATTGATGTCAAATATTAATTTAGGGGAATTTTCCGTCATTATTGCTGTATATATGTCTTGTTTCTTTGTCTCTTTCTTCTCCTTATGATATTCCCCTTATGCATTTGTTACACCTTTTGTAGTTCTCCTACAGTGTTTGGGATATTCTATTCTTTTGTTTGTTTGCTTGCTTGCTTCTTTAGTTTTAGAAATTGGTATTTAAATATCCTCAGGCTCTGCAACTTTTTTTTTTCTTTTTTTTTTTTGGAGACAGAGTTTTGTTCTCATCACCCAGGCTGGAGTGTCACGGCACAATCTCAGCTCACTGCAACTTCCACCTCCTGGGTTCAATCAATTCTCCTGCCTCAGCCTCCCAAAATAGCTGGGATTACAGGCGCTCACCACCATGTCAAGCTATTTTTTTGGTATTTTTAGTTGAGATGGGGTTTCACCATGTTGGCCAGGCTGGTCTTGAACTCCTGACCTTAGGAGATCCACCCACCTCGGTCTCCCAAAGTGCTGGGATTACAGGCATGAGCCACTACGCCCGGCCAGACTCTGCCATTCTTTCCTCAGTCATGTCTAGTCTAATAATGAGTTAAACAACGGCATTCTTCTTTTCTCTTATAGTGAAGCATTTCTTATTCTTTCTTAGAGGTTTTACTTTTCTGTTTATATTCCCCATCTGTTCTTACCTTCTCTCTACTTTATCTGTTAGAGCCCTTAGCATATAAATCACAGCTATTTTAAATTTCCAGACAGTAAACTCCAACATCCCTGCTACACCTGAGTCTGGTTGTAATTCGGTCTCTTCAAACTGTGTTTTTTTTCTTTTGGTATGTCTTACAATTTTTTCTTGGTAGTCAAACATGATGCACTGGGTAAAAGGAATTGCAGTAAGTAGGCCTTTAGTAATGTGAATGTAATCTTTTTATTATTGAAGTGACTTGCCTCAATGTTTATGGCTGCCGACTGATTAGAGTGGTGGTTGCTGAATTTTGTGGTGGCTGTGGCAATTTCTTGAATGAAGGCAACAATGAAGTTTGTGATATTGATCGGTTCTTTTTCACAGAAAAAAATTCTCTGTAGCTTGTGCTCTTATTTGATAGCATTTTACCCTCAGTAGAACTTTTTTCAAAACTGTAGTCAATTCTCTCAAACTGTGCTGCTGTTTTATCAACTGAGTTTGTATAACAGTATAAATTCTTTCTTGTCATTTTAACAATGTTCACAGCATCTTCACCAGGAGTATTTTCTATCTCAAAAAAATCAATTGTTTTCCTCATTTATAAGAAGCAACTCCTCATCTGTTTTACCATGAGATTGCAGCAATCAGTCACATCTTTGGGCTCCACTTCTAATTCTCTAGTTCTCTTGCTCCTTCCACTACATCCACAGTGACTTTCCCTATTGAAGTTTTGAACTCCTCAAAGCCATCCATGGAGACTGGAATCAGCTTCTTCCAAACTCCTATTAATGTTGGCATTTTGACCTCCTCCCATGAATCATGAATGTTCTTAATGGCATTTAGAATGGGAAATTCTTTCCAGAAGGTTTTCAATTTGCTTTGCCCAGATCTATCAGAAGAATCACTATCACAGCTATAGTCCTATTAAATGTATTTCTTTAATAGGACTTGAAAATCAGAATTACTCTTTTATCCCTGGGCTATAAAACAGATTGTGTTAGCAGCATAAAAACAACATTAAACTCTTTGTATATCTTCATCAGAGCTCTTGGGTAACTGGGTGCATTGTCAATGAACAGTAATATTTTGAAAGGAATCTTTTTTCTGAAAAGCAGGTCTCAGCAGTGGGTTTAAATCATTCAGCAAACCATGCTATAAACAGACACACTGTCGTCCAGACTTCATTGTAGAGCACAGGCAGAGTAGATTTAGCATAATTCCTGAGGGCCCTAGGATTTTCAGAATGGTAAATGAGCATTGGCTTCAACTTAAAGTCACCAGCTCCATTAGCCCCAAACAAGACTTAACCTGTCCTTTTAAGCTTTGAAGTCAAATATTAACTTTTCTTCTCTAACTACAGAAGTCCCAGATGGCATCTTCTTCCAATATAAGGTTGTTTCATTACATTGAAAGTCTATTGTTTAGTGTAGCCATCTTCATCAATGATCTTAGCTAAGTCTTCTGGATAACTTGCTGCAGCTTCTCCATCAGCACTTGTAGCCATATCTTGCATTTTTAGGTTATGAAAAACTTCCTCACCTCTCTTGTCTTCATAGAATTGAAGAGTTATCTTCTCTGAATTAGGCTGTGACTTAAGGGAATGTTGTAGCTGATTTAATCTTTTATCCAGACCATAACATTTTCTCTATCAGCTATCAGGCTGTTTTGCTTTCTTATTGTTCACGTGTACACTAGAGTACAACTTTTAACTTCCTTTAATAACTTTTCCTTTGTGTTCACAGTTTGGCTGTTTAGTGCAAGAGACCTAGCTTCCAGCCTGTCTCAGCTTTCAACATCCCTTCTTCACCAAGCTTAATCATTTCTAGCTTTTGATTTATATGAAAGACGTGAAACTCTTCCTTTTATTTGAACACTTAGAAGCCACCGTAGGGTTATTAATTGACCTAATTTTTATATTCTGTGTCTCAGAGAATAGAGAGCCCTGAGGAGAGGGAGAGAGCTGATGAGCAGCTGATCTGTAGAGCAGACAGAACACACACAACATTTATCAATTAAGTTCATTGTCATTTGAATGCAGTTTGTTGCACCCCAAAACAATCACAATAGTAACACCAAAGGTCACTGATGACAGATAATCATAGCACATATAAAATAAGTTTGAAATATTGTAATAATTGTCAACATGTGACACTGAGACACCAAAGTGAGCACATGCTGTTGGAATAATGGTGCTGAACAATTTGCTCACTGCAGTGTTGTCACAATCCCTCAGTTTTTAAAAACATGCAATGTCTGCAAAGTTCATTAAATTGAAGTGCAGTAAAATGAGATATGCCTGTAACAGAAAATTTAGGCAAATGTTTGGATTACATTATGTACACATACTCAAATTAGTAAACCTTTTAGCTAGGTTTGTGCCTATGGCAACATGGACAATAATGGCCATTCTTGTTCTGCTACTTTCTTTATCGTGGATGTGCCGTTGCATGTGACATCATTTTATCATTTCTTCTACCACTAATGTTTGTGTTGTTGCAGGTCCAGGATTCACTGGAATGCTATAAATATAAATATAAAACCTATCTCTGATGATAATCTAGTCTCTTACCCAAGGGGAGGAACTTTTAAGAGTTGCCAACCCTTTATATGGGCAGAGCCTATTCGATCTCAGTCCTCTTCATATGGGCAGAGCCTATTCGATCTCAGCTACAGACTACAGAAAGCCCAAATCAAATGATTTTATGCCAGAAAGGAATTTATTAGCTATTCTGAATGGAAAGATCAGAGGAGTAGAGCTCACGTCAGGTACAGATTGATGTTACAATGACACTCTTCTGACCTGGCTCTGCTCTCTTCTGTGTGCTAGCTTTGTTCTTAGACAGCTTTTCTTTTGTGTTTCTATGATAAGTGAATCCAATCCAGATCTTCTCTTCTAAACTGTAAGCCCACAGGAAAGAATGAAAGATGCTTTCCAGAATTTTCAGAAAGGTTTCATTGTATCACTAGTTCTAAATGATTCTAATTAGGTCATGGACTCACTTCTGATTTAATCACTGTGCATAGCTAAGGCTCGGGCCATATGATGCACTAGTGAATAAAGAATGAAGTCAACTCTCCTGGAAAACCTTGGTAAGACAGCTGGTGATGGTGGGTGGCTCCTAGGAGAATTGAGATAGTTAGTAGAAGGTGGTGGAATAGACACCAGGCAGCCAAATCAACATGTTGTGTACTCTGGAAAACTGGAGCTAATTTGTGGCTATCTACATCATCTGGTCCTTGATGAACAACTCAAATGTATATTTAATTAGTTTGCAATATTTTTTCTTTTTCATCAGATATCAGGAGAACCCATCCCCAATATTTCAACATAGGTTCTTTGTATTTTCCCTAAGTGTTAGCCGGTCTGAGAAATAAAGAGAAAGGGTAAAAAGAGAGGAATTTTACAGCTGGGTCACTGGGGGTGACATTACATATTGGTAGGTCCATGATGCCCACCTGAGCCACAGATCAGCAAGTTTTTATTAAGGATTTCAAAAGGGGAGGGAGTGTATGAACAGGGAGTAGGTCACAAAGATCACATGCTTTAAAGGGCAAAAAAGGAGAACAAGATCACATGTTTCTGAGGAAACAGGGCAAGGACAAAGCAAAGATCACAAGGCAAAGGGCAAAATTAGAATTACTGATGAGGGCCTGTGTTCAGCTGTGCATGTATTGTCTTGATAAACATCTTTTTTTTTTTTGAGATGGAGTCTCGCTCTGTTGCCCAGGCTGGAGTGCAGTGGCCAGATCTCAGCTCACTGCAAGCTCCGCCTCCCAGATTTACGCCATTCTCCTGCCTCAGCCTCCCAAGTAGCTGGGACTACAGGCGCCTGCCACCACACCCAGCTAGTTTTTTGTATTGTTTAGTAGAGACGGGGTTTCACCGTGTTAGCCAGGATGGTCTCGATCTCCTGACCTTGTGATCCGCCCATCAGGAATTATTACACCAAAGTGAGCACATGCTGTTGGAATAATGGTGCTGAACAATTTGCCCTGGTCTCTTCCTGCAGTATCCTCAGGCTTATTAGGATAGGGAAAAATCCCCGTCCTGGTAATTTGAGGTCAGACCAGTTATCTGCTCTCAAACCCTGTTTTCTGTTGTTTAAGATGTTTGCCTGAGGATACTGCAGGAAGAGACCAGGGCATATTTCAGTCCTTAACCGCATAGGACAGACACTCCCAGAGTGGCCGTTTATAGACTTCCCCCCAGGAATGCAATTCTTTTCCCAGAGTATTAAGTATCAATATTCCTTGCTAGGAAAAGAATTTAGTGATATCTCTCCTACTTGCACGTCTGTTCATAGGCTCTCTGCAAGAGGAAAAATATGGCTCTTTTTGCCCGACCCCGCAGGTAGTCAGACCTTATGGTTGTCTTCCCTTGCTCCCTGAAAATCACTGTTATTTCTGTCCTTTTTCAAGGTGCATTGATTTCATATTGTCCAAACACACATTTTATAGTCAGTTTGTACAATAGTGGTCCTGAGGTGATGTACATCCTCAGCTTATGAAGATAACAAGATTAAGAGATTAAAGTAAGAGTATTATTTGGGAACAGATAAATGTCCATGAAATCTTCACAATTTATGTTCAGAGACTGAAGAAAAGTCAGGCATAAGAAATTATAAGAGTATTATTAGGGAAGTGATAAAAGTCCATGAAATCTTCACAATTTATGTTCCTATGTCACAGTTCCAGCCAGTCCCTCCATTTTGGGTCCCTGACTTCCCAAAACAATCAGATCATATTTACATAATTAGAGTAACAGAATTTTAGTATTTATTCTGTACTTCATTTACTTTGGATGATTTTTCATCTTTAGTCAAAATGCTGTACTCATAGTATCACAATCAATTTAGTTACTATAGAGGAGACTTTGATACCATGAGCTGAAGATTATAACCACAGAGGAAAAGAGAATTATAGAAACCAAAGAGAAAGAGAAAGGAAAAGACTCTGTCTTCATGAAAATGCCCCTCCCATGTTCCCTTTGTAATGACTGATATTTTAAAAGTACATGTTAAATGTGGCTTGTGATTTATCGGTACCATTGTTTTTAAACACACACACACATACATGCACTTTTCTTCATTTTCCCCTAGCGTATGTACTGGATATTTAATAATTAATAATATTGTATAAATGATTAATTGCCATAAATTTCATTTGTATTAGTATTTTGAATACAAGTTAATACATATGAAGTCAGTCTATATGTACACAATTGTTTGTATTAAATAAATTACAAGATTGGTGAAATCAGAAGTAAATTTGACAGGACATGTAATTCATAAGGAATAACTATTGTATAATAGGTGGTATTCACAGGCAAGAACTACAGATATATTCTAAAAGTCAATAATTCTGATAGAACAAGTAGGGAAAAATAATATGAATCAAAAACCTTCTCATATTTGATGTCACTTGCATAGTTATACATTACAAAAATGATGGACTATAATAGAATGAAGCCAAAAAAAAAAACACATCTGACAAAGGAAGTTTTGCATAGGGGTCATTAATGTTAAATAAATATTCAATATTCACTTTCTACACATGAATCTTAAAGGCTCTGGGAGCCTGACTCTCACAGAAGTGTAGTTTTGAATTAACAGGATATACAGAGCTCAGTAAAAGTATTTTAGTTCTCAGTCCCTGGGGCCCTATGAGGAAAAGAGGGAGATATACAGGGATGTCTGCAAGTGTTGTTTCTCTTTTCATTCTACCCCAAGGAAAAAAAAAATTGTCATGCATCTTGCTATAATCTGAATATTTATGTCCTTTCCCTGCCAGAGGTATATGTTGAAATCTTCAAAACCAAGGTATTAGGAGGTAGGGCCCTTGGGAAGTGATTGAGTCATGGGGCACAGCCCTCATAAATGGGATTAGTGTCTTTATCAAAGAGGCCCAAGAGAGACCACTTGTCCGACTTCTACCATGTGAGGTTAGAGCTAGATGATGGCTGCCTACGAAGAAGCAGGTCCTCACCAGATACTTACTCTGCTGGCACCAGATCTTGGACTTTTCAGCCCCCAGAGCTATAATACATTTCTGTGGTTTACAAGGCTCCAGTCTATGGTATTCTTTTATAGCAGTTGAACAAAGACACATTCTCTGTAAGCCAATATACTATGTGCATTTTACACATTTACGAGTTTCTAATAAATGTTAGGTACAATTTCCAACGTGACTTAATGTTTGAGTCCACAGTACACTGTAATCTCCACTAAGATCTCAGAATGATTATCTCGAATAACTCTCATTAATAAAACATTAGGTTGACCAAAGAGAAAGAAAAAAAGGAAGAGGTGGCTTTAGCTCTTGGGAGAAGTCTTCTTTAAATAACAAGAATAACAGTATGGTGTTATTTATTACCCATAGATAGGGTAATCATTTCAACTTTACAGGTTTGCTTAGAACAAATACTAAATCTAAGCTTTGTGGAGAATTCTTTATTTACCTGAAATTGCGTGAAAAAAAATTTATGTGTTTGTATTTGTATTATTTTATGTGAATACTACTATCATTACTCATATTGTTATACTATTGTCTAAAAGTGCAATAAACTAGCATATCAAATCTTGTATATCTTTAGATTTGTGATATTTTAATGTATTTTATGTACATATGCAGCAATTCACCATGTAACCCTCTATTTCCAGTTCAGAAACAAAAATTCATCATTTTACTCTAACTATAGTAGTTCCTCCTTATCTGTGGTTTTGCTTTCCATGGTGTCAGTTACCCACAGTCAACTGCAGTCCAAAAATGAAAAATGTCAGAAATAAACAATTCATAAGTTATAAATTATACGTCATTCTGCATAGCATGTTAAAATCTTACACCATCTCACTTCATCTTCCTCAGGATGTGAATCATTCCTTTTTCCAGCATATCTATGCTGTAGATGCTCTCTGACTCCATTAGTCACTTAGTAGTCCTCTTGTTCATCAGGTTGACTGTAATGGTATCACAGTGCTTGTGTTCAAGTAACCCTTATTTTCCTCAATAATGGCCCCCAAGTGCAAGAGTAGTAATGCTGGCATATTGTTATAGTTGTTCTATTTTATTATGAGTTATTGCTGTTAATCTCCTATTGTGCCAAATGTATAAATTTTATCAAAGGTATATCTGTATAGGAAAAAAATCATACTATATACAGGGTTTGGTACTATCTACAGTTTCAGGAATTCACTGGGGGTCTTGGAACATATCTCCTGCTGATATGCAGGAGAACTATATGCTTTCAAAATTTTTCCCAAATCTCTGACTTTCTGAGTATCGGTTACAGAATTGGAGCACAGGATCTCTAGGAAGCACTTTGCTTTACCTCAACACCCAAGATATTATTTTCACTATGTCTAAAATATCTTATCCTGTTAGAAGGAGAAGGAAAAAAAAGAAAACTTTTCCATTCCAATTTGATTTGCTTTAGTTTTGTTGCTGATGCCAAGCATAGTTAGAAGAGATGGAAAGTGACAGATAACAGAATAGTCGCTTCTGTGTGGCTTACAGATGCAAAGCAAAGCATCTTTATTGATATCCTTTTCAAAGAGTTCACTGAGGTGCAGCTCACAGTTGTCAAGTGGAATGGAAAACAGAAATCCCTTTGAAAATAAGAGACAGAATTCAAGGTCAGTCTCCCCTAAGCCAGTAGTCCCTATACTCTCACCTTTTTGGAAATGGTAGATCATTTATCTGGGTTTGTTCACTGGATGCTGATGGTATCACACCTTATCACTCTCTAAAGGAAAACTTGGCTAGCATATTTAAAACAACAATTTATCTTCTCTTGTCCCATAAGCTAATTTGAACCCCAAAATATTTCACTGGGAAAAACATTTACAAATTGCAATGCTTTTAAGAGATATTAAAACTTTCTTATATCTGTCATTCAAAGTTAAGTTATAGTGGGCATATTATATCTTAGATGAGTTCACTGTGCCTACTACAATTATAAATTTTAGAAAATATTCACAGCATTCAGGACAAGAGGAGAATTATTGCATTGTTTCTATGTGAGTGGCAACATGTACTTCTTGGTTATCTTTTCTCTATGTCTTTCATACTGCATTTCTCTAGAGAGAAAACACTTATGATGAATTGCTGAGTTCATCATGTTACCACTGCACAAGATGCTTAAGCCAGAAGCGCTCAAATTTCAGTTCCACCCAAGTTTCTGATTCAGTAGTGTTAACAAAAAGAGTCAAACTTGGTAAAACACTTGAAGAGAATTTTTTGAGCCATATATGAGTGACCAATGGTCTGTGACACAGTCCTCAAGAGGCCTTGAGAACAGGTGCCTAAGCCGGTCAGGCCACAACCTGGTTTTATACATTTTACAGAAACATAAGACATCAATCAGTACACGCAAGGTGTACATTGGTTAAGTCTGAAAAAGCAGGATAAATGGAAAGGGCAGGGGCCTTCCAGGTCATAGACAGATTCAAAGATTTTCTGATTGGCAATTGGTTGAAAGAGTTATCAATAGAAGGAATTTGGAGTTACAATAAGGGACTGTGGAGACCAACGTTTTCTCATGCAGATGAAGCCTTCAGGTAGCAGGTTCAGAGAGAATAGATTGTAAATGTTTCTTATCAGACTTAAGGAGTCTGTCCTATCAGGAATTTCTAAAGGGAAAAGGATATATTTAGGCATGCTGGGAAGGGGGACCTTCCCAACATGGCCCGAACTCGTTTTTCAGGTTAATGCTGGAATGCCTGGCCAAGAGGAGGGGTCCATTGAGATGGTTGAGGGGGTTAGTTGTTTTTTTTTTTCTTTGGTTTACAGGAAGTTTGGGATGAGGGATGAGAACTTTTAGTTTTAACAATGTTTTATGTGATGCTGATGTTGCTGGTCTGGGAACCACACTATGAGAATCATTAGCCTAATCTATAGTTAATTTATTAGACATAGAAAATTTATCATAATAATCTATTATTTCATAAATAATATATTATCACAGATATCATAGATAATATATTAGAATTAGAAATTCATAAACCATAGATAAATTGATTAGTCATCAGCATTAGGGTCTTAAATTATTGCTTCATTAGAAGTATGAGGGATATATAAAAACACCTGAACTGTAAATATGTAGAATATAATAAAATAGATCAAAATCTCTATCACATCTACGACAAAATCAATTCAGTGAAAATGATACTTTGAGACCATTAAAATATGGGTGTGCTCCAAAAATCTAAGGTTATGTTTTCTTCCAGTAGGTACTTTAGAAACTGTGTTCAATTATGGAAAGATATATTATGTTTTCTTGCACACCTAAGTGTTATGGCCAAAAAAAATTGTGTTTTATTCATTTATAGTGGTAAGCATTTACTGGTGCTTTCCTACTGACAGCTAATGCAGTGATTTTCAATTGCTGTGCCAAGTTTAATTGATGTGTAAATTTCATATTTGCTTCATCAAATCTTGCTACAGGTGTAAATTTTACACTTCTTACAACTGAATATTCATATTGCCAGATAATTTTGAATGTTCCTATGACACTAGAAACCAAAGTACATTTTTCAAAGAATAAATAAGAAATAAAGTGTAACTTTAAGTCAGAGACAAATAAATCAATAAATAATAACAACAAAAAGAGCTCATGTTTACAGAAATACAGGAGGGCTTTGTTTCATTATTAAGCATGAAAGAGCTATAGGGGCAATAAATAGTTCTCCTCTAAAGTAAAACAACAAATAGCAACAAAGAAAACATTCCTAAGGATGTTTAAATTAAGAGTAAGACAAAAGGAAGTGGTGAATATATCATCCACAGTTACAATTTAATGTTCTGCATCTTTTAATCCCTTCAAGCATACCTCCCCACAGAAGCTAGTATTACTTAAAATTGCCCTAAGATTACAGACAGGATGAAAACTATAGATTTAGAGTTGAATTGCATGATCTATTTAAACAAAACAGGAAGGATAAAGCAACTATCTCTTCATGTTAATGTGTATTGCTTATGAAAACTAAAGGTATTTAGACTTTACTTCCAAAGAATTGAATCTATGAATTTGGAAGTGACCTCAGGAATCTACATTTATAAATGATTACAGTAAGGACCAACTTGAAAAACTCAGGAAGAGAGGGTAATCCTTAGTAGGTTCTTCTCTATCTGGTCTTTCTTACTCTACTGCAATAACTTTACCATGCATAAGGATTCACCGCAGATCATTACCCTTCTATTTAGCTACATTATCAAAAAGAAATGCAACACTCCATAAGATACTCCCTTTGTACATTCTGCCAAAGGAAGTGAGTACACATCAACTTCTTATCAACTAGTCTCCTTAAAAATAAGAAATTTAAAGACTTAAATAGGGCCAGGCACGGTGGCTCACACATGTAATCCCAGCACTTTGGGAGGCTGAGTTGGGCAGATCACCTGAAGTCAGGAGTTCAAGACTGGTCTGGCCAACATAGAGAAACCCCATTTCTACTAAAAATACAAAAATCAGCCAGACATGGTGGTGCATGCCTGAAATCCCAGCTATGTGGGTGGCTGTGAGAGGAGAATCACTTGAACCCAGGAGGCAGAGGTTGCCATGAGCGAAGATCCTGCCACTGCACTCCAGCCTGTGATGACAGAGCCAGACTCCGTCTCAAACAAACAAACAAAAAAGACTTAAATAGTTAAAAATGGCTCTTTCTCTGCAAAATGCAAAGGTTTGCATAAGAATTTTATCGTTTTAGGACTGAAAATCACATGGTCCACGAAATTCCTTTGTCCTGGGCAAACCATGGAAGTTGGTAACCCTACCAGGAGTTCTGTGATTTTCATGTTTTATTCCCAGCTACCTATGAAAACAAACGTGCTAATAAACAAAGAAACTTCAATTGAGAGTTTTTTCTTCTTTTTCAATTGCACTCTTGTTCTTATTCTGCTGATGCCCTTCACATATTTTCAGAACAACAACAACAGAAAAACAAAACATCAAATAGCTATCCAATCCATGAGTGACTTGAGGGCAAACCTGGAATTGTATTTACCTTTTCATCCCCAGTATCTAGCCCAGTGTCTGACACTGTGAGAGGTATTCAGTAAGAAAAGAAGTTGGAGGACATTAAAATATTGCTTTCCATCTGTATCAAAGAAGTCATTTCCTTCGGTGCATATGCTCTGAACTGGTTCTCCTCACCCCTACCTACGCACAAACATGTTTTCATCAATCTTAAACTATGCTCCCCCTTGCAAATTAGGTTTGCTCTTCCAAATGCATTTCATAAAATAGAAGCCCTCAAATTTATCTGTCAGAAGAATTGTTGAAGTGCTAGAGAGGAGGTCCATTATCTGTTGTGAAGTTTGCTTTAGGGAAATAAAGAAATGCAGATATTTGTATAACCAAAGACTAGGACATTCTTCCCAACCCTTTTGATGTATGGCAACAAGGATGCAAGTAAAGTCAGATTAAGTTCAAGCACATTTCTCCTGATTTCTATTGACATATGCCAGCCATTCCGATGGTAGAAAAGCTTCTTTCCATGAGGGTGAAAACTATAATAACAAATACCATGCTCAGACACCAAAGTGAACACCCTCCCTCAAGCATCCTGGAGATTTTTCAGTGAAGAGGCTTAAGGAAGAAACTCTGCCCCTTGTTTGAAACACGTATCACAGAAACATGAACAATAATTAGGAGTTCAATAATCAGTAAATTCATTATCATCACTCCTTATCAATTCAAGTTATGAAGACTCCCAAATATACAGGAATGTGTTTGTGTATGTGTGTGTGTGTGTGTGTACACACATACCTGCGCTGGTGTGTTTTGGGCTATAAGACAGTATAACAGAACTTTGAAGGAGATACAGATTTCAGTCCTATACAAAGAACAAGTGACTTGGTAGCTGGCATTTCACACCGATGTAGTTGATTTGAAAACTACATGTAAATTATTCTTCTCCCCAACTCTTAATCTTTGCCCTTTTACTAACCACACAAACTTCCTTACACATTTCAGTCACCCATTAATAATGACCAGATATCTCTAAAAAGCATTCTTTGAACCATAGCCTTTCAACATAGTCTTTCAGTATTTCATCACTCCTGACTTCTCCACTCATATTTTCTCCTCTTTTCTGCATGTAACATCCAATTCAAGGCCTTTTCTTTCCCTCCTACCCACATCTCATCATTTTGAAGCCTTTTCTTCAGCATTCTAGCTCCTCTCACTTTGACAAACAGATTGATGAAAGACAGGAGCATGTGGCTTCTACAAAGTTTTTTCACTTAGGCAGTATAGGATGACATAGTCCAGTCAAATTCTTCCAAAGCTCAATAGGCATTGAGAATATTTTTTTTTATTTGTTCCATCTCATACCCCATCTCTACACCAACAAACAGCTGGCTTTGACAGTATGTTCCATTTTGATGTCAATCCAGGCATATGATAGATGGGGCAAAGCTTTAACATGAGTGATTCAATTAGGACGGGGAGGAAACACATTGGTAATAAAATGATGGGTGCATTTACTTGATTACAGCTGACACAATCATTTTAATGGTACTGCTTCCCACCATTAAGACCTTTGTATTTGTTTTGGATTTGGGGACGGGAGGAAGATTTTGTTTGTTTGTTTTGCTTTGCTTTTTTGCCTTAACACTTGTCATCCAAAAGGCCACCAGGATGGCTAAATAGTAGAAATGAGTGCTTTGTTGGCAATATCAGTTTGCAAATCAGAGAAGAGAAAGTATTCCATGAGGACCAAAGGTACCCTCTCTTCCAAGGAAGGCCAGGTTGGGTTTTATGCCTCATAGAGGTGATATCATACATGTTAAGCAGGTTTAGGGGGAAAGCCATACATATTTATGAGGGGAGCCGAGTGTATGGGGATTGGATGAACACGTATGTAACAGACATCCCATGTTCACTTTGGGGCAGGGTTTTAGCATTAAAATGAGGTGGAATTTTTCTTATATGAAAAGGTAAACTGTAGGACACAAAGATGGTTTGTGGGCAGCCTCTGTAAGCCGGCTGTCTCTAGTTTAAGGTCTGCAATCGCTCAAGAGAAAAGAATGTTTGCAAAGCCAGTTCTCTGTTCAATCATAGTAATGGTCTGAAATGTACATCAGCATTGATAGCTCCTATTGTTAGGGAGTTTAGCCATAAGAATTTAGAAATGTGCCACACCAGCCAGACCCTGAACCCTTGACCTGTAGGTCACTTGGTTTTCTAAATCTTAGAGTTCATCTTAGTTGATAAAGGGGTGTCTATTTTGGTCTCCCAGATCACACACTCACTAATAAGTTTTGTGATTTCCTTGGAGACCAGTGCAACCCACCAGAATGGCTTCATGGAATATCATTAAAGTGTATCTTGCAAAATATGCCATTTGACTCTTAGGCACTTCCAAGGCCAATAACAGTTTTGGTAAAAAAATAATAATAATAATTAAAATAATAAAAATAAAGTTTATATACACTCTGCAAAAGACACTGTAATAGCATACACTAGATATTTAGGGATAAGTCAATGATTTTTTATTGTTGCCAATATAAAATCATCACAGAGAAAGAAACAATCTTAGTTGCAACACATCTTATGTAGACTATAGACTTGTATGAGTCATCAATTTTTATAGATTAACGCATGAAAAGTTTTACAGTTTCATGAAGTCTGTTTTAAGAAAACAGAAAATGACAGGTCATGTGAGGAAATGACTGCCATGGACACAAGGAGACATAGAATTTGGGGGTCTGTACTCATCAGCATTCACCCTTTGAGCCAGCTCATAATAAAGTTTACACACTCTTTGATTGAGATGGTAAGACACTCAAAAGATCCTTTGGGAAGCAGTGATTATTTTGTTAACTTAGTGCTACATTAAACTAAGTTTATTCATCTTGGCAAAAAAATATGGTGATCTCCCTGGGTATATTTTTGTCATCCAGGGAGGAACTTGTGGTGTATAAAGAAAAACTGACCTGGAAAAGGAGGTCAACATATCCCTGCAACATGTGTTTGCAGAGGAAATGCTAGAAGAACAAAACGCAGAACAGGGGACCTAGTTGGAAGCAGAAGAGATGGAAGTTCAGGATCTCAAGGACTGAGAAGTCTCTCTTGCCCAAGCAGATGTTCTGGGTAATCATTAAGACTTGTTTTATTTTGCAGAAATGATGCTGCTTTGAAGAGCGAGGGCTTTTATTGAAATTCTAGTGACATCTCTGTCACCATCTTGTTAGACTGGAGATGGCTGAGTTTTGAAATGCTTTTTTAAGTTACTTATTCTCTTTCAAGCATAAAACAATGGCAGAATTATGAAGGTTGGAAAGGGTAGTGATGGAAACGCTTAAAGAGTGAGGTTATGAATTTGGGGGAGGGTTTTTGCCTTTAAAAAAACGAAATCACATAAGAAAGCAGTGGACCATCTCACTCTTGAATTCACAGCTTCTTTGTCACATTGTTTTCCTCAAATTAGATTTATAGAAGAATTTTTCATTTAGTTTTAAATAATGTTTAGATTTCAAAAGTGAGATAATATTCCTGAATGGGAGTCTACTCTCATGGATGGGTAAAACTAACTCCAAATCATCAATCCTTGATTGTTTCATTGTCTGTCCCTATTTTGAGTTGCTAATGATATGTTAAGGGAAGATTTACCCTGTACGTACTTTGGAAGCTCATTTTTCCTCCATTTCTCCATTAGCAAGAATAATTTTTGGTTAAGTTTCAGTAGCTTATCCATACCACCGCCAATATTCAGAGACAAGATTATGTACATTCACCACAATTTTTCTAGCATGAACTTCTGGGAGACATAATATTTTCCCATTTCAGCTGTTTGATCATATCTGACATTAATTTCATTGGGTGTTCTGAGTCATTTTAGAGATGAAGAAAGGAAGGAAGATGAATATTAGAAGTTTTTTGAGACTGCAAAGTTCATTATAGAATGACTATTTGCTTACATATATACAGCCATGGCCCATTCAAAGTCATATAAAACATGTGTGAATAAAAGGTATTATAGACTGGGCACAGTGGCTCACACCTGTAATTCCAGCACTTTGGGAGGCTGAGGCCGGCAGATCACAAGGTCAACAAATCAAGACCATCCTGGCCAACATGGTGAAACCCCATCTCTACTCAAAATCGAAAAATTAGCTGGGCGTGGTGGCACGGGTCTGTAGTCTCAGCTACTCAAGAGGCTGAGGCAGGAGAATCAGTTGAACCTGGGAGGTAGAGGTTGCAGTGAGCTGAGATCACACCACTGCACTCCAGCCTGGTGGCAGAGCGAGACTCCGTCTCAAAAAAAAAAATTATTATAAAAATATTTTATATTACAAAAACAATGCTATATATTGTAATTTTTAAATGGTCTTTTTGGAGCATTTTTTAAAAGCCTTTATTTTATAATTCTCCTGTAATCTCTCTTTTATTAGAGAACATTAAACAAGAAGTCATGGGCCCTGATCTGGAGTTGAGCAGACCAAAGATTTACATGTAAAACAATTGAAGAACAAGAAAATCAAGTTCAAGTTTCTGTGTTAAAGAGTACAGAAGTATACACAATCCTATTCCATAATGACCCTCCACCTTGTCAAAGATATCATAGAAAATGATTTGGCTTGCCAGTCCAAGTAAGAGATACAGTACAGGCAAAGTATCCACAGGAGAAGGTACAAGCATGGTGTGCACATTTTAATGTATCATCTACAAAGGAGCAGAAGGCCTGGGGGAAGGAGCAGGAAGAAAGAAAGTTCAGAAGGAAAGAGACATGACGCCTATGTCTACACATCAAACTAAAAATTAAGATAAAATCTTTTTATAAATGTCTACTCAACTTAGAAGCATGGGTATCCGTTTGTAATTTTGTTTGTAGATTTTATATTTTTGCATAGAATTTACCATTTCCAGTTGTGACTGTTTTCAATGTCTTCATTTAACTGAATCTATCCTGGGTATCCCCCCAACCAAAAATTATGGCATGTGCTTTTTATTTTGCTTTAATTGTTTCAGTGACAGGTAAAATGATGCTCTAATTTCTAAGAAACCGAAAGAGTGAAGTTGTCCACTCTTGCTCTGATTCCATAGTCAAAAGCAGCTGGAGTTTAACAAGGTCCAGACAGTTCAGACCCAATCGAGGCAGCTTATTTTCCTTTTCCACCTCGGACTGTAAAAGACCTGGTGTCAGGTTATCATTTCCAGAAAACATCTACGCCAGCAAAACCTGCAGATACAGACTTTTTTCCCTTTCTGAATTGTTAGTTGGTCTCCTAGCACATTTTGAACGTAACCTTTTTAATCCCTGCATTTGCAATTAGAGATTAAAATTCCATTCCAAGAGCCATTCAGCAGATGGCATAGCATGAAGAAACTGGAGGTATTTTAAAATTGTATTTATACAGAACACCAGATTAATTTGCCAGTCTGTTTCTTCCTGAGCTTATACATTCTCTTGTGAAAATTGATTGTTTAAGATGTAGATTTCATGTGCTGGGATTTAGCATTTTTATAGGATTTTAAAGCATCAATTAATCCATCTCTTTTGTTCAGCACAGTAGATTTAAATATAGAAGTAAAATCTATATTTAAAGAAACTGCTCCTTAAGAAGATTAAGTCACCTGTGCAAGGGTCACCAAGGTAGGGTCAGAAAGGCCATATGATAATGGAACAGGGAGGCCACTGAACCAATGCATCTATTAAAAGGAAACTCATCATATCTTAGGCAATTTAGAAAGTTTGATTTTTAATTAAGATTTTTCCTTTAGCTTTCTCCAAAAGACTTTTAAAATTCTTATAGCTTTTAAATGTTTATTGACATATAATAAATATAAAAAGCACATAAATCATACACGTATAGCTTGCAGAATGTTTTTAAAATGACCACATAACTCCCTCCCAGATTGAAAAATTAAAAAGTTGCTGGTACCCCAGAAGCTCCATCATGCTCCTTCCCATTTCCTCCCATAAGTGAAGCACTATTCCAATTCTAGCACCAAAGATTATCATACATCTTACTGAAATGTATGTAAGTAGACGCATACTTACTTGTTTGTGACTGCTTTATTCACACAACATGTTTGATATTCATCTATACTGCTGCATGTAGGGGTATTTTATTCATTGTCATTGTGATACATAAATACATTTTATAAGTATGTCACAAGTTATTTATTTCACTGTTGATGAACACTTGGGATCTTTGTCATTTAGGACCGGGTTCTCAGCCCCCGGGCTATGGACCAGTACCTGGACATACAACAGGTGAGTGATGGGCAAGTGAGCATTACCACCTGTGCTCAGCCTCCTGTAGTGGCAACAGATTCTCATAGGCATGCAAACCTTATTATGAACTGTGCATGAGAGGGATCTAGGTTGCGTGTTCCTTATGAGAATCTAACTAATGCATGACGATCTGAGGTGGAAGAGATCCCGAAACCATCCTCCCAGCCCCCACTTTCCACCTCACCCCATCCATGGAAAAATTGTCTTCCACAAAACTGGTCCCTGGTGCCAAAAAGGCTGTAGACCACTGGTTTAGGAGATTACCATGGGTGCTTTCATGATCATTTGTATGTATGTCTTGGTAAACATGTGTATACATTTCCTATAGGATTAGACCGAGTTGTGAAATAGCTGGGTGAGTTTTCCAAAATGGTTATACCTATTTACATACTTACCAGCAGTATATGAGGGTTCCAATTGCTCCACATTCTCTGTAGCACTGGGCAGTTTTAGCAATCTAGTGGGTATACAGTAGTTTTGTGTTATAATTTTGTACTTCCCTGGTGACTAACAAAGTTAAACGCACTTTCATATTTATTGGCCATTTGTGACATAGCCATTGAAGTCATTGGCCATTATTAAATTTATTCATCTTTTTTTTTTTTAAGAGCTCTCGCTGCATAGTAGATGTAAATCTTTTGTGAGATACGCATATTGCAAATTATTTACAGACTGTGGTTTGTTTTTTCACTCTCAAGTCCTTAAGCAGCTCTTAATAATTTTAAAGAAATTCAGTTCATCAATAATTCCTTATTTTTCTGTATGGTTAGTGTGTTCTATGTTTTCTTTAAGAATTTTCTTCTTCTCTGAAGTTCACAAAGTGAACTACGCTCTTTTCTAAAATCTTTATTATTTTGCCTTTCAAACTGAGTCCACCATCCACATTTATTTTTATATGGTGCCAATGAGGAATTATTATTTTCCAGTTAGACTTCCTATTGATCCAGCACTGCTTATTGAAAAGAACTCTCATCCTCAGTGCACTGCAGTGATATCTTTTTATTAACTCAATTGATCCTTTATGTATGGGTCTATTACTAGACCCTATTCTATTTGTCTATCCTTGTGTCAATAACACATGCCTTAATTATTGCAGTTTCACAAGTCTTAATATCTGATGGAATAACTCCTCCAATTTTGTTCTTCGTATTCAATAACTCTTTTGCTATTTTAGTCTTTTGCATTTCCATATATACCTAAGAATCACTTACCAATTTCCACAAGAAAATATAACTTACGGATATTTTGACTGAAATTGTATTGCACTCCTAAATTATTTTGATGGAAATTGACATTTTTGCAATACTGTCTTTTATTCCATCAATACGGTATAACCCTCCATTTATTGAAGTCTTTAATTTCTCACAACAACATTTTGTTTTCTGTGTAACACACATCATTTGTTGTTTCTCTAGTTTTGCTATTAAATTGGATAATAAAATCATTGTCTTTTTAGGTTTTTCTTTTTTAATATACACATTTTAAGGCAATACATTTCCCTGTAATTATGACTGTTGCCACGCCCCACATGTTTGAGTAAATGGTATTTTTATGATTTAGTTTGAAATGTTTTCCAAATTTTGCTTTTATTTCTTTTTTGACCTATGAATTATTTAGAAGTGTAAGCTATATTATCAAAGATAGCTTTTTGTTATTGATCTTCCACCAATTTCACTCTGGAGGAGAGCACACTCTGTATGATTCCAATCTTTGGAACTTGTAAAGATTTGCTTTAGGAACCAACATGTGGTCTATTGTATGTACATTTGAAATACAGATGCTGATACAGATGTTGATACAGGGTTCTACATGTGTCAATAAGGTCACATGAGTTGCTAAAATTTTCTATGTGTCTGCTAATTTTTTGTCTATTATATCATGTAAGAAAGGTTCATTAAAATCTTCAACTACAACTTGTAAAGTTAACTATTTTTTAATATTAGGTTTATTAGGTTTGCTTTATTTACTTATGTTACTTTATATAAATAGAATTGTTATATTTTTATAATAAATTTATCCATTTATCATTATGAAATGTCTGTGCACAGCCAGTCATATTCTTTTTCTCAGTCTACTTTCCTGATGTTAGTATATCTATGCAAGCATTGTCCGATATAGTATTTACCTCTTCTATCTTATTTTTAATCCTCTCAGTATTTCTCTGTTAATATTTTCATGCTATATCCCTTATAAAAAGTATATATTCCAGGATTTTTTTACATCTAGACTAAGAATACTTGTTTTACTTGGGTTTTTTAGTTCATTTACATTTAATGTCATTATTAATATATTTTGGTTTATCTACTACCTTATTTTTTGTTTTCTAAAGACCACATCTGTTTTTTTATTCATTTTGCCTCCTCTCTTGTAGTCTTTTGAAGTAACCAACAATATTTAGTTTTATTTTCACTCACGATTTGCTTGTTATACCTTATTTTATTATTTTTAAATGTTACCCTAAAGATTATACTACCATACCTGACTCTTAAATTCTACTATAAATGAGTACTTTTGCAACTTCCAGGAAAATGCAAGCATTTTAGAATACTGTAAATAAATTAACTCCTCTCCAAAATTTCGTATAATTCTAATTTATTTTAATTCATTATATTTATTATTTTAAGTGAATATACATTTAGGTTTACCCACATATTTACTTTCATTGTTCTTCATTACTTTCTAAATTTCATATTTTTATTAGGAATCATTTTCCTTCTGCCTGAAGAATACCCTTAAATTTTTCTTCTACTGTGAATCTCCTGACAATGGATTCCTTTTTCAGTCCTGATACTGTTATTTTCTTCACGTTGAGTTTTTAAGGTTGTGTATTATTTCCTGTCATCACTTTAGAGACATATTTTAATGTCTTCTGGCTTCCATTATTTGTGCTGACTATCCATTCATCACTCTTGCTATACCTCTGAAAGCAATGTGTTGTTATACCTCTTGTTGTTATACCTCTGAAAGCAACTTTTCTTAGCTATTTTGTAATATTCTCTTTATCTTTGGTTAGACAGACCATTATGAACATAGATCTCCAGTTAGGGACTCTGGGAAATGTGTGAAGCTTTGCTAAAATGTATTGCATCTGGTCCTGCTGTCTCTCAGCATCCACCTGACTAATTAACTCACTATCACAATCTAACCTACAGAGTATGCTGTGTAAGTCCGAGTCTCCTCCCAGATTCTGTAACCTCATAGGCTGTTGTGCACACATAACCATATAATGCATTTAAAGTGCTTAGCAGGGTATCTGTTACAGAATAAAGCCCAAAGTAAACTCTAGTTAGGACTATGATGAAGGTGATAGTGTTGATCATGAAATGAGCAGATACACAGATGCTGGCAGCATTCTATTTTGGTGGATTATCAGTAAGAGAGCAGCAGGGGGATGCTTCCTTTACTCTTCTAAAATGTACTACTGGCTTGAAAGAATAGGGATTTTAATCAGTCATGGAGCATCTTGCTTCTCCTCATTTTGTGAGATTTTAAAGTAAGGTCATTAAAGACAATGTGGTGGTCCAAAATTACATCAAGAAACACTTTTTTCCCTTTATCTTTAAAATGTAAATGGAAGGATAGTGATAAATATTAAATTGGAGCTCCTGAATCTCTGACATTCCAAATGTAGTCATTTTTTGTGATTCAGAGGAATTCTGTGTTGTCAATGTTTTTAAACACAGTAGTTCACTCACTTAATAGATAACCCCACAAGATCATCTGCAAGACTTAGATACAAGATCTAAAAGCCCTTCAGAGTGAAAGTAACATAAAGGAAGGAATTACTGCAGGCTTCTGCCTGTGCCTCCTCTTACATGAAAGCCCTGCCACTACTGGCATTATTGTGTCAGGCCAAAACCTAATTCTTATTACCCTGACTTGTGAAATGGAGAAAATAGAAAATTCTTCAAATTTTGTGGGAATTATTACTATCAGTTCACCATTACAAGCATTATAAAAATGTCTTAATCAAAAAGAGAGGAAGAAAACGAAGCCTAGATTACTCAGAAACCATGACATCATATCCATCTTCTTTCCAGCTTTATCTAAATACATCAAAATATTCATTGTTCCTTAATTATACTCTCATTCATTCATTCCCAACTATTTGTAAAGAATCTACTATCTTTCGGACATTGAAATACAACATTACACCTTGGACCCTTCCTTAACAAGTTTATGATCTGGTAAAAGATCATTATTATTCCATTATTTACACTGCCCCCTTAATCTGAACATAATTCCTTACTACCAACTTGACTCAGAAAATATTTTTTACTACCTTCAAGCAATCTGGATTGATCTGCCCTCCTCTTCAAAGTTTTATTTTTACCTTGACTATAGCACTTAAAACACTGGGTCATATGGAACAGTTAGTCATATATATGGTAAATTCCATTATGGAAAGGATGGTACTTTTAAATTTAGCATCTTAGTTATTTCTGTCTCCAAGAGCACTTGTAGCTGCATCTATAAGCAGACACTACACATACATAAACACACATGGACAAAATAATAAAATCTATTTTCCTGTGGAATTATATATTTTTAAAAACACTTTCTCACATAACTTTTCTTTTAACCTCAAATAACTTTTAAAATGTATTCATGTGAAAGAAAAAAAGGTTGCTTAAATGACCTGCTAAAAGTCATCAAAAGATAAAGCTGGGAAACATACCAAAAAAAAAAAAAAAAAAAAAAGAGTTTCACCTCCTGGTCCAGTGATTTTTCTACCACAATCTTATTGCCTTCTAAAAGCCATCCTACAATTTGTCACTTTCACATGGACTTTGAAGGAACATTTAGGCAGAAGACTGGAATTCAGAAATGAGAAAGATCAGGAGAGTGAAAGATTTACTACCTTCTTGAAAAGGATGAAAAAGCTATTGTTAACAAAGCACAAGGCTACATTCTAAATGCAATTCTAGTCAACAAGCTCTGATACTATTTACCCACTAAAATATAATCTAAGTCAAAACCTTTTTACCTCTATGAACTGCCAACGTATTCAACTTCATATTCATAGCAGTAAGGTTCAAGGCTATGTTCATCACTCAATAAACCCTATGATATTGGTTATTATGCTAAGAAAACACATGACTGATTTATCCAAATATGTATGTAAATCAATACATATATATGAATTATGCATAGATATATACATACGCATACACACATATATATATAATTGCTTGTCATTGTAAAGAAGTAGCACTAGACAAGCTCCTAGTTCAGACAGCTCTCTCATTAAATATTCTACAATCCCAACTGGAGAAAGGAGACAGCTGGACAGAATCCAGTGACCTGAGCCTGGAATTCTGAACTATCTTCTTTTGATCCATCAGTTTCTTCAATCATTTAATCTTTTCTCTTTTTTTGAAAACTTAGATCTGACTTAAAGTTATTTTTCAACATGCATGGTTTTCTGGCTAATAGTGGTACTAGAAACGAAGTATGCTTAAAAAGGCATTTGGATCCATCAAGGGGGATATAACTGTCTAAAACAAACTAGGTCAGAGTGGTCATGTTTCCAACATTCCCAGTGACTAACAGACATGAGACTTCGCTGAATTCCACTGATCTCTTCTCCTTTACCTGACCAGTTCTCCCACAGTCATTTGAATAAGTTTATCCAGTGAATCAAGAACTGTCCAATGATGCTGAGCTCATCACTTTTTCCTGTGCCTCGGGGTGATAGAAGAAATGATATTTTGACATCTTTATTGTCTTCCCCCCAAAAATGGCTTTGTAGCTGAGGAATAAAAAGGGAGAAACAAAGGCATGAATTTTATTGTATTTTATATTTTTATTTTTTTCTGCTGGATAAGGAAGCTTTTACTGTATTATCACATCATAGGGAGGAAAGCAAAGCAAGTAACTTGGTGTAATAGGTTTCTCTGCATAGTGCCTCTTAGTACCAAGGGAACATATAGAAATCGCTCCCATCAGTAAAGCACCTGAAGAGGGGATTGAGAAAAGTTAGATACAAAAGATTTTGTTTGTGCTACCATAAAGTCACAACTATAAAAACTTAAAAACATGCCTCTCTTCCCTTACATACTTAAAATACCAAAAATGTTTTCTTAGAATAATTTAAATCAAGAAGAGGTCTCTATCTTTTGACAATTTGGGAGGGTCTAATTGTAGCCTATGTACACTAAATGTTTCTCTTTGTTTTACCTTCCAGCAATTCACATATACACCTTTTAAAAGGATTTTAGTCTTCAGGTGTTTCTTTCAAACTCTCCCAAGTTTTAATTCTCAATTCACATGACAGGGCTACAAGCAAGTGCAGAACCTGATTTATTGCTGTGGGGATAAGGTTCTCTGTATAAAATACCAGCCCTGTTGGCCAACTGGCAGCCCTCTGGTTTGCATACTCTTGCCATTACTTCCAGGCCATTAAGCTCATCTTGAGTAGATATTTTACTGTCATTAATAAAAGAGGTGTAATGACATTCAGTGATTTCATGACTATAGCAATAAATGGGGGAGGGGTGATGATGAAAAGGAGACTTACAGGCATTGGATTTCAACTAAGTTGTATGAGAAAAAGAAAAGTTAAGAAAGCCAGCATTTTAAAGCACTGATTATCAACACATTTGTTTCATTCAACAAAAATAAATTGAGGGCCTACAATGAGTCAGACACTGTTTTGGGTGCCAAAGGATAGAGCTTTCAATACAACAGCCAAGGACCCTAAATTCACAGAATCTATTTTTCATTGGGGCCAAAAACAAAGGGGGCAGACACACCAGAAACTATTAGTTCGTTAGAAGTGCTATGAAGAAAATAAAACTAGAGAAAAGACGGAAAATGGCCAGACACCCAATATAGCACTTCCTGAGGTGTCCCATTCAAACTTATACCTGAGTAATAAAAAGCACCCAGTCCTTCTGAAATCAAGCAAAAATTGGGACAGCTGAGGCCAACACTGTGAGAATTTAAATGAGGAAAAAACTTCACATGTTTTAGGAAGAATGACAACAAAAAAGGTCAATGGAGCCAGAGAATACTGACCTAGAGAAAAGGGTTGGCAAAGTCCACAGGGTCTAGATCATGAAAGGCCTGACCAAAGCCTAAATAATTGTACCAAGTATTTGTTAAAAACCTACTCTGTGTCAGACACTGCTCTAAATCCTGGGGATTAGAACAGTGGGAGAAAAAAGAAAAAAGAGTAGATTTTTCTGACTTCAGGGAGCTCGCTTTCTAGTTGTTAGATACAAACAAATTTTTAAAAACATATGGGCTGTAACAAAAAGGTGATGTAAGGGAAATAATTGATGCATAGTCAGGGGAGGCATATGACATTATATAGAAATGTGTGGTGAATGAAGGACGATGGCAAACTCTTCGTCACTCCTTACGTTGACAGGTTGAATCTGATTCCCTTCCCCTTGAATCTGGCTGGTCTTGGTGAGTTTTAAGTTGACTGATAGGATGCAGTGAAAGTGATGTTTGGAGACTTCTGAGGCTAGAACATAAGAATTCTTGTAGCTTCTGCTGAAGGAAGTTCTCCTGGAATAGTCTCCCTGGGACCCCTGAGAGCACCAAGCTGGAGATGTCCTGTGTAGACAGACACATTGGCTGTGATAGGCAGCATCTAAAATGGCTCCCAATGACACGCACTCTCTGATACTCACATACTGTGTAGCCTCTTTTGCTTGAGTATGGACTGGACCTAGTGATTTTATTCTAATGTAGAGAATACCACCAATGTATTGGAATATCACTTCCAAGTGTATGTTACTAAAAAACTGTCACTTCTGTTTCGCTTGGCCTCTCTCTGTCCCTCTCTCTCTCTCTTTCGCTTTCCCTCTCCCTATGATCCCTCACTCTGGGGAATGCAAGTTGCCATGTTGTGGGTAAACTTTTCGAGAGGCCCATGTGACAAGAAACTAATGTCTCCAGCCAGCAACCACCAAGGACATAAGACCTGCTGACGGCAACATGAATGAGTATGGAAGTTGGTCCATTCCCAGTCAAGACTTGAGATGACTGCAGCCTCAGCAAACACCTTGATTGCAGCCTTGTGAGAGCTGCTGAGCCAGAGGATCTAGCTAAGTGACCTGGATTCCTGACCAACAGAAACTGTGAGATAATAATTTCTGTCATACTAAGCTACTCATTTGGGGGAGTAGCTTGCAACAGACAATGAATACACTGTAAGACAATTATAGCTGAGGCTAGCCTTCCATTCATCCCTGCTACGGTGCCAGGCATGGGAGTCTTGCTTCCCTTGGAGCCCATCCACCAACTGAATAACACTAAGTACCTGCTGCCGATGCCTGTCAATAGAAGATTCACCTAGGTCAGGCACGGTGGCCCAGCACTTTGGGAGGACGAGGTGGGCAGATCACCTGAGGTCAGGAGCTCGAGACCAGCCTGGCCAACATGGTGAAACCTCGTCTCTACTAAATACACAAAAATTAGCCAGGCGTGGTGGCACGTGCTTGTAATCCCAGCTACTCAGGAGGCTGAGACAGGAGAATCGCTAGAACCTGGGAGGCGGAGGCTGCAGTGAGCAGAGATCACACCACTGCCCTCCAGCCTGGGTGACAGAGCGAGACTCTGTCTCAAAAAAATAAAAATAAAAATTCACCTAGCAAAGCCCTACCCAAATTGTGATCTAAAATAAAAACGGTTGTTATTTTAAGCTACTGTGTTTGGGAAAAGTTTCATATTCAGAAATAGATAAGTGGAACAGGTAGTTAGAAGTACTTATTTGACAAGGTGACATCTGAGCAAACATCTGAAATAAATAAGGGAGTGAGCCATGCCAATATCAGGCAAAGGGGGCAGTAAGTAAAGCACCCAGGTGAAAACATGTTAGGCATGTTCAAGGAACACCAAGTGGTCCTATAGCTGAAATGGCCTAAGTAAAGAATGGATTGTCAGCCAGACATGGTTGCCCATGCCTATAATCCTGTAATCCCAGGATTTTGGCAGGCTGAGGCAGAAGGACCGCTTGAGGTCACCAGCCTGGACAACATAGGGAGACCTGGTCTCTGCAAAAAAATTTAAAAATTAGTCTGGCATGATAGTGTATGCCTGTAGTCCCAGCTACTCAGAAGGCTGATGCAGGAGGATTGCTTGAGTTTAGGAGTTTAAAGTTGCAGTGAGCTATGATCATGCCACTGCACTTAAGTCTGGGTAACAGAGCAAGACACTGTTTCAAAAAAATAAAAATAATAGAGTGGTGAAACCCTGTCTCTACTAAAAATACAAAAAAAAGTTAGCTGGGCCGTAGTGGCTCATGCCTGTAATCCCAGCAACTCAAGAGGCTGAGGGAGTAGAATCATTTGAGCAGGGGAGGCGGAGGTTGTGGTGAGCCAAGATCATGACACTGCACTCCAGTCTGGGTAACAGAGTGAGACCCTGTCTCAATCAATCAATCCATCAATCAATAAAAGAATGTATAGCTCAGATGATAGCTGATGATGAAGGCCATTTGCAAGGACGCGTATTTACATTGAGTGAGTTGCAGAATTTTAAGCAGTGGCTCAAAATTTTGAGTAGAATATTCCGTCATAAAATTTTGTCTCTTAGTCCCACTCCCTTCACCTATAATTGCTATATCCAAATGGTGAGAGCCACAGATCTACAGTGGACAACCTCATAGCATCAAACAGTCACCAACAACCCATCCGTTGCAAACTCCCCCTAAGAGAATATCTCAGGGTCTCTGGAGTCTGTGTGTGGCCTGTGCCTTCACCTTTTCCCTATCCTCTTCTTTGCCTGGTCATATTTGCAGTTCAGCACTGGTGCTTTCATTTTTGGAATGTTTACATTACCTTGAAGTTGTTAACCTAGTTGTGTTGCACAATGTTTCAGACGGTGCCAGAGGCTATAAATAAATAACAGTTATTTCAGGTCTGCCTGGCAAACAAGCGCCTGGATTCTACGGAGACCCCAGGGACTATGACTGTTGCAGTGCTGAAAACCTCAAAAAAGGCTAAAAGCAGCTGTTCTCAAGGAATACTAAGCAGACACATTCCCTGTGACAGTAATATTGCCCATCAGACCTCTCTGTCATACCAACTTGGAATAAACCGCAGCTAACTTCAGCCCAATTTTTCCATATTATCTACCAGATTTACTATCTCCTCAAATATTAGCAGCTGATAAATGACCAAAACAAAGTCTCCTAAGGAATTTTTTTACTAATGCTGTCATCTAGAGAAATGGGTCCCAAATTTTTCAAGTAGGAAGAAATATATTTTTCTGAGTGCTGGATTTTTATTATCATTATTATTATTATTATTATTGTACTTTAAGTTCTAGGGTACATGTGCACAACGTGCAGGTTTGATACATAGGTATACATGTGCCATGCTGGTGTGCTGCACCCATCAACCCATCGTTTTCATTAGGCATTTCTCCTAATGCTATCCCTCCCCCAGCCCCCTATCCCCTGACAGGTCCCAGTGTGTGATGTTCCCCGCCCTGTGTCCAAGTGATCTCATTGTTCAGTTCCCACCTATGAGTGAGAACATGCGGTGTTTGGTTTTCTTTCCTTGTGATAGTTTGCTGAGAATGATGGTTTACAGCTTCATCCATGTCCCTGCAAAGGACATGGACTCATCCTTTTTTATAGCTGTATAGTATTCCACGGTATATATGTGCCACATTTTCTTAATCCAGTCTATCACTGATGGACATATGGGTTGGTTCCAAGTCCTCACTATTGTGAATAGTGCCACAATAAACATACATGTGCATGTGTCTTTATAGTAGTATGACTTATAATTCTTTGGGTATATACCCAGTAAAGGGATTGTTGGGTCAAATGGTATTTCTAGTACTAGATCCTTGAGGGATTGCCACACTGACTTCCACAATGGTTGAACACTCCCAACAACAGTGTAAAAGTGTTCCTATTGCTCCACATCTTCTCCAGCACCTGTTGTTTCCTGACTTTTTAATGATTGCCATTCTAACTGGCATGAAATGGTATCTCATTGTGGTTTTGATTTGCATTTCTCTGGTGACCAGTGACGATGAGCATTTTTTCATGTGTCTGTTGCCTGCATAGATTTCTTCTTTTGAAAAGTGTCTGTTCATATATTTTGTCCACTTTTTGATGGGGTTGTTTTTTTCTTGTATATTTGTTTGAGTTCTTTGTAGATTCTAGATATTAGCCCTTTGTCAGATGGATAGATTAAAAATTTTCTCCCATTCTATAGATTGCCTGTTCACTCTGATAGTAGTTTCTTTTGCTGTGCTTAGAAGCTCTTTAGTTTAATTAGGTCCCATTTGTCAATTTTGGCTTTTGTTGCCATTGCTTTTGGTGTTTTAGTCATGAAGTCCTTGTCCATGCCTATGTCCTGAATTGTATTGCCTAGGTTTTCTTCTAGTGTTTTTATGGTTTTAGGTCTAACATTTAAGTCTTTAACCCATCTTGAATTAATTTTTGTATAAGGTGTAAGGAAGGGATCCAGTTTCAGTTTTCTACATATGGCTAGCCAGCTTTCTCAGCACCATTTATTAAATAAGGAATCCTTTCCCCATTTCTTGTTTTTGTCATGTTTGTCAATGATCAGATGGTTGTAGATGTGTGGTGTTATTTCTGAGGCCTCTGTTCTGTTCCATTGGTCTATATATCTGTTTTGGTACCTGTACCATGTTGTTTTGATTACTGTAGCCTTGTAGTATAGTTTGAAGTCAGGTAGCATGATGCCTCCAGCTTTGTTCTTTTGGCTTAGGGTTGTCTTGGCAATGTGGGCCCTTTGTTGGTTCCATATGAGCTTTAAAGTAGTTTTTTCCAATTCTGTCAAAAAAGTCATTGGTAGTTTGATGGGGATGACATTGAATCTATAAATTACCTTGGGCCATGTGGCCATTTTCACGGTATTGATTAGTAGGAAGAAAGTTTTTTCAACATCTTTTTAACTACCAATACCTGTCTATATGAACTTGGACTAGATAATTCATTTCTCTACCTCATTTTCTCTAATTGTAAAATGGAAGTGAAACTACTAATGCCATAATGTCAATAAGAATTTAAATTAGAAAATATAAGTATTTAGAAAAGTATCTAATGTGTAATTAACAGTCACTAAACATTAGTTTATCATCAATTTAAAATATGACTGCCTGTTCTTCTCACATTATAGTAGTTTACTTTTAACTAGGTTTTCTAAAAAAAAGAAAATGCCATGACCACATTACAATGAATTCAGTAGTGCTTATAAATGAATATATAATTCATTATCCATTAGAGAAGTGCATATACTTTAAACATGGAATATATTACAGAAAGACAAATTGTTTATTGAATCAGCCATGCCTCCGGAATGTGTGACTGACACAGAGTTTGGGAATTTCTGGTCCAGGGCTCAGAGCACATTTACCTCCTTCCGCTTTATTATTTATTTACATCTCTAGCATTATACAATAAAAATTATTGTTCAGAATTATGATTCACTGCCCCAGGAGTCTCACAAAAGAATATAATTAAAATTTACATTTGATGTGAGACTCTAGCAACAAAATTGAAAACAACAACAACAAAGAAAAGTCCGTCTGACTCAATTTCAGTGAGGTATAATAATCAAGAACTCAAAATTTCTCTTTCCTATCTAGATGGTTAGAGTTTCATAACAATATCATTTCATCGGAGCACCTCAGTGTACAAACTGGTAGTCCATGGCTTCATGTATCTATTTTCACATTTCATGCAACTTCACCTTTTGATAAAAAGATACCTAACATGTACAGACTAAATGATGAGAAATGGTTAAGGGTAGTCAATTTTCTCCTCTGATAGATTTCTGATCTCCTTATAGGTAAGTAAATAATTTATGGAAAAATATAGCATTTATCTCATAAAATTGAATTATTAGTCTATAAATTAATTTCAAATAAGAATTGAAATAAATAATATCTTGCAATTTACTAAACACTTACTAGGCTCTCATGTAGGAGGGAAAGTAGAGGAGAGAAATAAGTGAAAATGTCACCCAATCTATATTCACAAGTTTAGTGATGAAATGATACTATATACTATAAATTTTAATTAAGCAAAGTCTTAGTTACTGGCTAGCAGTTGCTTTTATCTAGTTAACTTCATTAATATTCTTTTGGACTTAACTTTATATGTGGTAATAGAGAGAAATACTCTGCAAAGAATTGTTACAGAAAAAGGTTGCAAAGGAGCAAAGTAAAGTATTTTATGAAAAGGGAAAGGGGACTAAATTAATGCATTAGTGTGGCAACTATTTATAGTACAATTAATGAATCTACTCATTTTTAACAATTGTTCCCTTATAACCATTTTTACATTTGCCTTCTTCAAAACCTACAAAATTCCTTACAGACAAGTCAAAGTGTAAAATTAAATGATATCATGACGTCTAATTACTAAGAATAATTCTGTCTTAAGAACAAGAGAATATATTACAGCCAGTGTTCAACACTGAATCTAGATGGAAGTGTTGATGATCTTTTCTTCCCAAAATTAGCAGGCCACACCCATTTAAAGTCCCTGTCTTTGTTCTCTTGCTTGTCTTGGAATCCACATGTCCCTAGCTGCTATTTGCAGGCTGAGATTGGACTAACAATGCTTCGCTCAGGTTTTTGCTCTGAGAAACTCTTGATAGTATGGGTTAATTATCTCTCATTTCACCTCGCATTATCACTCACTCAATTAAATACAAATTTAAATGGAAAAAGCAGTTTTCTCCCACATACAAATGTTTGTTTTTAGCCTAATGTGCTTTCTAAATAACTGGTTGCCATAGTGGCAGGCACTTTGGACAAAGTGTCTCAGAGTGAATAAAGATCATTAAAAATGACTAATTAGCCATCAGATAAGAAGATGCTATTTGCATGTTCATGTGAGAACCAGAATTCTTACAAATTTCATGTACCTGCACATAAAATAGGAGAGAGGTAAAGGTAAAGAAAACAGTGTTTTCTTTTATCCTTCTTTCTCCCCAATCAGAACTCTATTTCAAAAGTATATTATAGGCTGCAAAAATTGCTTGATCCTCTTGGTTACCTGAGTACCAATTACTGCTGCCTTTTTAGAATATCCATCCAGTATCTGTCCTTTCATGGGTCAGTTGTTTGTGATGTATATGAAAAGAGTGTAGACACTGGTACTTAAGCCATGATTAGACTCTGCTACTTCCCTCACCAATTCAAATCTCATGATTTTATTTCCAGAGAAATGTCTCTAAGCACAAGGTCACAGAGACACTAACAATTTCAGTTTAACCTGTCTCTTCAATTGACTACTTAAACTGACAACTCTAATTGTCCACTAGTGAACACATTTGTGCATTAAAATGTCTGGTTACATTGTTCTAAACCAAAGGATAATCTGACTTCAATAATCAGGTCTGAATTTAGAGGCTAATTGTATTGCATCCTTTAACCTTAAAATGAGCTGCCCTTGTAATTTAGCAAAATCCTCCATACATTTGTCTAAATCCAAGGATTCCAAAGAAATTAAAATGAAAAGAGCTGATTATTCTATGTGACTCAAAAGTGACAAAGCAATGACCCCCCAAGCCTCCAATTTCAAAAGGTTCATAAAATCTATGTTCGTACTGTATACTCGTTGGATTTATAATTCATTCATTGCCCCCCTGCTCTCATTTGCACGGAAAAAGGAGGGACAGGTCAATATGTCCCTTTAAAAGTGTCTGAACTTCAGTCCCAGAAAGCACTGTTTAATGGATGCTGTCTCTCTTTTCTTCCCGCTCTTTCTCTTCCTCTCTCTCTACCTCTCTATCTCCATCTCCTTCCAAAAGACACAACCCCTAAGTGTAGATTTGTTTTGGTTTCAGAAAAATTTGAGTCTTGACCCTAATTTTACCCTAGGAAATCAAATAACGCAGAAAGCATCATCTCTCTTTCAATATTGTTGTTTCTTCAGTGTAAAGATTATTTTTACCTACTCAATTAATAAATAGCTATAATTCATGGGCAAGTTAAATTAGTAGAGGAAAAAATAAAGAGGGAAGAAACCACCCCTGAATCTGCTAGATCTCAGAACCTGTATTTTTTTTAAGCTTCCTGTAAATATAGTGAGACATCCGAATGGTGACGCTGCAAGTTTAGCATAGATAAAATATATCACCAGGCCACAGGACAGTTCAAGATTACAATTCTTTTACTGGAATGAAAACCTTTTTTAGTTCAAAAATCTTTAAATCACATTCATGACACCTTAGTATCCTTGGAATATTCTCTTTTACATAAGATCAAATGATTATAAATCAAAATCATTAAATAGAATCACACTCACAGACAATAATTTCCTCGATAAATAACCTTGTATATTTTAAGATGTCTTGGGATATGTAAAAAGAAATCTTTCTTCCCTAATCAGACCTGCTGCAGCTGAAATCTAGGAAAGTTTTTCATACCAGGCCTGAGTAAGATGCCATTGTGGAGGAAGAATTTCAATAATACAATCTCTATAATGCTGAAAAGCTGTCAAATCATTTGCAGATCACTTGCATTTATATTTTTCTTTTTTACCATATATGAGCAACAACACTCGCAAAATCAATTATCCATTTTTTAAACATTGTCTCAAGCAAAATTTAGATCTAGATCTTAATGGATACACAAGATTGATTAATTCCTAGCTCTCACGCTTTAAAAAAGTTTTTCACAGTTTTCTCCTGTCAAAAACACAATGCCATCATCAAAACAGAAGTTGCAAACCAAAGTACTGTAGGTGAAGTCCAAACCTATGTTCCATCTTCACAATCCAAGGAAATCATTTTCCACTAAGGACAACAATTTGAGTAAGTTAAAGATTTTGTTCCATTAATGTAAGACACTGAGTGATTATGATGTTACACCGTATGTCAGGCAATGGAGACAAAACTAAACAGGCAAAGGTCCTTCCTGCACTCTCAAAAAGTCTGCATTGTAGCACACCTTACCGTCACAGGCAGAGTTTTAGCCAAAGTGGTAAGAATCACAATTCAAGTATGCACACTATGTGTGGGAGCATAAATGAACTTGGAGGTCACCCTTTAGGTCTAGTGAAGTCCCTATTAAGTGAAATACTTGTTTCACAAATCACACTCTGCCTCGTGAGCAGGAGTAGGTCCCAGACAGGTAGAAAATAATCTAACATAGAGGGGCATTGGTGATGGAGGAAGAACATCTGTCAAGACATAAAAGTGCATGGGCTGCTTTGCAGGGTTGAAGTCTGGAATAAATGGTGGCTGCTATCAGGAGAAGAGAATGCGAAAGTCTTTCCAAGCAAAATCTTGCAAACAAATTTGTGTTTTTCTTCAGTTCACCAGCCTTTTTTGAGGGCCAGCCATTTTCCTTTCTAAGTGTCTCACATTGTAACACTAATGCGTTGAAGTAAAATGCCCTCCTAGGACTAAAAGAAGCAAACTGAAACATGCTTGGCACCCCTGAAACTCATTCCCAGCCCACTGATGAGAAGCTGCAAATCAAAGAAGAGCATGTCCTGATTACTAATCAGAGGTTTCAGAATTGAACTCTGGATTCAAACCTTGATTTACTTAGCTGCCTGAACTTGGAGAAATTTCTTAACCTAACTAACTTTCTCTTCCTGTATCTGTAAAGTGGAGATGATAATACTTACATATCCATGTTGTGAAAACTAAGTGGATAATGAAAGGGAGTAATAAAATTTATGTTAACAATTCACCAAATGATAGTCACTAATATTATCATTATCAGTCACCATGGGGAATAGAGAAGAAATCATAATAAAAATACCTAGCATGCCCTTCTAAGAGACAGGAGCTGCTTAATCTTTATAACATTCCATGACATCAGCACGATTGTAATTCTCCTTTCTACAGATGAAGAAACTGTAGCACAGAAAAGTTAAGTAATTGCATAAGGTTGCAGAGCCAATACATGATAGTCATCTGAAACATGTTAGGGAAATTGTCATCTCAGGAAATCCTTTTAGCCCATAGAAGAAACTTGTTCTCTTCTTTAACAAACAAAAACTAAGAGTGTATTCTAAGCTTCTCTTAAGAGGCATTATGCTATTTCTAAACCTGTCTAAAATCTCTTTATTTTCATTTATGTTTTCTGCTTCACCCATCTGCTAGTGATTCTGTCGTGTTTTCATTTCATTTTTTCCTATACTTACTTTGCTCAAATCACACATAAGGTCTCCTTGGGGTGACTGATATTACCAGATTTGGACAAAAAGTCGATTTTCCCTTTAGACTAATGTTTCTAACTCTAATTTCATATAGTAACTCCTTGTCCTCAACCCTTCACTAGATCTGTTTCTTAATTGGCATTATGTCTTTTTGAGGTGTGACTGCTGGAATTACAACTGGTATTCAGGATAATTGGGAAAGCTGTACTGAGTCTGGTTTGCAGTATCAAAAAAAAAAAATCCTTGCTCTCAAGAATCTTAGAATATAGTTGATAAAAGAAGCTAAGATACTGACAATGTGTGATGAATAATGTGGTTGTATTTGGTTATTCCCCTACTCACAGTGCCCTTCACCTTTCCCTACTTACTTGAATGTAATGCACATTTCCATGGAAGCAGAATGCAATTTTTGTAGGATGATTGGCATTTTAAAAGAAAGTGGTGGAAAAAAAAATTTAGTGAACATTACCAACAAAGGAATAGCATAAAACAATGTTCCCAGAACCAGTTTCCTGCTCATCATTATTTTGCAGGCCATTAATAAGTGTACTACAAAGCACAAGTGTTCTGTCTCAAACTAGCTGGGGAAAGTCTGGTTTAAATTGAGTAAAAGACATTTTTATTTTGCTTCCTGTTTTAACACTGTAGGAATTTGCAGAGCCTTCAGTATCCTATTGCGTATTGTGAATCTCCTAGAGAGGAATATGATACTGTATTTCTCAAATATATTTGACCATGGAATTCTAGCCAACACATTATGGAACTAACACACAATGAAACACAGTTTAGGAAGCACATTTAAAAAACCATAAAGATAAAACAAGCATTATTTAGGGCATGTAAGAAAAATAAACTTAATCGGCACATCCATCATTGGGATCAGTGGAATCTCATGGGTTGAGGATAGAGAGCAAAACCCAATGAAGGGATTTGGCCTTGATGCCACATAAAATAGGAGTTCATTTCCATGGTGTATACCATCATAGGATTCAGTCATGTAAGGATATATGAGTTCGGCTAGAGAGCAATATTCACATTCAAGATGCATCTTTGCTTAGCAAAATAGGAGCTCCTGGCATGTCACTATTGTTTTACATAGAGCAAACACAACAAAGGTAAAGCATTTGCCCTTCTGACATCATTAATTTTCTACTTGGCACAAATAATTTCTATAAATTAAATTGACACCTAGAAAAGATTGGTTGTCTGTTCAATGGTAAAACTATATTACACCTCTATTCAAAAAGGCTGAGGTATAAATTAATTTTTCAGATCATCCAAGGAAAGCTAGTTATCATTTTCTGAAAATAGGCCAAATAGATGTGCATGATAGAAAACTTTCCAAATTGCTGTCTTTGGTAGAGCTATGCCATTCAACAAAGAAATATGCAGGATAATCTTGCTATTTAAAGACATGGAGGTAAATCTCAGATAAAACAGCTAGAATACTTTAAAATAGTTGTTCTGGAGAATGATGTGGGGGCAGAAGGCCAGTGAAGGAAGCAGCAGGGGACAGCGGTTTTAACTATGTCATTTAGTCTTATGTGATACTTAATCACTTGTGTGAGATACTTTGTTAAAAAAAAAAAAAGTAATTTTTCAAAGGGGATCATACCTTTACCATTTAATGCTCGTGGGTAAAATACACAAGTGCAGAAATTAATAGTTAACCTTGGAATAATATGGCTTTGACTTATGGCTAACACACACAGTGATGGCGGGTCTATTTAAAGTTTGATTACTAAATTATATATATATATCTTTCAGGCAAGGAAGAGAGTTTAAAATATAACAAGAAAGTATATTTGTTTAATTGGGAAAAAATTTTAAATTTGAATAATTTCGAAGGGGGTTCTAAAAAAATAAGTAAAAATCACCCTTTCAATTTGAAAGTATAATTTATTTTCTTCTCCTCCATAACATTTATTATCTGCATTAATTACTAAAGAATCCATTACAACTAGTCCGCAAACTAATGACAGGTCCATATTTTCCTGAATTTTTTGCCCTATAATCATTTTACATTATAGATGCAAGACAAAAGAGGAGAGAAAGGAGGGAAGGAGAGAGAGAGAGATTAGAAAAAACAACTGGGGAGATGTATCTCAAGGGTTTTAACAAACAAAAGTATTTTAAAGCTATCTTGAACTCCGGCAGTGTTGCTTTTCTGTTCTTTGGATGTTTTTATTTAATTATACAAGAATAATCTCAGAAGCTGGTGATGGTATCAATTTGTCTGATAGAGAAAGCTAGAGAATTACCCTTCATAATACTTAATTAAACATTTCTATCAATTACACTGAATAAATATGCAGTCACAACGGCTGCTGGTTGATTTGACGTTTAAAAAGATGGCATATATTAAAGCCCCAGTTTGGCTATGCAACACATTAGATTCAGTTAGCAAACACTGTGATTGTTTTTCCTAAGAAAATTGTTCTTTTTAATTAAAGCATTTGCTCTTCTCTTAGCACTTCACAATGTGTGATGCAAAATAAACATAAAATAGCTACTGCATACTTTTCCTAAGCTTTCTCAGTCCAGATCCCAAATAATTTGATTCAGAGTAATTTCTGAAGGGTTTATTTACTTGGATTGGGAGAAAAAAACATACTACTGGCAAGTTTGGCAATCAGAAAATCTACTTGATCAATAAATCTTGCTACTTAGAAAACTCCTATGGAAAACGAGATGATGTGGGATCTTATGCCTCCTTTTCACTCATGACTAACAACTGAAATCTTCAGTTATATGCATTGACATCAGTTGAAAAAACTGAGTCATATGGGAAAATTATTCTTTCAAATACTAAAGATCAGGTAAAAATAAAGAATATGGGTTTTCAGCCCAAGGTAATGATCTGAATTAGATGTGCTTTCTCTGAAATACTTCAATTAGATAAAAAGGGTAAACTCCATTTGAATTCATTTTACGTTTTTAAACTAATGTCTGATCATACTATAAATTGACCTATCCGCCAATTACAATTCAGGAATATTTCCATTCTTTTGTTCCCCCCGTCCTTTATGCCCTGGATTTACTTATTAAAAGTGAGTATTAGATGAAATTGTATTTATCTAATATGCCTGAACCATCAAAAAAAAAGTGTGATTCTGATGGATTTTCTCTTTGCATCAATATTAGCAGAGATTTTAGATACTCTGGAATCAGATCTTCCTGTAGAACCACTTTCGATGGAAACTAAGCATAGAATTGCCAGAGTCTATATACAAATCTGTGTGACTGAAGTTTTTAAAGAAAATTCTAAAGAAAAAATTAATGAAACCATTTTATGGTCTTATGTGGTGCCAAATATAGGTTTCACTTTTTAATTAGATAGTCCTAATTCACTGTTTTTTTTAAAGCTACAGTTGAAAGAAATGAAAGACCCTGTCTCCCAGAAAAAAAGCAAAAAAAAGCATGTGTGTGTGTGTGTTTGTGTGTGTGTGTGTGTGTGAGAGAGAGAGAGAGAGAGAGAGAGAGAGAAAGAGAGAGAGAGAGAAAGTTATTAGAGGAGGTCACCAAAATGGAAATACAATGTTCATCTTTCCTCATGAAAACACAGACTTAAAAATTGTACTCAGAAACTATCCCCTCGGAGCCTGCATGCCTGCCCTGCCTCAAATTTTGTTGCTTTCTCTACGTTCTCTCTGACTCTCCCTTCTCTCCCTTTACCCAATGACAAGAGTCTTTTTTTTTTTTTTTGGTTCTGATCTATGTCCTTCCTTTTGTTCTTTCATCTTAAGAAAACAAAATAAGACTGTATAGAGTTGGTTTTATCTATTAATAGGAAAATCTCTGTCAAAACTCCAATGATATTAACTAAGTCAGGGAGCCCTATGGTACAAAAGAGCAGGGGTGACAGTCACAGGAAACAAGGACTCAATGATGTCACATGAACTTTTGAGGAGTACATGTCCTGCAGATGCAGGGACACAAGAAAAGTGGCTCATTTCCTATTATCCATAGGGCGGAACCCTAAAGCACCAAATTTCATGAATGAATATACTCCACAGACAAAAAAAAAAAATCAAGGCATTTATGGATATAAAGCACTAGAATAGGAATACAAAAATTGTAATCCAATTTGAACAAACTGGATTAGCTTTAAAGTTTAAAACACCATTGGATTCAATTTCTGACTGAATTATTTGTTTGTCAAGTAGCCCTGGGAAAATAATTTAACCTCTATGAGTGTCTGTTTCTATATTTTTTAAATGAAGATAATATTGTTTGCATGGTAGGGTGGGAAATGTAATGCATTCATGTACATAAAGTTAACGGCATAGCGATAGAGATTGTCCTTACGAAGCCTATGTATGGGCTTGAGGTGGAAGAGGGAGGCAATCAAACATAATTAAGAGAAGAACCCAGAAGAATATCTGTCATTTCCTAATCTGCCCAGAGTCTTTGGAGTTGTTTTTGTTCCTGTAATCTCTTCTCTTGGAAGTGTACAGTGCCAGAATACAGGTAGTTTTAAAAGTGTTTTAATATAACAAGTAAAACCAAGAGTAAAATTTGAGATATGGAATGAGAGTAAGAAGAATCACTTGGTAATAGTGGAAAGAACCATTGGTTTTCCTGAGAGACTGAGACAACTAAAGGAAGGAGGTCTAGAAACCTAATCTGCGTAGGAGGAAAAACATAAAACATTTTCAAACGAGAAAACACTGGGAGCTAGAGGAGCTGCCTGGGAGATGTATAAGCATCCCAAAATACTTGGTGGATACTAGTACAGATGGGTACTAGGTGGGTACTAGGACAGATATAGAGATCCTAAGTGTGAGAAAAGATGAGGCAAATTTGTTTTGATTTACATTTGTTAATTGAAATTCTTCAGTCAAGAAGAGCTATCCTTTTCTTCCCATGTATTTATTTATTTAAGACACAGATATAGATGATATAGATATAGATGCTCTGTACAAACTCACGGATAATTGTCTATTCTGAATTATAATCTGATACTATCATTACTTATTTTGTTGCCCAGAGTATCCCAGCTTTGGCCATTGGGAACTCCTTCAGGTTTGCTTTTGTATCCATTCAAGTTGACCATATAATTTTTTAAGCACTTCCTTACTTTCTGGAACCACTTTCAACATGTTCCTAGTTCATCTTATATTTTCCCAGACATAGCTATGGAAGCACTCATTTCTCCAAAAATCCCTGATTCCTTTTATAAAGGACTATCTAGAAACCAAGTAATCTAGGTTTTAGATACCAAGACTGGAATGCTAGGTGAGCTCATTGTTCTCTGGGCATCATTGCATCAAGTCCTCTCAGCAGCTAGAGCTACAAACTGTATGTATGTATGTGAACACACACATAGATGTACATCTTTATGTATCAGAAATTTATAAGAAGATTTTCTTTTGAGGACATGAACTGCTGAACTGATCTACATATATAAAAAATCAGAGTCACACTTGGTAGTAATAAAAACCATTAGCTAAAAATATAAAGGCAATATTCTAATAGTCTATAGGCAAATACATCCACACATCAGCTCCTTAGAAACTTAAATTTATAAATATTATTTATACAGCTTGATGTGAAACTAGTATGAATAAGAACTCTAGCAAATTGAGGAAGCCATTCAGGGTTGCTTTCAAAAAACTATTTGACCTGTAGTTAACAGTCTCTTGTGACACATGATAACTATTTGGGAAGGGGTCAGAAAGGTACTGTGAGAATTTCTGGTAGCATAGAATAATTTGAGTCTTCATCATTATAGAGTCACTATCAGAATTTTCCTTCTGCTACCACTCCTCCCCTGAACCCTGGCCACCATCTGTCCTATCTCAAGTTTTAGGCTTGATTATTGCGATACAACTTTGAAAATCCATGAATTTTGAAGAGGAACTGAAATGATTTGGGTTCCAGAATGCTCACTAAAAATAAAGCAACTCTATCTTGGGTGCTAATGCACTATGTTTACTTTTGATTAACCCCTGTTCTAGAAATGCCTCTAGGATTTCTACTTTATACAGTGTTACCCTACGTCCTTCCCTTAGGTCAAAACAACCTTGACCACAAATCCTGATTTTAGGCAAATTCACATAGCACTCTTGCCTCTCCCTGAGGGTTTGAATTCAATTGTCCTACATATTGATTCCTATGTGATATAAGCCTTGGGTCTTAGAAGTAATGGCACCAGGATCGACCATCTTGTCTCAAAGCCACCAAAGATAATAGCTTCTGTCCCATAGTCCCTATTTCTTTGGTCTCTCAGTTCTCTTTGCCTTTGAAGGTAGAATTGCATGGGACTGCTCACCATAGAACATGCCATGTCAGCAAATCTTTATGTATAATTTGAATAAACAGCAGTTCAGAATGACTTTGGAAATTTTTCCTCTGTCTTTGAAGTTCTCATGCATAGAAGAATGGAATAACAGTGTGGGTTATTGATATGAGGAATGGTTCAGGAAACATTTGGATTTACCAGTTACTACAATGTTCTTAACTAAGCCTGCCTCAAAGGACTTCATAATTGTGTTATTCATTTAACTAGCACTTAACAGTAAAAATATCATGAGCACTTTGTTTGTTTTCTAATAATATTCCTGCAGGTTATTATGCAATGCTAAATTTATATTAGAAGATTTCTCAAATAATTGGTGGTTAAAGTTGGATAATACAGATACCAATATCGTAGTATAAAATATCAAGTTTGAAAATTGAAATTATTATCATTATTAGAGCTGTTTATTAAATATAGAATTTAGAGAATTTTCTGGCTTAAGGGTTGTATTTTCATTAATGAAGCTGAGAAGCGAGTAGGAGCAAATTATTTTTGAAGCTTTCAAAATTGATCAGGACTAAATGAGAGTGCACTGTTCTCTAATATAAGGTCTTGCACTCTGAAACAGTGCCAGATAGTATGGTATATGGACCAGCTACAGTCATGCTGGTAAATTTCACTAACTGCAGAATAAAAACCTACTAGCAATTGGTAAAGGAAAACAATAATGTTTCCACTAAACTAATCTGATAGGGAACTTGAGAAATAAGAAATGAAACCCAGATTAAATCTCCCCTAGAATGCCTTAACTTTGCACTCAATTGTACTAAGAAAAAAAATATTTTTAGTTTTTCAACAAAAGAATGTTCAGGTTTCTAAGGTAAGTAATATACCCAGCGTATTTATTTCCATCTTCATGGACTCTTCCCTAGAACCCCTCCTAACTCATCCCCTTCCCCTAGCCTTAAATTCATAATATTTTGAATAAGCCAGAGTATTCTTTTTCAAAGACCAAATAAAATTACTCCCCTCTCCTGACTAAAATCCCTCAAAGTCACCCTCTGTCCTTCTCTTCCCATTCCCTCAAGATAATGTCTAAACATCTTAGTATGGCATACAGCACTGTTCATGGTATGGTACCTCTCCAGGACAAATGCATGTTACTATCTACAAAACTATTTGCTCTGAACATCTTAAACTTACCTGAATGAGATACTTTCTCTGCTTCCCCTAAAACTTCAATCATTCTCACCCCTTAGCATAAGTCATCTGTCTTCAACATTTTCATCATTGGCTAACTTCTGTTAATCCTTCCTAAGTTTGAGTGATCCAGGAAGCTTTGTGGTACCAACTAGCCTGTCTCCCAGTGGTGCCCCCAGCTGGTCTAGTAGCTATGTCCTGTGTAATAAAATAGTATAAATCACCAATTTCTCACATCTTTAATTATCACAGTGTGAGATTCTTTTGAGCAGGAAAAAAATTTATTATTACATCGTGAATATTCAATACAGAGTCTGAAAAATGACTGGCCATAGTTAAAATATGTTATTTTTTAATACTCCAGTATCCACATAGTATCCTGGCTTTTACTGAAACCTCCAGTACATGAGTCTTGGTAATAGTCAAAGATGATAGAAGTCACTTGGGACTAGAAATGCTCATTTTCTGACATCTGGAAGTTAGAGGATAAGCATCAGATATAGGATTGGCCAACTGAACATTCCTACTCAGGACTATAAATCCACATGGGAGAAAACAAAGCATATAAGACAAAGCTTATTCACAGTGGCATCTGTGATCTCAGGAGCTTATGGATACTATGATTGGCAATCATAGTTATCAGAAGACCATGAACAAGCTTGGGCACCTACCTGACTGTGCTCTGTGATGTCTTTCTGGACTTGTTTTCTGTGTTCAGGACTTTGATTCGATGAACTGCATGGTTTTCTGCAAATAAATTCATTTTCTGCTTAGCTTAGTCAGTAGTGGTCAAGACTTTGATGAAAAGAAAACAATTCAAAATTCTAATGACTGGACAGTTAGATGGATGGACTGATACACAAATGACTAAATCAATGAATGAGTAAAAGCAACAAAGCCTCAAAGAAAGAATAGGCTCAATTTCCACTACTTTTACCATTCTTCCCTTCCTCTTTCCATTACTTGACTTCCCAATCTTTTCTGTAATAGCAAGTGATTTTTAAAACAAATAAACATTCTAATTTTCTAGAAACCTTTAGGGTTCTTAAATAATGTATAAAAATAATTTAGAACATATTGACTTAATAATTTTCTGCTAGCCTGTGAACTAGTTGAAGTAGAAGTTCTGTATCCTCTCCTTTGGGCTCATTTATTTTTTGAAATTAAAGAAGAAATTAGAAGAATCAAAAAAAAAAAACTAGCATCTTTCATTCATAAAAACTAGCTGAGCCTAGTACAATATTAAACTCACATTTCAATAAATAAATCTACTCAGGTCTTTCATGCCCGCATGTCTGTTGCTCAGTCAGTCTTCACTACTCCTTCTTCTTCACTGTAGGAGGCCCAGGGAGTTCTGCCATGGCATGTCCTTTGTCACTCTGTGACCTGCAGGTACTGGGAGATGCATGGGGAGGATGCCAGGACATACAGGAATCTGGAATATGGACTTAGTTGCCTTTGAAGATGTGGCTGTAACCTTCACCCAACAGAGGTGGGCTTTGCTAGATCCTTCCCAGAATTTCTACAGAGATGTGATGCAGGAAATTGTCATAAATCTGGCTTCTATGGAAACAAATGGGAACATCAACATTGAAGATCAGTAAAGAATTCTTGGAAAAATTTAAAGCACATTATATCTCAAACTAGAGGCAAATCATATGACTATTAGTAATGTGTAAAGACACCATACAATGACAACCAATGTTGGAATGCCTTCATTTACTTCATTTATCTTACAAGTGTTCAAAGAGATATGGTAGTCTTTGATTTTCACCGTTCATTTCAAATACTTCAGGGAAGTCACATGAGAGAGAAATCCTATAAATGTAAACAACGTGGTAAAGCCTTCAGTGTTTCGAATTCTTATCTCATACCTGAAAGAACTCACAGTGGAAAGAAACCCTATGAATGTAAGAAATGTGCGGAAAAGCATTCAGTTTTTCCTATACTCTTAAAAGACACTGAAGAATTCACTCTGGAGAAAATCACAGAAAACATAAGAAATGTGGTAAAGTCTTCAGATATTCCAGTTCCCCTTAAGACAATGAAAGAACTCATACTGGAATGAGGCTGTATAAATGTGAGGAATGTGGTAAACCCTTAGTCACTCCAGTAGCCTTCTTTACTGTGAAAAAAACTTATACTGGAGAGAAACCTCATGAATATAAGAAATTTAGTAAAATCTTCAGCTGTTCCAGTAACCTTTATTATCATGAAAGAACTCATACTGGAGAGAAACCATGTGAATATAAGAAAAGTGGGGAAGCATTTCATTGTCTTGCTAACTTGCAATAACACATAAAGACACACTGGTGAAAAACTCTATGCATGTAAGAAATGTGGTAAAGCATTCACTTTTTTCAGTTTCCTTTGAGCATATGAAAATGATTGTAGAGAAAAGCCCCATGATTGTAAAATTGTGGAAAAGGCTTCAGTTGTTCTACTTTCTGTCAAATACATGAAAGATCACATATCGAAGAGAAATCCTATGAATGTAAGGAATGTGGAAAGCATTTAATTTTCACAGTTTCCTCCAAAGACATGAAAGGAATAAAACTGGAAAAAAAAAGCCTGTGAATGTAACAAATGTGGAAAAGCCATCTGGTTTTTCAGTTCTTTCTGAAATGTTGAAAGGACTCACACTGAAGGGAACCCTAATGAATGCACAAAATGTGATATGGACTTTAGTTATTCCAGTTACATCTGATGACATAAAATAACTTATTCTGCAGAAAAAAAAATTAATGCATGGGATGTGGACATGCATTTATTTCTCTCATATTCATATTCATTCAAAGGCTCATGAAAATGCACAATGGAGATGGACCTTACAAATATAAGAAAGCACACAAGATTAAAATCCCAGTAGTCTGGGAAATATAGAGAAGTTATGAATTTTGAAAATTACTTTAAAAGTCATTTGAAAACACTTGCTGGAAAGAAATCCTATAAACATAAGTAATGTGGAAATCCTAATTCAAATTAATTATTCAACAATGCACTGAAAAATTCATATGAAATTTTTTTTATACTTTACCTTCTGGGATATATGTGCAGAATGTGCAGGTTTGTTATGTAGGTATATATGTGCCATGGTGGTTTGCTGCACCCATCCATCTGCCATCTACATTAGGTATTTCTCCTAATGCTATCCCTCCCCTTGCCCCCAACTCCCCAACAGGCCCCAGTGTGTGATGTTCCCCTCCCTGTGCCCATAGGTTCTCATTATTCAACTCCCAATTATGAGTGAGAACATGCAGCGTTGGATTTTCTGTTCCTGTGTTAGTTTGCTGAGAATGATGGGTTCAGCTTCATCCATGTCCCTGCAAAGGACATGAACTCATTCTTTTTTACAGCTACATAGTATTCCATGGTGTATAAGTGCCACATTATCCAGTCTATCATTGATGGGCATTTGGGTTAATTCCGTGTCTTTGCTATTGTGAATAGTGCTGCAATAAACAGATGTGTGCAAGTGTCTTTATAGTAGAATGATTTATAATCCTTTGGGTATACACCCAGTAATGGGATTGCTGGGTCAAATGATATTTCTGGTTCTAGATCCTTGAGGAATCACCACACCGTATTCCACAATGGTTGAACTAATTTACACTCCTACCAACAATGTAAAAGCATTCCTATATCCCCACATCCTCTCCAGCATCTGTCATTTTCTGACTTTTTAATGATTGCCAATCTAACGGGCATGAGATGGTATCTCATTGTGGTTTTGATTTGCATTTCTCTAATGACTAGTGATGATGAGTTGTTTTTTTTCATATGTTTGTTGGCCACATAAATGTCTTCTTTTGAAAAGTGTCTGTTCATATCCTTTGTCCACTTTTTGATGGGGTTGTTGGGTTTTTTCCTTGTAAATTTGTTTAAGTTCCTTGTAGATTCTGCATATTAGCCTTTTGTCAGATGGATAAATTCCAAAAATTTTTTCTCATTCTGTAGGTTTCCCGTTCACTCTGATGATAGTTTCTTTTGCTGTGCAGAAGCTCTTTAGTATAATTATATCCCATTTGTCAATTTTGGTTTTTGTTGCAATTGCTTTTGGTTTCAGTTTTGAAGTCATGAAGTCTTTGCCTGTGCCTGTGTCCTGAATGGTACTGCCTAGGTTTTCCTCTAGGTTTTTTATGGTTTTAGGTCTTATGTTTAAAACTTTAATCCATCGAGTTAATTTTTGTATAAGGTGTAAGGAAGGAGTCCAGTTTTGGTTTTCTGCATATGGGTAGCCAGTTTTCCCAATACCATTTATTAAATAGAGAATCCTTTCCTTGTTGCTTGTTTTTGTCAGGTGTGTCAAAGATCAGATGGTTGTAGATGTGTAGTGTTATTTCTGAGGCCTCTGTTCTCTTCCATTGGTCTATACATCTGTTTTGATACCAGTAGCCTTGCTGTTTTGGTTACTGTACCATGCTGTTTTGGTTACTGTAGCCGTGTACTATAGCTTGAGATCAGGTAGCGTGACTGGCAAATGGGATAAAAAGTCAAGACCCATTGGTGTGCTGTATTCAGGAGATGCACCTCACGTGCAAAGATACACATAGGCTCAAAATAAAGGGATGGAGGAAGATTTACCAAGAAAATGGAAAACAAGAAAAGCAGAGGTTGCAATCCTAGTCTCTGATAAAACAGACTTTAAACCAACAAAGATAAAAAACAAGACAAAAAGGGCATTACATAATGGTAAAGGGATCAACGCAAACAAGAAGAGCTAACTATCCTAAATATATTCACCCAATACAGAAGAACCCAGATTCATAAAGCAAGTTCTTAGAAACCTATGAAGAGACTTAGACTCCCACAAAATAATAGTGGGAGATTTTAACACCCCACTATTAATATTAGACAGATCAATGAGACAGACAATTAACAAGGATATTTAGGATTTGAACTCAGCTCTGGACCAAGCAGACCTAATAGACATCTACAGAACTCTCTACCCCAAATCAACCAAATATACATTTTTCTCAGCACCACATCGCACTTATTCTAAAATTGACCACATAATTGGAAGTAAGATCCTCCTTAGCAAATGCAAAAGAACAGAAACCATAACAAACTGTCTCTCAGACCACAATGCAATCAAATTAGAACTTGGGATTAAGAAACTCACTCAAAACCACACAACTACATAAAAACTGAACAACCTGCTCCTGAATGACTACTGGGTAAATAACAAAATGAAGGCAGAAATAAATAAGTTCTTTGAAACCAATGAGAACAAAGACACAATGTACCAGAATCTCTGGGACACAGCTAAACCAGTGCTTAGAGGGAAATTTATAGTACTAAATGTCCACAAGAGAAAGCAGGACATATCTAAAATTGACACCCTAACATCACAATTAAGAGAACTAGAGAAGCAAGAGCAAACAGATTCAAAAGCTAGCAGAAGACAAGAAATAACTAAGATCAGAGCGGAACTGAAGGAGACAGAGACACGAAAACCCCTTCAAAAATCAATGAATCCAGGAGTTGGCTTTTTGAAAAGATTAACAAAACAGATAGACTGCTAGCTGGACTAATAAAGAAGCAAAGAGAGAAGAATCAAATGGATACAATAAAAAATGATAAAGGGGATATCAGCACTGATCCCACAGAAATACAAACTACCATCAGAGAATACTATAAATACCTCTGTGTAAATAAACTAGAAAATCTAGAAGAAATTGATAAATTCCTGGATGCATAATAAATGAATAAATAAACGGATAAATTTCTGGACACAAGACTAAACCAGGAAGAAGAAGAATCCCTGAACAGACTAATAATAAGTTCTGAAATCAAGACAGTAATTAATAATCTACCAACCAAAAAAAGCCCAGGACCAGACGGATTCACAGCCAAATTCTACCAGAGGTATAAAGAAGAGCTGGTACCATTCCTCCTAAAACTATTCCAAATAATAGAAAAAGAGGGACTCCTACTAACTCATTTTATGAGTCCAGCATCATCCTGATACCAAAACCTGGCAGAGACACAACAAAAAAAGAAAATTTCAGGCCAATATCCCTGATGAACATCAATGCGAAAATCCTCGATAAAATACTGGCAAACCAAATTCAGCAGCACATTAAAAAGCTTATCCACCATGATCAAGCTGGCTTTGTCCCTGGGGTACAAGGCTGGTTCAACATATGCAAATCAATAAACATAATCCATCACATAAACAGAACCAATGACAAAACCACATGATTATCTCAATAGATGCAGAAAGGGCCTTCGATAAAACTCAACAGCACTTCATGCTAAAAACACTCAATAAACTAGGTGTTGATGGAATATATCTCAAAATAATAAGAGTTATTTATGACAAACCCACAGCCAATATCATACTGATTGGGCAAAAGCTGGAAGCATTCCCTTTGGAAACCGGCACAAGAGAAGGATGCCCTCTCTCACTGCTCCTATTCAACATAGTATTGGAACTTCTGGGCAGGGCAATCAGGCAAGAGAAAGAAATAATGGCTATTCAAATAGAAAGAGAGGGAAGTCAAATTATCTCTGTTTCCAGATGACATGATTGTATATTTAGAAAACCCCATCATCTTAGCCCAAAGACTCCTTAAGCTGATTAACAACTTCAGCAAAGCCTCAGGATACAAAATTAATGTGCAAAAATCACAAGCATTCCTATGCACCAATAATAAGAGAACCAAATCATGAGCAAACTCTTAATTGCTACACAGACAGTAAAATACCTAGGAATACAACTTACAAGGGATATGAAGGACCTCTTCAAGGAGAACTACAAACCACTACTCTAGGAAATCAGAGAGGACACAAACGAATGGAAAAACATTCCATGCCCATGGATAGGAAGAATCAACATCATGAAAATGGCCATACTGCCCAAAGTAATTGATAGATTCAATACTATTCCCATCAATCTACCATTGACTTTCTTCATAGAATTAGAAAGAACTACTTTAAATTTCATACGGAACCAAAAAAGAGTCCGTATAGCCAAGACAATTCTAAGCAAAAAGAACAAAGCTGGAGGCATCATGTGAACATGTTAAAATAATAAACATATTGTTTTCATCAGTGGCTCATTCTTAAAGAGCTTTTGGATTATGTATTTCCACTTCTTTTGTTAGGAAACACTGAGATGAGAAGTCTGTAGGTACTCTTTTACCAATAGTACATGAGTTTAACAGTACTTTTAAGCCAGTTAATAAAAATTTTCTTTATCTATTTTAAAGTGTGTTAGATGTATAAATTCACATATTCTTCTAATATATAGTTAAGTTTAAATTTTATATAGTTCTTTAATTATTCTGTGATTAATGGGCTACTGAAAAATTAGTCTTTTTTGATAGGCTTATAGGGAAGGATTTAGATATACTCACCCATTATGTATATATTCCACTTTTTAGTCATATGACAGAAATGACTAGTTTTTGGCATAAAAAGATTATACTTTTTCTTTGCCAATAGTGTCAATTTGTTAAAAAAATAAAATCTACGCATGATTCTAAATAGCAATTAGATATCTTCCTATGAATATCCCTCAAGTACCTTAAGCTGAACATGTCTTTTACAAATAATTTATTTCTTTATTTCTAAACATGGGTTATAAATTTTGCCTGTACTTTAGGTTTCAGATGAAAATATGACACCATACATGGACTTCCAGCACTTTTTACCTTAAACTTCCTCAAAATTAATAAAAAATGCAGAAAGCTAAATCTGTATTATGACTAGAATTTTACAAAATAAATTCCATAAAAATGCGCAATATTTTGAGGCAATTCTGTAAGCTATAACAGAAGGAAGAAATAGAGACTGGAATTTCCATTATGTAAAGGAAATGCTAAAACTGGGAGCAACTGAATGAGTTCCCAGAGGATGCATCCTCAGATCTCATATTCAGAGAAGCAAGTAAGTGCAAACAAACAAACAAGACAAAACAGCATTGATCCTAATGGAACAGGGTTTAAAGGTAGCAAGCAAATTTTTAACACTCCTCCCATTGAGATTTGGGACTCTATCAGATCTCTTTAATCAAAGTAGACTTCTCATAGCTTTGACCAATACAGTACTTTGAAAAGTGACTCAATATGTCTTCTAAGGTTTTAAAAATGACTAAAAGACCATACATTTTATCTTCTTCAATAGGACATTCACTACTAGAACTCTGAGACTTCATGTAAGGAGTCTTGCACCCTAAGAATGCCATGCTTAGGAAGCTATGTCTGATCACCACTTCCAGTTGAGTTCTGCCTTCAACCATCCCTGTAAAGGCACAAGACTTGTGATTAAAGCCGATGATCCCATCCAGCTCTTTTACCAGGACAATGTCACAGAGTCACCTCCCTCAAAACCACCTTGAGCAGAAGAAACACACAGCCAAACTTAATGCTTGACCCAGGAAATTGAGAGATATGTTAAAATGACTGATATTTTAAGCTACTAAGTTTTGGGATAGTTCGTTGTGTAACAATAGATAACTGGAACAGAATTTGAAAACAGAAGTGGTAAAACCAAAGGTATAACATGTGGCATGGATGAGGGGAACAGGCAATGGATGAAAGCATAACAGTCTTCAATCTGACTATTGGATATCAGAGGGCTTAATGTAACATGAGGAATATATGAAACTGGAAAAAAATAGATCCTTGTTACATATTGGAAGAAAGTTTGGCAACACTGTCACCTAAAACAACACGGAAAATATGAAATATATCTAATGAATTAAATAATATAGCTAACGAAATTTTCTGGGAAGTGTTGGAGATGCCATCTGATCTCTTCTAGATACCTATAATAAAATTAAAAGGGAGCATAATGAGCCAAAAAAAAAAAAAACAAAGGAAACTGTTCAATGTTTGAATAAAATTTGGAGGAAATGTAAAAGGTCCAGGATTTCTTTCCAAGAAAGACAATATTTTCAAAGAGATAACCTTAAGGAAAAGATCAAATTCAGAACACTGCAAATGAAACACAGGCTGAAGGAATCCGAGTTCTGTCTATAAAATATTTTCATAAGATGGCACACAGGTTTAAGTCAGAGCCTCAAACACACTTTAATTTATATAGAAAGCTAAGAACATTAAGAGTGTAGCTTAGACCCTCTTAGCTAGACAGCAGTGCTTCTAAGACAACTAAAGGTGCTTCCCATAGCAGCCTCATAGGGTAGGGAGCCAAGATACAGATTTATCTTAACACGTGTGTTTGCATTTGCCTAATGGAGTTTATTTATAAATTGATACATGAGAGATCTCAAAACTTTTCAAAGAAAGTATGTCCACCTTGACTAAAATTGATAGGGACAATAAAAAGTGTACAGACTTCGGGAACCCCAAATTTCTACGGGCATAGAGCAGGCTGATAATGTTACTTAGCTGCAAAATTGGCTATGTTTTAGCAAAAGAAAGGATTGCTCAAAGAGCACAACCAAGAATTGCAGAGAATTATTGACAGAGAGCAGGACCAAGTTTTGTTCATGAAAGACAATATGCCCAGAGGTGAATTTAAGAATTGCTTTACTAGTGACTGACACATGCCTCCCGTGTACCCTCCTTATCCGTGGGAGTGTCTAGTGTGTACCATCACAGTATCATGCATGTGTGTGTGCCTTGGGGGAGCAAGACATTGTTTCTGAAGTTCACAGTTCTTCAAAATATGTAGAATTGTGCCCAAGGAAATGAACTCAAAGAGGTTTATTTGCCCTAGGAAATGATTTCACACAAGATTCTAAACCTCCAGCCTGAGCCCAATGTTCTAATAGGATGAAGTTTCTGGGAGCTGAGTCTTAGGAGAGGGTGAATATATTTTGCATGTTAGAGAAATGTAAAGGTTTAGTGTCCCAAAGGCAGACTGCGGTAGTTTTAAACGTAGATGCAAAATCTTTACCACTTCTCTAAGAGGTGGAGCCTATGTGCTCTCCCCTGGAACTGAGTTAGTCTAATGAATACTTCCACCAGTTGAATATACCAGACATGATGCTAAGTGACTTTTGAGTGTAGCTCATGAAATTCCATGCAGTTTCTGCTTTGTTCAATGCTTGAGGGGCCACCTGTGATCACTCTAGTTGACAGTGCCAGCTGAGCCTGGCCTTCTAGCTATTCCCACCAAGATATGTCAGTGAAGCCATCTTGGATGTCCATGAATAGAGAATAATATTTGAGTATATGGAAAAACTTAAATATTAAAAACAAAGGGAATAACTTCTGTGGCTCTATTAAATGACCTTGCTTTGGATAAATTTTTCTCCTGAGAACAACTAGAAATTTGCATAAATTTATTATCCAGAGTTCAACATTCAGTGCCAATTAATCAATTACTTCCATTGGCAAATGCCAATCAATTTAGCTGAGAGGCTAAGAAACTAAGAAGCTGAACAGAAACTTTTGTAGACAACACCTACATCCATCCATATAGAAAAATTTGATGATGCATAAAACCAAAATGTAAAATTTCAGAACAAAGTTTCTGGAAAAAAAATAGGAAAATACTTCTGTGATATTGGGATAGGATTGAAATGACACAAAAGCACAAGTAATACAAAAAAGATGAATTTGACTGCAACAAAGTTAAAAATTTCTGTCCATAAAAAGACATCAACCAAGAAAATGAATAAACAATGCAGAGAGTGGGAAAAAATATTTGCAGCAGCACATATATCTGACAAAGAAATTGTATTTGGAATAAAGAACTACTACAAAATACCAAGAAAATAGTTTCCAAATTCACAGTTTAAAAATTGGATACAGGCTGGGTATGGTAGCTCATGCCTGTCATCCCAGCACTTTGGGAGGCCGAGGCAGGTGGATCACCTGAAATTAGGAGTTTGAGACCAGCCTGACCAACAGAGTGAAACCTTGGCTCTTCTAAAAATACAAAAATTAACCACGCATGGTGTCGCATGCCTGTAATCCCAGCTACTTGGGAGGCTGACACAGGAGAATTGCTTGAACCTGGGAGGCGGACGTTGCAGTGAGCCGGTATCATGCCATTGCACTCCAGCCTGGGTAACAAGAGCAAAACTCCATCTCAATAAATAAATACATACATAAATAAATAAATAAATAGGATACAAGACTGAAACAGACACTTGACAAGAAAAGTATTTAATTCGCTAAGGAAAACAAGAAATTATACTCAACATCATTAGTCACCAAGACTAAGCAAATTAAAAGCACAAGATACTCCTTCAAACACTATAATTGCTAAAAATCCGAATGTTGGTGAAGATGTGGAACAACTGGCACTCTTCTTCTTTGTTGGTGATAATGTAAATGATACAACCATTTTGGTGGATTGTTGGCAGTTTTTGATACATGAAACATCAATCTACCTTATAACCCAGCACTTCCACTCTTAGATATTTACTCAAGAGAAATGAAAACATACGGCTACACAAAGATTTACACAAGAATGTTTACAGTAGCCTGATTCACAACTGCCAAACACTAAGACAACCCAAATGTCCATGAACAAGATAACGGAGAAGCTAATTGTGGTTTAGCCACAATGGAATGCTACTGAGCAATAAAAACTAAAATAATTCTGTATGGATCTTCTTTGTTCCATAAACTTCACTTCTAGCAATTACACAGGAAATGAATTAACTATAGGATAGTAATGGCAGCATGCTTATAATAGTGAAAAATGGAATCAAATAAAGTTTCTCAAATTAGGAAACAGGTTAACTGTGGCTTATACATAAAGTGGAAAAATGTTGGGACTATAGAAATTATTTTTATGGAAAACTGGTCACAATATATTAATTGAACAAATCAACTTGTGGTATAATATGTACAATATGTTATAGGCAATGAGTACATGCCTACATGCACTCATACTTACAACAGTGTTTATGTATTTGTATAAATGTATACCATGGAGTAGGTAACTTAAACACAAATTTATTTATCCCAGTTCTGGAGGCTGAGAAATTCAAGATCAAGGTGCTGGCAGATTCAGTGTCTAACAAGTGCACTCTTTCTGACTTGCTGAAAGCAATCTCCTCATTGTATCCTCACAAGGAGAGAAGGCTGGGGAAAAAGCAAGATTGCTCCTGTCTCTTCTTATAAGAGGCACTAACTAGTCCCACCATGAGGGCTCCACTCTCATGACCTAATTACCTTGCAAATGCCCCACCTTCAAATACGATCAAATTGAGAATTAAGGTTCCAACTTCGGAATTTTGAGAGCATCCAAACATTCAGTCTATAGCAGCGTGTGTGTCCCCAGCATGTGCATTAAGTGTGTGTGTACGTATGGAGAGACTATGTGGTCAGGATGTGGAATAGTTGTGTTGAAATAATGTTTGGAAGCTTCTTTCTTCAGTGACGTTGCTGAATCCTATTTCGTTTTGTTGTTGTCGTTTGTTTGTTTTTGAGACAGAGTCTCGCTCTGTCACTCAGGCTGGAATGTAGTGGCACAATCTCGGCTCACTACAACCTCTGCCTCCCAGGCTCAAGAGATTCTCCTGCTTCAGCCTCCTGAGAAGCTAGGACACGCACCACCACACCCGGCTAATTATTTTAAGTATGTTTAGTGGAGACAGGGTTTCGCCATGTTGGTCAGGCTGGTCGTGAACTCCTGACCTCAAGTGATCCGCCTCGAACTCCCAAAGTGCTGAAATTACAGGTGTGAGCCACCATACCCAGCCTTATTTTGTTTTTAACAGATGTTAATTGCCAATATCATAAAAATAGACCATAAACCAATATAAATTCAGTATTCAAGTCAAATAAAATGTATGCTTAATTATATGCATCTCATATTAACTTACTAAATCACAAATTTTTGTTAGATTTTTTAATAATCGATGCACAATTATCATTTCTTCTAAACCTGAGGTGAAGCCAGCCCATATTACTTTCTGTTGAGAAATACCCAGAGTGAGGGAAAAGCTACTGATTTTGTTCTTATTGGCTTGTGATACTATGCAGCTAAATGATGACTCTACAACACCATGCCCCAGACTCTCCTAGCTCTAGCAGATAGAAAGTGTTTCCACTCACGAAAGTCTCCTTACAATAATTTTTTAACACATTTTCTCTATATATTACACTTGGCAAACTTTTTCTGTAAATATCCAGATAGTAAGTATTTTGGCTTTATGGCCTGTCAGTCTCTATCACAGCTAAAAAATATACTGTTGTCAAAGTAACCACAAACACTGTATAAATACTGTGGCTGTGTTCTAATGAAACATTATTTTATTTACAAAAAGAGGCAAGGGGCCAGATTTGGCATGCAGGCCATAGTTTGCTGACCCCTGCCCAACACAATATAAATAATTAATACAATGATATAAACATAATGAAATCAGGAATAAATAGACTAGAAAGGACATGGACAATGATTAATACATTAAATAGATTCTATACTTTGAATATTAATCATATAAACATGAGATATTCTAACAAAATATTAGTAATGGTTTTTGTCTTTTTTGAAAACTTTTAAGTTCAGGATACATGTGCAGGTTTGTTATATAGCTAAACTTATGTCATGGGGGTTTGTTGTACAGATTATCTCAGAACCCAGGTATTCAAGCCTACTACCCATTAGCTGTTTTCCTGATCTTCTCCCTCTTCCCACCCTCCACCTTCCAACAGGCCTCGGTGTGTGTTGTTCCCCTCTATGTGTTCATGTGTTCTTATTATTTAGCTGCCATTTATATGTGAGAACATTCAGCATTTGGTTTTCTGTTCCTGTGTTAGTTTGCTAAGCTTATATTAATATAAACCTTCTAACAGACAGTACTGAAATAGTTAAGTAAAAGAGAAATCTTGTAGTGAAGAATTACATTTGAATCACTTTCTTAAATATAGATACATGTCTTTGGAAAGAGAATTTGCTGAGACAATTTGCCAAAGGCAATTATTGGAGAATTAAACTGATGGATAGGGAGGCCATATAATTTATCATTCAAATTGAGAAAGTTGGGGAAGCAAAAGCAATGCTAAATTATTAAAATATACACTTTTGAAAGATGTATTTGTTGACTAACAAGTTTGCTTCATATTTTTAGACCTGTAAAATAGGTATATTCAAAAACCACTTTCAGAAAGTGGAATATCTTCTAAAAGTAAAAACATATACACGTGTTCATTTAAGCACATTTGTTTCCATTAATTACCTGAACGTTTAAAAGCAGTGTAAAAAGAACAATTGTTTGTACTTCATATGTCTCTCATACCATGCCATGGGTCTTTTTCTGAAATGTGCATTTTTCAATATAGTCTTATGAAATAACAAGATTATAATAGTAAAATTTTATCATATTGAAACATTTATATAATAATTAATGCTATTAGCAAATTTTCTTGCAATTTTTTCAAATTTGCATTTTACAGTGAATAAATATGAAATTGTGAAAAATTTTAATTGACCCTTCTCTGTAGACTTTAATGCTTTTAAATAAAGAATTACACTCCGAGTTCCAAGGTAAATAGAATAAACTCTGTGACATGGAGAATATCCTCATTTCTAATGTTTTCATGTGAAACTTTGTAAATACTTAAGCCCAATATACTTATAAGTACTGACTAGCTTTTTGTCTCCATTCCAAGCACCTTTCTTCAAAACCATTTGCACAAAATAAAAACCTTCAAATGTCTTCTCTAATTTTTATAAAACTTTCACCAAATATAAATGCTGAAAACTCATAGAACTATTCAAACTCAATCCTTTCCAGTACAGGATATAAATTTATTCAACTGGAAATAGGAACTCCATCAAAAAAAAAAAATTTTCCCACAATTTGAGATTTTTTTTTTTTTTTTTTTGGAGATAGCATCTTACTCTGTCACCCAGGCTGAGTACAGTAGCATCATCACTGCTCACTGCAACTTTGACCTGGGCTCAAGTGATCCTCCTGCCTCAGCCTCCTGAGTAGCTGGGACCACACGCATACACCAACACACAAGCTAATTTTTTCTGTTTGTATTTTTTGTAGATATGGGGGTCCCACTATGTTGCCGAGGCTGGCCTCAAACTCCTGGACTCAAACGATCTTCCTGCCTCAGCCTCCCAAAGTGCTGGGATTACAGGTGTGAGACATCATGACCAGCCTAATTTGAGATATTTCAAGGTGCAGCTATAAAATTTCAAATTTAAATATTGTAAACCATTTAAGAAATAATATTTAATTTGTTCCGATCATCCCCTGCTTTTATGGGGATGCACTGCAACGGTTTCCTTTTCATAAGTTTTGTTTCGAACACTTGCAATTTGCTAAAAGCATTACAAGCTAATGTGTTTTGGTACTCCATTCATTCATAAATGCATTGATTAAATATGTCCTACTGATTCTGAATGAAATATAACAAAAATTTTAGATGACTCTTTTTCAAAAATAACTCAGCATCATGGTAGGGCATTTAGATTTGTTTCCAAAGTCTTCAGAGCCTACATTTCTAATATCTGATTGATTGATAGTGGGCAGCAAAGATGAAAAGTACATCTGCCAGCTAAAACTATTTTTTGCTCTTATTGAAAGAAGTTTCCCACATAAACATTTTATATTCCATTACTATAAACTGTTATATATTTAAAAGTATAGAAATTTTGACAAGCATTGTTTCTATTACCATTAATAGAATAGAAACAATAATACATTATGTGCTCACCAGGTTGAATCGTTTCAAGATCACTCAATTTAGTAACTATATTGTTTCCCTGTGATTCTGCATTCCACCATACATGGTAATGCAGCAAAACCAAATAAAACCCAAATTTGTAGTAATGAAGCAAAACCAAATTATTTTATTTTTAATCTTGAAGATTTTAACTGAATTTTATAAGCATCCACCATAATATCAGATATTTCGCATTTGACAGACCGAACATCAAAAGCATTTACTTTGAGTTCGTAGACTGGATAGAAAAAAAGATGGATGCAGTACTGGAATTAAATAGTTTTCTGTTTGAAGGATCCAAACATACTAATATAAGCCTGGCATCACTTAATAATTGGAAATATTCTTCTGTGAATGCAGCAAATATATTCACAGCTACTGCTTCAGTTTTCATACACGCACAGAAAAATCTGGAACTAAAAAGTGAATTAAAGCCATCATAAATGGTCATTTTATCTAAATGATAAATGATATTTCACAAAGTGATATGTAAAAATATCTGTTGCAGCTGCAAATTAAATCATAGTCAGCAGGCAAATTCTTAATATTACCATTAACTTATAAGGAGACACTGATGCTTCCTTAGCATGTTCATCTTCTGTTTCTTTGTGGTCACTGATATCACTGTGGTCTCCAAGGCACATAGTAATTGCAGACAAATATTTTGTGTAAGCTACATGTTCTCCATCAACGTTTTAGAAAAGCAGAAATAAAGTACTAAATTTACTAAATTATTACAAGCATGTACTGTTAGTTTTTTAGTTCATTGCAATCAAATTTAAAAATATTGCTATTCTCATGAAAAAAATAAATAGCCAAACAATAAAATATATATCTGTATATATCTGTATATTTTTCCATATAATATCAACAATGTTATAGCAGTAATGCTCAGAACACTCTCAATATTCTCATCCTCCCTTTCTTACATGTATTTCACATTCATTTAATCAATAATTGTCCATGTTAACCACTGATTCTTCCAACTGGTGATCTGCCCACTTCATGTGTCTTACAAGCCATGGCCTGGCCACAGCACAACTGTCCAGCACATCAAGTAAGGGGAATAGTGAATACTTCTCCTGGCAACACGAAGCAAGGAGTTAGCAGTCCCAATCTATCCTTGAGAGGTGTTTCTTACCAGATAAATTAAATAAATAAATAAATAAAATAAAAGCAGGTTATAACTGAGTATTTTGTCTTATTTTTTGTTCTAAGATTTAATCATGTGACAAAATGAAACTCTGATCACTCTGCATAACAGAAACTGGAAGGTCAAAGTGAGTGCCCACAAAGGCTTAGTAGGTACACTTTTCCAACAGTTGAAAATTGGAATTAAAGAAATAATAGCATTTACAATAGCATCGAAACATAAAATACTTAGGAATAAATTGGTCAGAATATATGCAAGAACCATACACTGAAGTCTACAAAGTATTGCTGATAAATATTAAAGAAGATCTAAGTAACTATATTAAAAAGCCATGTTGATGGATTAGAAAATTCATTATTGATAAGACGTTCATACTTTCACAGTGGGTCTACAGAGTCACTGCAATCTCAATCAGAATGTCAGCAGATTCTTTGCAGAAATTGGGGAGCTGATTCTAAAATTAATATGGAAAGGCAAATGACTTTTAGAAATCCAAACAATTTTGAAAGTAAAGAACAAAGCTGAAGAACTTAAAAGAATAGAGTTCAAGACATTCTAGTAAGCAAAAGTAATCAAAACAGTGTCTTACTGGACACCAAACTGAGGAACAGAATAGAGAAAAACACACACACATATGCAAATGATTTCCAACAAAATTGTCAAGAAAATTCTATAGAAAATGTATAGTCTTTATTTTTTCAGCTTTATTGAGGTATAATTGAGAAATATTGTATATATTTGAAATATGCTATATACTGTTTTGGCATACATATATGCATTGTGAAATGATTACCACAATCAAGCTAGCTAACATATCCATCACCTCACATAGTTACCTTGTGTGTGTGTGTGTGTGTGTGTGTGTGTGTGTGTGTGTGTGTGTGTGGTAAGAATGCTGAAGATTAACTCAGTTATCAAGGAAACATAGTCTTTTTTTTTTATTTTTTTTTATTATTATACTTTAAGTTCTAGGGTACATGTGCATAACGTGCAGGTTTGTTACATATGTATACTTGTGCCATGTTGGTGTGCTGCACCCATCAACTCGTCAGCACCCATCAATTCATCATTTATATCAGGTATAACTCCCAATGCAATCCCTCCCCTCTCCCCCCTCCCCATGATAGGCCCCGGTGTGTGATGTTCCCCTTCCCAAGTCCAAGTGATCTCATTGTTCAGTTCCCACCTATGAGTGAGAACATGCGGTGTTTGGTTTTCTCTTCTTGTGATAGTTTGTTAAGAATGATGGTTTCCAGCTGCATCCATGTCCCTACAAAGGACGCAAACTCATCCTTTTTTATGGCTGCATAGTATTCCATGGTGTATATGTGCCACATTTTCTTAATCCAGTCTGTCACAGATGGACATTTGGCTTGATTCCAAGTCTTTGCTATTGTGAATAGTGCCACAATAAACATACTTGTGCATGTGTCTTTATAGCAGCATGATTTATAATCCTTTGGGTATATACCCAGTAGTGGGATGGCTGGGTCATATGGTACATCTAGTTCTAGATCCTTGAGGAATTGCCATACTGTTTTCCATAATGGTTGAACTAGTTTACAATCCCACCAACAGTGTAAAAGTGTTCCTATTTCTCCACATCCTCTCCAACACCTGTTGTTTCCTGACTTTTTAATGATTGCCATTCTAACTGGTGTGAGATGGTATCTCATTGTGGTTTTGATTTGCATTTCTCTGATGGCGAGTGAGGATGAGCATTTTTTCATGTGTCTGTTGGCTGTATGAATGTCTTCTTTTGAGAAATGTCTGTTCATATCCTTTGCCCACTTAAACCTGAGAGAAACAAGAAATGGGGAAAGGATTCCCTATTTAATAAATGGTGCTGGGAAAAATGGCTAGCCATAAGTAGAAAGCTGAAACTGGATCCTTTCCTTACTCCTTATACGAAGATTAATTCAAGATGGATTAGAGACTTAAATGTTAGACCTAATACCATCAAAACCCTAGAAGAAAATCTAGGTAGTACCATTCAGGAAATAGGCATGGGCAAGGACTTCATGTCTAAAACACCAAAAGCAACGGCAGCAAAAGCCAAAATTGACAAATGGGATCTAATTAAACTAAAGAGCTTCTGCACAGCAAAAGAAACTACCATCAGAGTGAACAGGCAACCTACAGAATGGGAGAAAATTTTTGCAATCTACTCATCTGACAAAGGGCTAATATCCAGAATCTACAAAGAACTCAAACAAATATACAAAGGAAACATAGTCTTTAAACAGAAGCTCCAATCTTATTTCACACTGTATATAAAAATTAATTCAAAGTGGAAGAATCATAAACTTAAATGCAAGAGTTAGGACTATAAAACTTCCAGAAAATTTAGGAGAAAATTTTTGTGACCGTGGGTTAGGCAAATATTTTTTTAACTATGACACAAAAAGCAAAGACTATAAAATTAAAAACAGGTAAATTAGATATTATCAAAATTGAAAATTTCTGTTCTGTAAAAAAAAAAAGATGAAAAGACAGAGAAATAAAATGAAGAAAATATTTGTGAAACATGTATCTGATAAAAAGGCTTTATCCAGAATATAAATAGAACTCTTACAATGTAATAATAAAAGAAACAACCAGATTTTACAAATGGGCAAAGAATTTGAACACACACTTAGCCAAAGAATATATAGAGATGGAAAATAGCTCAACATCATTAGTCATTAGGTAAATACAAATTAAAACTACAATGAGATACCACTACCTGCCCAGCAGAATGCCTAAAATCTGGAACAAGATAGAGAAGAAATATTCACCATACTGACTGCTAGTGAGGATGCAGAGGAAATAACATTCTCATCTACTGCTGCTGAGAATGCAAAATGGTACAACTACTTAAGAAAACAGTTTGACCCAGCATATAACCTAGCAATTCCAATTCTAGGTATTTACCCAAGAGAAGTGAAAATATATAACCGCAACAAGATGTGAACACAATTGCTTAGAGCTACTCTTTTTTATAATTGCTGAAACCTGGAAACAATCCATATGTCCTTCAACTGGTGGATGGATAAACAGATTGTGGTAGAAACATATAGTGAAGTACTATTAAGCAACGAATGGTAGTGAATTATTGGTACATGCAACACAAAGGTTTGATCTCAAAAGCATAAAGCTAAGTGAAAGGAGCCAGAAACAAAAAAGTACATAATGTATGAATTCATTCATCTGTCATTCTGAAAAAGACAAAGCTATTATGTCAGAAAACAGACCAGTGATTGCCAGTGATTGGGGGTAAGAATAAAAGACTGACTGCAAAAGGGCAAAATAATAACCTGTGGAGATATAAATATGATATCCTGATGTTGTAGTAATTACGCAACCGCATAATGGCAAAAGCCCTGGAACTGAACACTTTCATAGGGTAAATTTTATTGAATGTAAATTTTACCTCAGTAAGCCTGACTTTTAAAGAATAAGAAGAAGGAAAACTTGGCTGAACTATCTTCTCTTTTTGGAATGTTCCCTGCTCCCATTCTTTTCAGCCTGGTGTATCATTCCTTTCTCCTTTATTTCACCAAACGATGGGCCTCCATCCTTGCACCTGGCACACTTGGTTAAACTCACCGATGTTCCTGTCTGTTCTCCCATGAGATTGGGCTCCTTTGAGGGGTGTTTTCCCTCCCCAAAGCTATTTCTTATTTAAGTCACATCTAACATAAAATATAATCAATAAATCCCAGCACTTTGGGAGGCTGAGATGGGTGGATCACGAGGTCAGGAGATCGAGACTATCCTGGCTAATCCGGTGAAACTCCGTCTCTACTAAAAAATACAAAAAACTAGCCGGGCGAGGTGGCGGGCACCTGGGTCCCAGCTACTCGGGAGGCTGAGGCAGGAGAATAGCCTACCCGGGAGGCGGAGCTTCCAGTGAGCTGAGATCCGGCCACTGCACTCCAGCCTGGGCGACAGAGTGAGACTCCATCTCAAAAATATATATATATATACATATATATATATATGTATATATATATATAATATATAATCAATAACTGTTGGGAGAGAGGGAAAATAAGGAATGAAACAAGGGGGAAAGGTACTCTTTTTGTTACTATTTTCTCTACCAACCATTCCTTGAGAGGAAAAGGTTTCTTCTATCATCCTTAAGATACTAAAGCTAATCTTAATTATAAAAATATACTGGATCTATGCCTTTAAATGAACCCAGGATTTTGATTTTATTCAGTTATGGTGAAGCCAAGAGATCAGGAGATGATTCCCAGGGAAAAGATGGTTTATTACTAACTGTTCCCAAGAGGATGAGTCATGCACCGTTGCATAGGGCCACAGGAAGAGGCACCAGCGTCAGTCAGAAGGCAAAGTAGGGAGGAAACCCTGGGTAAAAGTCTGTATTGTGGGTTTTGGGAAGAGAAGTGGGCAAGGCAGGGTAAGCAGCTGAGCAGGTCACTAGATACTGTAAATAATTTTGTTAAGCCCTGGGATATAGGAGTGGTCTCTAATTGTCTGGTACTTGGCTCTGGGGTGATTTGGCACAGAGGAATAGTGTCCCCAACTGCAGGAGTCTGATAAATGGAGCCAGGGAAAGGTATGGACACAGAATTGGCTGGTTTGCCCATCAAAGGTGTGCTCACCAGCAAGTGTTTGCCATCTCTAGGAAATAGTTACCCCTGAGAGAGGCAGTTTCTCCCCCAGCCAGTGAGGCCCCATATGCCAGAGCATTAAGACAGAAAATAAGAAAACACAGTCCATGCAATTTATATAATATCTTTCTTTTTTACATTATAGTGTATTCAATCACCTTAGAATAAAATCAGGTGTGCCCTGCTCATTATATGGGTGTTAGTGCTAGTTTTAGTCTCTAAAATAGGTCTAACATCTTGCTAAATACCAAGTAAAAAACAGCTTAGATGATGTGCTAAGGCATGCTCCTCTATATTCTGCAATAAGCGCTATATAAACATTGAGAGAGACATTTAATTTGTGTATGGAAAGATGGATTACACAGTCAACTTCTTTAACTTTTATTTCCTACTGTGAATCAACAGAAACTATGCTTTAGTGCCTCCCAGGATAAGTAATAGAAAATGCCACAGACAGAAACTCCTGAGTTATCTTCACCCTTGTTCTTTTATTTAATATTATGTCCATGTTATTTCATTTAATAAAAGATACGGGGGCTGGGAAAACACAACAGTGTGTCTGTGCATGTAAAGATATAGGAGAAATCAATTATAGTATAATACAAAGCATTATATTTTCTTACCTACATTTTATTGAAAGTATTAGGAAAAGGCCACACTATATTAGACTCCAAAATATATTTACCTTAAACTTCACTATAATAGAAGAAAACATTTATCACTATTCTAATATCATCAGTAGTTTTTCATTTCTGATTTCTCCACTTTGTGTCTGCTTTTAGCCTTATTCAGGGTTAAGCTGGGAATAACAATAATTAAGTTTAAGACCACCAAATGCTTTTATGACAGGGTTCTTAACTGCTGCATAAATACACAAAATAAAATATTTATTTAGGAAATTATGTTTTGTATCTCAAATGGCCTTTTTCAATTGCCCTCTCATTTCCAAGAATCTAAATAGAAACATTGGCTCACATTAAAAAGAGTTTTTAAACATAACCTATGGTGACAATAATTTTAAACAGCTAATATCTGATGTCTTACTATATGCTTACCCAATCTTTGACATACAATGTCTCATTTATTTTTCCAAACACTGCATGAGGGATGTATGCATACCATTCCCATTTGCAGATGTAGAAACTCAAGGACAGAAAGATTAAGAGACTCAGCTTGTAAGCAGTAACCCTGGGACTTAAATGAAAGGCTCTCTAACTCCCAAACCTATATTTTCACTCTATTATGTTGTATCTCATGTATAAGCTCCTTGGTTGGAGTATTTTCCCCTAGAAAGCACATTATAAATAATATTTATGGTACTACGAGTAACGACAAAGTACTTTGCATTTGTATAAAAGTACCAATACTATTACACAAAATCTGACTATAATGTGTACGGTTGTTACTTTGAGACAATACATGCCAAAGCTTTTCAACTTGCATCGCAGGAATCGATTTTCTATTTATGTAGCTGGATAACGGAATATCTTTCCTTTTCCCTTGTGCCCTATTAAACCTGAATACAGTTGATTATGTGGGGCTTTGTGATAAAGTAAGAGAGCAAAATAAAAATCATTTCGCAATGGGGGAGACAGAAGTAGGTGGTTCCAGAAAGGCTGAAATAACTATAATGAGTATGGTGGAAGATGAAAACCTCTTCCATGTCTGTTTTTGAGAGAATACATTCCCATCATACATTATGCATCTATAGTTTCAAAGCTCTTCCTAGACATTTTAAAGATATTACCTCTAATCATCACACCATCTTTGTAAGGTAGATATGAATGTTCTTATTCTATAACTTAAGGTTAGTTGAAACTAAAAGTGGTTCACACAGCCAGGGAAGGGGCAGAACCAGGTCCTAAAATTCTGGTGTATCTAGCTCCAAAGGCTCCAAGATTGTGTGATTACTGGTGAGTGAAAGGTCTCTGAGAAGGCCAGTAAACTGAAGGTCAAGGTTGTTCCATGGTCACACGTTATTTGGTGCACCAAGTGCTTTAGGAAATTTTAAATTTACGTTCCTCTGCCCACCAATTTTTTATAATTCTCCTACATACTATATTTTACACTCAGCTTCCAACAGAGGTGTATCAATTGCATGGCTCTTGAAAGAAATTAAGAAGTCTGGTGAAAGATGATTATGATGATAGCAGGACATTATACAGAAGCACTTCACTATATGCTGTACATATGACCCATTTAATACTAACAACCATCCAATCTGTTAGATATGGCTATTCCCATTTCACAGATAAGGAAATTGATTAATTTGCCTAAGCCAACATAATTCCCTGATGGTAGAGCTGAGATTTAATTCCAAATCGAAATTATCCCAACAGTATCCTCCTAAATCCTAAGCTAAATTGCTTCTACTAGAGAACTAGGTTGTAAATGTTTCTGTTATAAACAACTCTCAAGCAATAGCTAAAAAACATCAGAACATACTCTAAGAATTAGCAAAGAAAGCTGATTAATTTGTTCTTCATCAGCAGACTCTTCTACTTCCTTTAAAAAAGAATCAGTCAAAACTTCAATTCAGCCCAATTTCAAACACCTTATATTGAGAAAACCTTCACCATAGGCGGTTAGCTTAATTGTCCAGAGGATTTGAGACTAAATAGTCTGTCCTTTGATTTCACTCTTGAATCAATGGCCCTCATGTTCTTCTGTCACTGTGAAGACGATGGCTTCTCATCTCTAGACAGCAGAAGAGTGGGTTTGCAAGACAGAGAAGCTCGCTGATGTATTAAAGAGAACTGTAACCTCTGCAGAGGATTGATGGTGGCTTCAAGAGAATGTGCTCTCCCATCCACTCACAAGTGTAATTTAAAGAGGATTTTTCAAGACGTGGATAGACACCATTACTCACATCAATTCCCACTGCTTTCTCGCTCTACAACTTTTACCAATTCTGGTCCACAGCTACTCTGCCCTGTTTAATCAACAGCGTGAATTTGAGAAGTATTCTCCAGCTTTCCCAAATGAATTTCTTATAATGCAAATTGAAAGAAGTGGTGAAAATGATAAATATGTCTGCAGTGTAACAGATTTGTTTCAAGCCGTATGATCTGCCTGAGGGTAAAAGAAATTTCCCAAACAAACTACGTCAACTCCAGATTTGAAATGATCTATTTTGACCAGGAACTTACCCTCAGTTTTTTCTCCTATGCATTTTTTCCTGAGAGTTTTTGTCTGCAAAATTTTACAATATTGAGGTCAATTCTCTACTTTGACAACAAAGATATAAATAAGTTCAAGGATATAAACTTATTCATGACAAAGATAGCATAAACCAGAATGCGTCTGTGATTCATGATGTTTTCCTAACCCTTTCCCCATACAACCATGTGGTAGACAGAGTAGTACACCCCCAAACGTGCCCACCTCTTAATCCCTAGAACTTGGGAATGTGTTATGTTATGTGTCAAGGCTGCAGGTGGAATTAAGGTTGCCAATCAAGCGACCTTGAGAAAGAGAGATTATCCTGGAATATGTGTGTGGGCCCAGTGTAGTCACAAGAATCCTTGTAAATGAAAGACAGAGGCAGGATATTGAGTGTAAGAGAAATTTGATGCTAGAAAGGAAGGGGCCACAGGCCCAGGGTGGTGGACAGTCTCTAGAAGCTGGAAAGGGCAAGAAGATAGGTTCCCTCTGAGAACCTCGAGAAGGCAGTGCAGCCCTGTCGACACCTTAATTTCACCAAGTGAGACCCTTTTTTGGACCTTCAGAAGCATACTATAATACATATATGTATATATATTTTTTGAGACAGAGTCTTGCTCTATCACCCAGGCAGGAGTGCAGTGGTCTGATCTCAGCTCACTGCAACCTCCCCTTCCCAGGTTCAAGCAATTCTCCTGCCTCAGCCTCCTGAGTAGCTGGGACTACAGGTGTCCGCCACCATGCTCAGCTAAATTTTATTGGATTTTTAGTAAAGATGGGGTATCACCATATTGCCCAGGCTGGTCTTGAACTCCTGACCTTGTGATCCGCCCATCTCAGTCTCCCAAAGTGTACATATGCATTTTTAAGCCACTAAGTTTGTGTTAATTTGTTAGAGCAGCAAAGGGAAACTTAATACACATAATGGTGCCTGGAAGTGATGTGATGCTACATAAAATACCTAAAAATGTGGAAGCGTTTTCAGAAGTGGGAATTGGGAACAGGATGAGAGAAATTTGAGGAACATGATAGAAAAAGCTGATATTGCCTTGAATAAAGTGTTAGTAGAAACATGGATGGTAATGACTTTGCCAGTGAAGACACAAGGAAGTGATGAGAATGGCAGAGAAAATATATATTATTTCAGAGAATACCTAGTCACAGACTCTCAGTAATGAAGCAGTTAGTATTATACACTGTTAAATGCTGCCAAATCTTGGGAGATAAATCTGATATACAATTGGCCCTATCTTCACGTTTAGCATCTGCAGATTTAATCAACCACAGACAAAAATATTCTTAAAAGACAAAAAGTAACAATACAATACAATAACAATGTTACAAGTAAGAAAACAATATAGTTAGTATAACAACTATTTGCATAGCATTACATTGCATTAGGTATTATAAGTAATCTGGAGGTGATTTAAAGCAGAGGTATCCAATCTTTTGGCTTCCCCGGGCCACACTGGAAGAAGAATTGTCCTGGGCCACACATAAAATTCACTAACACTAATGATAGTTAATGAGCTAAAAAAAAAAATTGAAAGAAAATCGCAAAAAAAAAAAAAAAAAAAAAAAAACTCGTAATGGTTTAAGAAAGTTCACAAATTTGTGTTGGGCCTCATTCAAAGCCCTCCTGGACCACATGTGAAACATGGACCACGAGTTGGAAACACTTGATTTGACATATACTGGATATGTACATGGGTTATAAGTAAATGCTATGCCATTTTATAGAAGAGACTTGAGCATCTGAGGATTTTGATACGGAGGTTTCTGGAACTAATTTCTCAAGAATACCTAGGGACCACTGTATACTGTATGTATATAACCTCATTGTTTGGAGAATTTTTAAGAGACCAAAAGCAGTTTGGGTGAAAACACAGGAAATAGAAGGTAACAAAAAAAAGAAAAACGAAGAGGAAGAAGAGGAAGAGGAAGAAGAAGAGGAGGAGGAAGAAGAGGAAGAAGAGGGGGAAGAGGAGGAAGAGGAGGAAGAGGAAGAGGAAGAGGAGGAAGAGGAAGAAGAAGAAGAAGAAAAGAAAATCATTCCCAGGGTAAGTAACCACAGGCACAAATTAAAAAAAAAAAAAAGCAAAGATGTTGCTTTATAGAACTCAAACTACTATTAAACAGAAGACCTCACCCAGGCTCCAAACCCAGATGGGTTTAACTGTACAGGTTGAGATAGACAGTTGGGAGAGTAGAACTACTCTGTATACTTATGGGTAACTTACACTGGAGTGTGGGGACCTCAGAGAAATGGATTAGCAAGGTGGGGTACTGCATAAGCAGAGAGAGGCAGTAAGAACCTTAAATGCATATTCCTAAGTGAAAGAAGTCATTCTGCAAAGGGTAGAGACCATATGATTCCAACAATATGTTTTAGAAAAAGGCAAAACTTTCAGAAACAATGAAGGTTCAGTGGTTACTTGGGGTTATGGGAAGGGAGAAATGAATAGGTGGAATACAGGGGGGTTTTAGGGCACTGAAATTACTCTACAGAGGCCCGATTACGTGGAGAAACTGGAGTAAAAGAGAGTAAAGCCCTGGGAATTAATCAAAAATCTTGGAAAAACAAGAAACTCTCAGATCTTGGAACTGTGCCTACAAAGGAGGGAATGCCAACGAGTACAGTTGGACTGAGTTCATATCTGGAGACATATTGAAAGAAATTTGTACAATGGTAAAGAGCATGGGTTCACTTTCCCCTCCTGAGGGTTCTTCAGGACCATCCCCTGGTTTAGTGATGTTGCATCTCTGGGCAAGAGCTCACAGGCTCAGTGTCCAGGGCCCAGTGCTGCCTGAGGCTGGAGTGCGCCATGGAAGACAGGGATGGATCCCTACCTCCTGAATAGCTGTAGCTTGAGCTCACCCTCCATGGGCCATTTTATTTGTTTTCTTCTTACCGTGTGCCACGTAGCTCTTCCTTCTTTTTCTGTACTTCCTCCAAATGAATCCATTTGGGAAAGAGACAGAAATAAGGTAAGGGACCCCAGATCCAACCCCTCCAGAACACAGAGGGACTCTCGTGTTCTCTGTTCCTCCTCCCACTTTCCTGAATCACTTCTATTGAACAGACTTATGAGCTGAGTTCTCTCAGGAAAAATTAGGACATTTTCCTTTAAGAAAACAGGGTGAGCAGCAGAAGCCTTCAGTCCAAGCTCATAGACTAATCTGGGGATGGTAGAGGACTCCAGGGTAAAATTTCAAAAACTGTGACTCCGTGTCCTTGGAACGGATTGTTAAGACAGTGTAGGATTTGTCTGGGGGCACAGAGTCACACAATGGTTATTCATCGTCCCCTGTCATATGTCAGGTGTCTCTGGGCCCAGCCCCTGTTTCAAGACTGATCTGAAGAGCAAAGCCAAGTCTCTGGAAGCCTCTGATCAGACCCTAAAATCTGAGCTCTGTCTTCAGGGAACAGAGTCCTACCTGATGGGGCACACACACACCTGTGGGCTACACATTCCTCAAATGCACCTGTTCTCGGCAGAGGACCACGGACCAGAATCTCAATGGCAGATCATGCACAAAAAGTTTTCCAAAAAGGGACAATAAAAAATGATTATTACTCTCCTAAAAAGTGTAACAGGAAAGAAACACAGAGTTGTGTGAATTTCAGGTAGAAAGTTGCATTATTCAAGATTAACGATGGACTGAGGTTTGTCTAAGGAGAAGAGCATGAGAACTGGGTCCCAGTCTCTGAGTCCTCCAGGGTCCAGGGCAGACAAGGGAAAGATGTCCTCACCTGACCCCCTGCCCTTGCCCAGAATCACTCATTAACCTCAGATCCATGGAATCACCCTCCGCCAGCAGACCCTCCACTGCCCCCACGGAACTGACCACCTTCCTGCTGACTCAGCCTGGCGCCTTCCCTTTCTATGGAACTGTCCCAGGGAGTTCATCTCCAGAGTTCCTGTGGGTGACCTCTTCTGCCTCCACATTCGCGGGCCGGGGAGACTCATGCCTGCCCATCACAGCCTTCTCCTGGAGGGAGGGATGGTGCAGGGGTTTGTCCCTCCTCCTTCTCACACTGTGTTCTCCATGTAGAGTGTGTTTCTTTTCATCATGTGCAGGCCTCTCTCTGGGGTTAAGCTGCAACCTGTCATGTGGTGGTTAGACATTTTTTTATCCTTCCACTTGTTGGTCATGAGCAGCTGGATATGGGCAATAAAGAGGGTGCACATTCAGATGTGGTTGGAGAAGAGAAAGGATTATGTCCAGAACGACCGAGCAGGACTATAAGCTGCATTCTGTGAACACCTTAGCATTACTTCATGCCTTCCAGGGCAGTGAGGACAAATCAGAGCAGTTTAACAATTTATGGAGTCCACTGCTCCCAAAACAAGTCAAGACACCTCCAGAGAGCCAATGACCATAGAAGCTCCCAAACTGTAAATGGAGAATTGAGCAATACAGGGCTCCAGGCGCTGAGGAATGATCTGTACCTTCAGGCCTGCTGAGACATAAAGATCTGGCAAACCGTATCTGAAAGACCATCTTGCAAGAGGGTCAAAGCTCCAACTGGAAGAAGATCTGCCAACCCAGCCTCATTGTTTTGCCATTGGAATGCCCTTGACTCAAATAATTTGTCTTCTTAGGGCACTGAGTCCCAGGCCCAAAATATGTACAGAGGAGATCCATATTTTGTATCTTTGTATTTTGGCCACTTCCTAAGGTCACAACATCCACTGAGAGGACAGGATTGACCTGGGTCATCAGGAGCACAGGATCCCTAAGTTTCAGTTCCTAAGGACCAGGGCCAGAGCACTGCCTTGACCCAAATGTAGAAAAAGGACCCTGAGAGATTTCACTCAGAGGAGCAACCTGAAGCAGATGCAGAGTTAAGACCCTCCCTCATTATAGAGTTGAAATGGTGGAAACATGATATTAAATCTTATGTGTTTGTTAAAACCCACAGAACTATACAACACAAAGAGTGAACCTTAATGTAAAGAATAGGCTACAGTTAACAATAATGTATCAATATTGATTCATTAATTGTAACAAGTGCATCACACTAATACAAAATGTTAATCATGGGGGAAACTGCATGTAAGTGACAAGGGGCCTGGAGGAAACTGGCAGGTATGAGAGGTTGAGGGGGAATATAGGAGCCCTATGTATCCTTGGTTTAAATTTTCTTAAACCTAAAATTGCTCAAAAATCAAAGTCTATTATTTTTAAAATAATATAGAGTATGTTCTTTGAGCACAATAAGATTAACTTAAAAATCAATAACAATTTATCTCAGAAAGCTCCATCTTTTTAAAATTGAAGCACATACTTCTAAGTAACCTGGGTTAAAGAAGAACTCACAAAGAAAATTAGAAAACATTATGCACTAAATGATTATTAAAATACAACATATCAAAATCTCTAGATTCAACCAAAATTATGCTTACAGGAAATGGTTAGCTTTCAGCTTTAAATGCTGACCTAAGGCTGTACCTGAAGAACACTGAAAAGGAAAATAAAATCTGAAGCAAAAAGAAGGAAGGAAGGAAGAAGAACAAAGGTAAATGGAATTTTAAAATGAAAAAACAATTCAGAAAATTAATAAGCCAAAGTTCATTTTATATAAAGATCAATGAAACCAATGAACACATTGCTGAACTAAAGAAAAAAAGAAACAATACAAATCTGCAATATCGTGAACACAAGAGAGTGACCAGTACAGTTCTTACTAACAATAAAAAAAAAGAAATTATCAACATTGTATGCCAACCAATTCAACTACTTAGAAAAAATGGAAAAATTTCTTGAAATACACAATTTACCAAATTCACACCATATAAGAAAAGAAGACAAGACATCTACCTCACACCATATACTAAGATTAATTCTAAATGAATTATATATTTAAAAATAAATGACAACATAACTTACTTGTAGAAAATAATACAGCCAAATATCACCATGACTCCAAACAAAAAAATAAAATCTAAGAGCTTCTGCTCATTGAAAGATGTGTGTAAGTAAAAGGCAAGACACATAATAAGAAAAGATATGTATAACACATATAACAAAAAACTGCATCCAGAATAAATGAAATTTGCCAAAACACAGTAAGAGAAAGTTCATAAAAACTCAATAGAAAAATGGGCAGATGATTTTAGTGGGCACTGCACAAAAGGGATTATCCAAACAGCCAATATAAATATAAAGTTTCTAGGCCTCGTTAGTCATCAGGAAAATGCTAATAAAAATCAGAGCTAAATACTATTGCACAGGGTAAAAAGATTGACAATAAAGGTGAACAAGAAAGTAAAATAATGGGACTCCTCCTGAGCTACTTTGAAGAAGTAAATTGTACAACTTTGATCTGGCAATTTCACTTCAGCGTATACCTGAAAGTAGCATTACATATCACCGTTCCAATCTGGAAACAACCAGAATGTTCATCAACAATGGAATGGACACAACATTTGGTTATGTTCATCCAATTCAATACTATAAAGCAATAAAAACGAGTAAACTACAGCTACAGGCAACTTGGATATTGAACACAGACTCACAAACATTATTAAGGTAAAAGACCCTGACACAAAAGAATATATATTATGCACCTGCCCACATAAAGCTAAGAGTCAACAAAGTTATACTATAGTGTTTAAGAATGGAGACTTAGGTATACAATTATAAGGAAAAGTAGGAAAGTAATTCCCATGAAAGTCAGCATGGTGGTAACCTTTATTAAGAGGCACTGAGAGGAGACAGAAAGGAGAGCTGAGACATGCAGGTAACATTCTATTTCCTGATCTAGGGAGTAGTCACACAGGTATTCATCTTTGTTTTATGTGCTTCTCTGAATGTGGGTTATATTTCACAACAAAAATAATGAAAAATGAAGAAATTTGAAGCTGCAAGGAGGAAAACCACAGTGCTAAAAGCCCTCAAAATTACTGCAAGCAATTCTTTTTATATCTTAGCTACCTTTCTCTAGGACAACATACAAGCTCAAGCCATGAAATTTATCCCTGAAAGTAAACCATTACCATTAGGCATTACAATGCATTTGGAATTATTTTTCATAAATGTGCATGCATGTCTCTTTGACTCTTTTTAAAATCTTTATTTCAGGGAGTATTCCAGACATGGAAACAGCAGTGCAGATTGCCAGTGTTCCACAATATGTCACCATATCCCATTATCTCTGTGACACTGGGCTTGACCATCTCAGTTATGGACCCATAACTGAATTAGGGAGGGAGGAAAAGAATGTTTTTAAAGTAATAATTCTTCCACATATAGTGTGCATAAGTCAATAATTATAAACTAATGAAATCATATTTACTTCTTCTAGAAGTTATTGCAACTAATTCTTACACATTTCAGCAAATGAATATTACATGATCATTATTATCTCTGGTAGCAGTTTCAGGTGCCCAAAGAATAAAGCCAAAAATCTAGCCCTCTGATGAGACCTTTAGATCTACTTCCATGGTACAAGGGAATACAGTATCAGTATTCCATGTGTAAATAAGTTCAATTAACAACAAACTATAATTGCACGGGGAGATGAAAATTAGTTTAAACAAGTCAATTAAATCATAAACATTTCAGAAATAAGAGGATGTGTTTGTAATCCAATTAGTGTGTTAATATACTAATAAATTTACTGATTTGAATGGTATCTTAATTGTATATTAGGGCACCCGACGAAAAAACAGTATATCTTAATTGTCATAAAGGGAGCTTTGGCTGCAGTATGACTACATAAGTTTGGAGAAAATTATCCATGTTAATGAGATCAAAATGCTTCTATCTAGAATAATAAATAAGGTTACTTGATGGTTTGGCTAATAAAAATGCATCCAAGGGACAGGGGAAATGGCTGAACACAGTATTGTCTGCCAGACGATAATTACACTAAGTTCCTGATGGGAGAGAATGGGATATTTTATACTATGACCAAAAAAAATCACTCCCATAGTTTAAACACTCAGATAATCATGGGAATAAAATATTCCAGGGGTAATTCTTTATTGCTACCTCAATTACCACAAATTAAGCTGATATTAATATACTTTACTGCTGTTCAGCCTTAAGTGAAATCAGTTGCACTTCACTGGTGACTCAAGAGAATGAGCCTCTCTCCTATTTCTGCGTAATTACCTGTAATTTATAGGGCACAGGGAGACCTGTGCAGCCTAGTCAAGGTCATGTTAAGAAGGTTAAATTGCATTGTTTTCAATCACCATCTGTATTCTGAACTGAGGTTACCACCTCCCCAATTGCCACAAGACAAAGGGACACTTCCTTGGCACAGGGGTTGTAGTGCCAAATTTTCAGGCCAAGGGGCAGATTGATCATGAGCTTTATATAAAATGTGCATTTTAATGAGTACATGGCACTCCGATTAAAATGCTGAAATAGATAAATAATGGTTTTTAGTGCTAATTGCAACAATTTAAATCAATTAAAATGCCTGCAAAGAATGTTGACTCTGGATGAATTCCAACTTACTTATGCAAACTTGGCCTGCTCCTCAAACCTTCAGTTCCATTGCTGGAGACATCTGTAGCAGCCTGTCCAGATCTCCCCAACTTAGCCAAACCTCCAGCAATTTGAAACATCATCAGAAGCCATTATCATTCCATGAATATTTCTTAATTTTTACCGCGTGCTAATAAAATGTATTGTTAGGATTCTTTATATGCCTCTATGCTTATTTTCTTGCCTTTTTGTTTATTTGTTTAATCAAATGGGAAAACATTGGGAAATGGCATGCAAGGCAAATCACTAAAGCCAATGATGAACTAGGAGTAGCATTTTGTAAGCCAAAATCCGGAAACCAAGATAAAAACTGATATCCGATTAATTAATTTACCAATACACACTTGCTTTGTGCTGGCCACTAGAACACAAAGCCCATAGTGGTCTAGAATTTACAACTTAAAGTTTATTAATTGGAAGACAGATGGTAAACAAACAAAAACGTAAATATAAAATATGGTAATAAATAAAAATTAAGAAAAATAAAGCAAGATAACAAAGAGAGGAAAAATGGTAGGGGTAAGGGTGAAGTTTATTTCTGGTTGTCAAAGATGGCCTCTCTAATAAAAAATATTTGAGCACAAATAAGAGAAAGCAAGCCATGTGATTATTGGAGAATGAATGTTTCAGGCAGAAGGAAGAGAACATGAGGTTGGGCCATGAGGCAGAAGTGTGCTTGGCATGTTTGAAGAAGGGGTAGGAGGCCAGGATGCTGAAGTTCAGAAAGCATAGGGAAAAGTTGTAGGACAGGATGTAATGCAAACATATGCAACACATGCAAAAGTTGCAATATGAAAGATTGGAAAGAGCCAGATAGTAAAAGATATTATGAGCCAATGTAATGGAAGAACATTTTCTTTTGCTCTGATATTACCACATCATTGGAAGCTATTGGAAAGTGATGTGATTTGAGATGTTTTAAAAGAATCATTTTGACTGCTGAATTGGAAATGGAAGTTACCATGTCAATCTAGCAGGGAGAACAATTAGGAGGTGATTGCAATAATTCAGGTGAGAAACTATAGTTGTTGAATCAGGAAAATACAAGTGGAGGTAGTTAGAAATGATTAGAATTATATATAAATTAAAGGTAGCACCAAATGAATTTTCTCATGTATTGGAGGCAGAAGAGCGAAAAATGACAAGAGCTGTGGGCAAATCTGAGATTTTGACGTAAATCATTGTAAGGATGGAGTTATTCCTCACTGAGATGGAGAAGATGGAAAGAAACAAGTTAGGGTGGAGAGAAGAATTGGCAGCTAAATTGTAGGCACATTAAGTTAGAGATGCCAACTTGTTATCTAAGTGGAATTGCTGAGAGCAGCCAGTTATATGATGTCATACTGGCCCAAGATGGAAATAAAAATTTAGAAGTTGGCTGAGTGTGGTGGCTCATGCCTGTAATCCCACCACTTTGGGAAGCCGAGGTGGGTGGATCACGAGGTCAGGAGTTCGAGACCAGCCTGGCCAACACAGTGAAACCCCGTCTCTTCTAAAAACACAAAAATTAGCTGGGTGCGGTGGCATGCACCTGTTAATTCCAGCTACTCGGGAGGCTGAGGCAGGAGAATTGCTTGAACCTGGGAGGCGGAAGTTGCAGTGAGTTGTAGATGGTGCCACTGCACTCCAACCTGGGAGACAGAGCAAGACTCTGTCTCAGGAAAAAAAAAAAAAAAAAAAAGTAAGTCATGGGTTTCTAAACTGTCTTAAGAAAAAAGTCTGTATGAGATCACTTTGGAGGAAGAGTAAATAGAAAAGAGAAGAGATCCAAGGACAAAGATGGGGAAATAAAAAATAAAAATAAACCACTATCAAAGGAGATGAAGGAGTGACTAGTTACCTAAGAAGAAAACAGTATCCCAGAATCCCAGTGTAGACTCTGACATCAAGAAAGATGAGAACTGAGAGACTGACATTGGATTAAGGAGGTCATTGGTTCTGAGAAGTCTCTTCAGTAGTGTGGTGGGAGTAAAAATTGCCTCGAGTATGTTCAGAAGAATATGGGAGCAAGCAAACAGACCTCTCTTTTAAGGGGTTTTGCTGCAAAGCAGGGCAGAACAATAGGGCAGAAATATGTGAAGTTAGAAAATGTGAGTAAGAAAATTTCTTATATGTGAGAAATTATAGCCTATTTGCATGCTGATAAGAATAAATCAGTAAAAAAGAAGAAAGATCGAAAAATTGCTGGAGCACAAGTGTTGACTTTGGCCTTCGAGAAAAGCACAGAGATTTCATTCTTAATAATGCAAGAAAGGCAGATTGCATGGGTATAGTTTCAAGTAGACTGGCAGATGTCAGAGTGAGACCACACAGTTTTAAGTGCTTCTATTTTCTTGGCGAAATAGAAAGCAAGGTTATCAGCTAAGAATGAAAGTGAGAAAGTACATGTTGAAAGTCTGATGTAAAGGAGATGAAAGAGAAAAAGTTTATTTAGGAGAGTAGAACGAATGGACTAGGAAAACAAGGTATAACTGCCCAAAAGTAGAAGAGCCCTCTTGAAGAAAGTGACCATGGATTTCAACATAGCTTGGTTTATGTCCAGTAATGTTCAACTGTTCACGTTCAGAAGCAGAGTAAGTAGAAAGTTGGATTCATCCACGGTTGGATGTTGCTGGGTAAATACAATGAAGGGATAAAAGAAGAAAGGACAATGTACTTGAGAGTATACACAGGGAAGTGACTAAAATAATGCACTTGTTTAAAGAATAACCAAAGTCCAGAAATATCGAAGCTGAATTTATTAGTTTGCCAGCTAAAGGAAAGATCATTCACTCTGGAGTAAGCAATGAGGTCCTCTGAGTATGAAGTCTGAGGCTAGATACAGGGCAAGAAGGAGGAAATTCTATTCAAATAGGATGGGATTCTAATAGTTATTTTCAGTTGTAAAGAAAGATAATAAAAGTATTTCTTAGGATCAGTCTTTATCTCAGCATAACTGATCATTTAGATGGGAATAGAACAGATCCTAATCCAAATTAGATGGGATAAAGTAACTTAGAATCAAATTGGTTTAGGGGTAAAGAGTGATCCAGTCTAGTCTTTCTGAGTAGGTGCAAGATTGGAACAGACTTAGGACCAAGCAGTGGTCGAACCCGGAAGTTCCAGTGCAAGTTTTGAGCCGAGATATTTCATAATCACACCAGAGAACTCAAGTTAAGCAGGGCCTAAGGGAAGAGAATGGTAGTGAAACTTGAGGTTATGTAAAACCTATGGAATGAAAGAATTGTTGGTTTAGATATCAGAGGGAATGAGCCTGAAAGATAAGATGGGATAGTTGAAGCATGAAATACTTGTAATAAAAATTATAAGAGCATAACTTTTGAGAATCTCAAGTTCTAGGGTTCAAACAAGGGCATTTATGGCTGCATTAAGGTAGATTACAAGATCCTTGGAAGGGAAGGAGTTGAGAAACTTGAAGTCACAGGGGTGGAGGAATTATTAAGCCCAAAAATGAAAGAAGGTACAAGATGATGGGAAAGTGTTAGAGCAAACAACAGTGGGCTAGAAGCTAAGATCTCCAGGAAACGAGGAAGAGATGTGTTTGTGTTTGTAGAATACTGCAACAAAAAAGGGGTAACAGCAGGTATAATCTGACCTTTAAGGTTTATTTTGCAGGGAGGGGCGGGGGTTGTTTTGTTTTGTTTTGTCTTGTTTTGTTTTGTTTTTTGAGACAGAGTCTCACTCTGTTGCCCAGGCTGGAGTGCAGTGACACAATCCTGGCTCACTGAAACCTCTGCCTACCAGGCTCAAGCGATTCTCCTGCCTCAGGCTCCAGAGTAGCTGGATTTACAGGTATGTGCCACCATGCCCAGCTAATTTTTGTATTTTTAGTAGAGATGGGGTTTCACCATGTTTACCAGGCTGTTCTCGAACTCCTGGACCTCAGTGATCTGCCCACCTCAGCCTCTTAAAGTTCTGGGATTACAGGCATGAGCCACCACACCCAGCCTGATCTTTAAGTTTTAAGACTAGAGACTCTGGGGGAGTAGAGAGGCAATGATCTCTAATTGACAATGATTAAAAAAAAAAAAAAAAAAAAACAGCACACCTGTAGGCACAGTAGCACAGAGCCAGAGGGGTGAAGTCACATAAGAGGATGTACAGAGCCAAAAGGGGATGAAGTCGTCCTGTTTGTGAGAGACTTTTTGCAGAGGCTGAAGTGTATGGAAAAAAAGGGCATGATGGGATTATTCCTGGTGGACTCCAAGTTAGTGTGTAAAGGAGAGACCACAGGTATGGGGGAAGTCAGAAGTAGGGCTCTTGCCATTATTCCTGGTGGACTCCAAGTTAGTGTGTAGAGGAGAGACCATAGGTATGGGGGAAGCCAGAAGTAGGGCTCTTGCCAGGAGCAAACTGAACACTGGAGTTCCTTTATGATACATTTCAGCTGTCTTTCCTAGCTTTCTGCATTAGCTCGCAGAATGGTTTTATGCTTTGTTAAGAGTTTTCCTATAGTCCTTGACTATCTTTTCCTGCTTTAAGAAAAATTTTGCATTAAGAGACCTGGTCTTTCTGTAGAATCAGATACCACATATCTTCAACAGAAACCTGGATCGAAGACCAAACAGAAGCCCCAAATATCATTACCAAACAAGTTGCATCCTTTTTTTTCTTTTCTTTTTTTTTTTTTTTGAAATGGAGTTTCACTCTTTTTGCCCAGGCTGGAGTGCAATAGTGCAATCTCAGCTCACTGCAACCTCTGCCTCCCGGGTTCAAGTGATTCTCCTGCCTCAGCCTCCCAAATAGCTGGGACTACAAGCACATGCCACCACGCCTGGCTAATTTTGTAGTTTTAGTAGAGACAGGGTTACAACCATGTTAGCCAGGCTAGTCTCAAATTCCTGACCTCAGGTGATCCACCCACCTTGGCCTCCCAAAGTGCTGGGATTACATGCAGAAACCACCACACCTGGCCCATAATGAGATTTTTTTTCTTTATTGCCACTTTTAGGCTGTTGGACATTTTCTTAGATACTTTGGAAGAGATGACTTTCCTCTTTCTTGTATTCAAAGACTTGAATCAGAACTAGAATCTAGAGTGCTAACTCCTCAAGCTTCCTTCCAAGACTTCTTGTCAGCAGCTAACACATACCCGCTCCTTTTAGTACAGCCTTCAGTACTTACAAAAACAAAAGGAATGAAAATTGAAAACAGAGGATTTTAACCAAGAACCTACTTTATATATCTCACTCACTCCTTTATTCATTCATTCTTTCACTCATTTAATATAATCACTGATGTAATAAAACCTATGCTGTAGACACTGAACAAATCAGGGGACAATTCAGATGATTTATCATCACCTTTTGGGAAAAAGAAAATCACCAAGTTAGAAGGCCATTGGGAATGGGATGAAGTTTTACTTACTCTCTAGTAATTCATTTCAAAAAGGAATTTTCCAGTCTGAAAGCAAATAAATGAGAATAGCTTATTCCTAGGTTCATCTGAACATCAAATGTCCTAGCAAGAGAAAGGTCAGTGTCAGCCTAAGATTCTACTTGAGCAGAGAGATTCTTCCTTGTCTAATTGTGAGGCTTGAGCCACAAGAAAAGATAATTTTTATAATATACTTGGACCCCTCGTGACATGAATAGCATTGAATTCTAGGCTTAAGAGTGGAAAATAGTGGGAGTTTCCACTGAATGATTTCAATTTTCTCTCCATCATCACTCTTACCAAAGTAAAAATGACTTTTCTGCTATTTAATCAAATGGGCACTTTCCTGTTCTTGCCTTTTTTATCCTCTTTGCATCATGTAACACTGCACACATCTCTGTTTCTTTAAACACTCCCCTCTTGGATTTCACTTCCATATTCCAGATATGTTACTATGCTTTTTCACGTCTTCAAAAATGGTATGCCAATTTAAAACACAATGAATTACCTATACACATATTTTAAGTGGTTAAAATTAAGAAGATGAAGAAAATGCAGTATTGGTGAGGATGTGGAGTAGCTGGAATTCTCAGAGAAGACTGGGGGATAGTACAGCCACTTTGGAAAAGTTTAGCAGTTTCTTAGAACATAAAACATATGTTCCATAAGTCATACGACCTAGCAATTCTACTCTTAGGTATTTCCTCCAAAAGAAATGATAAATATCAGTCCATGAAATAACTTGTGTACAAAAACTTAGAGCAGCTTTATTTACAATAGCCAAAAACTAAAGAAAAAAAAGTCCTTCAACAGGTGAATGAAAAAGCAATCATGGTACCTACGTACAGTAGAACACTATGTAGCAATCAGAAAATAAAACCAACTACAGATACATCTGACAGTTGTAACAACACAGATGAATCTTTAAAACATGATATTGAGTAAAAAAGAAAGCAATATATAAAAGAGTATGTTTACATTTATATAAAACATTGAAATACATAATAATACATATAAAATTGTAGAACAGGCAAAAATAATCTACAATGACAATAGATCAACAGTTACATGGGGCCAGGGATGAAGGCAACAAGCAAAAGGGTGTGAGGGAACTGTGTGGGGAGATGTATGTGATCAGTGCTGTTCAAATAAATGCTTAACAGCCAGTTCTCCGGGAAACTATGTGCATATATACATATGAAAGTTTATTATAAGTTTTACCGATACAAGGAATATCTAGGAATTTTAGAGAGGAGATGGAGAAAGATGGCAGACTGGAAAGCTCCATCGATCACCCTTCAACAAGGACACCAAGCTAACAATTATCTACACAGAAAAAACACCTTCTGTTTTTTCTTAAGAACCAAAAAACAGGTGAGCACTCATAGTACCTGGTTTAACACATCACTGAGAAAGGCACTGAAGAGTGAGAAATACCAGTCTTGAATCACTGATACCACCCCTTCCCAACCGTTGGCAGCAGCAGTGTGGTTCAGAGAGCATCTTTGACACTGGAGGAGGGAGAACACAAAAATGGTGAGGCATTGAACCCAGTGCTGTTCTGTTAGAGCAGAAAGGAAAAGCAAAGCAAACTAGCTAACACCCACCCACAGAGGGAGCATTTAAACGAACCCTAGATAACGGTCTGAATTTGAGTGCCTGCAAACCTCATCACTGAGAAACGCCTGCAAACCTCGCCACTGAGGAACACCTGCAAACCTCGCCACTGAGGAACAAAGTGCTCTGGGTCTCTGAGTAAACTCGAAAGGCAGTCTAGGCCGTAAGGACTGCAACCCTTAGGTGAGTCCTAGGGCTGAACCAGGCCTAGAGACAGTGGACTGGGGAAGGGGGGCATGTGATATATTGAGACACCAGGTAGGGCAGCCAAGGGAGTTCTGGCATCACCCCTCCCCAACCCCAGGGTGCACAGCTTGCAGCTCCAAAAGAGACTCCTTCCTTCAGCTTGAGGAGAGGAGAGGCAAGAGTGGCAGGACTTTGTCGTGCATCTCGGATACCAGCTCAGCCACAGCAAGTTAAGGCACCAGTCAGTGTCATTAAGCCCCCATTCCAGGGCCTAGCTTCCAGACCACATTTGTAGACACATCCTGGGCCAGAAGGGAAACCACTGCCTTGAAGGAAAGGACCCAATCCTGCCAGCATTGATCACCTGCTAACTGAACAGCCTTTGGTCCCTGAATAACCAGCAGTGATACCTAGGTACTACACGAAGGGTTTTACTGAGCCTCTGAGACTTGCTGGCTTCAGGTACCAACACTGCCATAGGTGGATAGAGCACCAAGTGGACTCTTGGGGTCCCCAATTCCAGGACTTGATTATTGGATGGCATTTATGGACCTGCCCTGGGCCGGCGGGAAGCCCACTGCCCTGAAGGGTTAGTCCCAGGCCAGGCAGCATTCACCACAAGCTGACTTAAGAGACCTTGTGCCTTAAGGAAACATCAGTGGTGGTCCGGCAGTACTACTTGTGGCCAGGGGTGGCAGTAGCTATGAGGGTGAGGCTCCTCAGCCTTTGGAAAGGGGAGAGAAGAGTAGGAAGGACTGCATCTTATGGTTAGAGTACCAGCTCAACCATAATACAATAGAATACTAGGTAGACTTCCAAGGTTTTTGGCTCCTGCCTCTGACTCCTGGACAACACTTCTGGACTCAACCAGTGCTGAGGGGACCTCTCTACCCTAAAGGGAAGGGCATGGGCCTGACTGGCTTTGCCCCCTGCTGATAGTGGAGGCCTAGGGCCTTGAGCAAATGTAGGCAGTAGCCAGAGAGTGGTTACAGCAGGCCATAGGCAAGACCCAGTATTGTGCTGGCTTCAGGTCTGATCCAGCCCAGTCACAGTGGTGGTGGCCATAGGGGAACTTGTGTCACACCACCTCCAGGTTTAGGTGGCTCAGAAAGAAAGAAAGAGAGACTCTGTATGTTTGGGAGAAAGTAAAGTAAGAGAACAAGAGTCTGCTGGTAATCCAGAGAATTCTTCCAGATCTTAGCCAAGACTATCAAGACAGTACTTCTATGAGTCTGCAAGACTGGGCTTGGGGTGCCCCCTAAAGTAGGAACAGCATAGATCACAACATCCAAGTTCTTTCAAATATCTGGAAAACCTTCCCAAGAAGGAAAGCTACAAATAAGCACAGACAGTGAAGACCACAATAAATACCTAACTCTTCAATGCCCAGACATTAAACAATATCTACTAGCATCAGAACCATCCAGGAAAACATGACCTCATCAAATGAATTAATAAGGCACCAGGGACCAATCCTGGAGAAACAGAGAAATATGACCTTTTAGAGATGGCTGTGTTGAGGAAGCACAAAGAAATTCAAGATAACACAGGAGGGAATTCAGAATTCTATCAGATAAATTTAACAAAGAGATGGAAATAATTTTAAATAATCAAGCAGAAATTCTGGAGCTGAAAAATGCTATTGTCCTACTAAAGAATGCATCAGAGTATTTTAATAGCAGAACGGATCAAGCAGAAGAAAGAATTAGTGAGCTTGAAGAGAGGCTATTTGAAAATACAGTGAGAGGAGACAAAAAATAATAAAAACTAATAAAGCATGTCTACAAGACCTAGAAAATAGTCTCAAAAGGGCAAATCTAAGAGTTATTGGCCATAAAGAGGTGATAGAGCAAGAGACAGGGGTAGCAAATTTATACAAAGGGATAATAATAGAGAACTTCCCAAACCCAGAGAAAGATATAAATATTCAAGTACAAGAAGGTTATATAATACCAAGCAGGTTTAACCCAAAGAAGATTACCTCATGGCATGTAATAGTCAAACTCCCAAAAGTCAAAGATAAAGAAAGAATCCTAAAAACAGCAAGAGAGAAGAAACAAATAATGTACAATGGAATTCCAACACATCTAACAACAGACTTTTCAGTGCAAACCTTGCAAACCAGAAGAGAGTGGCATGACATATTTGAAGTGCTGAAGGAAAAATAATTGTACCCTAGAATAGTATATCTGGTAAAAATATCTTTCAACCATAAAGGAGAAATAAAGAATTTCCCAGACAAACAAAAGCAGAGGGACTTCATCAATACCAGATTCATTCTATAAGAAATGCTAAAGGGGGTATTTCAATAAAAAAAAGGGACATTAATGAGCAATAAATAAACACCTGAAAGTACAAAACTTATTGTTAATGGTAAGTACACAGAAAAACACAGAATATTATAACACTGTAACTGTGGTGCATAAACTACTTAAGTGGAAGGACTAAATGATAAATTAATTAAAAAAAAACTAAACTTTTCAAGACTTAGTACAATAAAACAGAAACAACAAAAAGTTAAAAAGCTGGGGGACAAAGTTAAGACAAGTTTTTACTAGGTTTTCTTTTGGTTTGCATGTTTGTTTATGTAAATAGTGTTAAGTTGTTATCAGATTTAAAAATGGGTTACAAGATAGTATTTGCAAGCTTCATGCTAAACTGAAGCTAAAAATGCATACAACGAATACACACACACAAAAATCAAGAAACTAAATAATATCACCAGAGAAAATCACCCTAACTAGAGGAAGACAGGAATGAAGGAAAGAAGGAAGAGAGGACCACAAAACAACCAGAAAACAAGTAACAAAGTGTTATCAATAATAACATTGAATGTAAATGGAATAAATTCTTCAATCAAAAGACACAGACCAACTGAATGAATGACAAAAAAAAAAAAAAAAAAAACAAGAACCATTAATCTGTTGCCTACAAGAAACATTCTTCACCTATAAAGACACATATTGACTGAAAACAAAGGGATGGAAAAAGATATATCATGCCAATGGAAACCAAAAAAGAGCAGGAGTCACTATACTTACATCAGAAAAAATAGACTTCAAGACAAAAACTATAAGAAAAGACAAAAAAGGTTACTATATAATGATAAAGGAGTTAATTCAGCAAGAAGATACAATAATTTCAAATATATATATGCAAACACTGGAACACCCAGATATATAAACGAAATATTACTAGAGCTAAAGAGAAAGATAAGCCCCAATACAATAGTAGCTGGAGACATCAACACCTCACTTTCAGCAATGGACAGATCTTCCAGACAGAAAACCAACAAAGAAACAGAATTAATCTGTACTATAAACCTAATACATACTTACAGAACGTTTCTTCCAAAAGCTACAGAATACACATTCTTTTCTTCAGCACATGAATCTTTCTCAAGGATAGACCATATGTTAGGTCACAAAACAAGTCTTTTTTTTTTTTTTTTTTTTTTTTTTTGAGGCGGAGTCTCGCTCTGTCGCCCGGACTGGAGTGCAGTGGCCAGATCTCAGCTCACTACAAGCTCCGCCTCCTGGGTTTACGCCATTCTCCTGCCTCAGCCTCCCGAGTAGCTGGGACTACAGGCGCCCGCCACCTCGCCTGGCTAGTTTTTGTATTTTTGGTAGAGATGGGGTTTCACTGTGTTAGCCAGGATGGTCTCGATCTCCTGACCTCGTGATCCGCCCGTCTCGGCCTCCCAAAGTGCTGGGATTACAGGCTTGAGCCACCGCGCCCGGCCAACAAGTCTTAAAACATTCAAAAAATTGAAAAAATATCACGCGTCTTCTCTGAGCACAATGGAATAAAACTAGAAATTAATGAAAAGATAAATTTTGGAAACTATACAAATACACAGAAATTGAACAATATGCTCCTGAATGAACAGTGGGTTAATGAAGAAATTAAGAAGGAAATTGTGGTGGTTCGTGCCTGTTAATCCCAGCACTTTGGGAGGCTGAGGTGGGTGGATCATGAGGTCAGGAGTTCAAGACCATCCTGGCCAAGATGGTGAAACCCCATCTCTACTAAAAATACAAAAATTAGCCAGGCATGGTGGTGGGCACCTGTAATCCCAGCTACTCAGGAGGCTGAGGCAGAGAATTGGTTGAACCCAGGAGGCAGAGGTTGAAGTAAGCCAAAATCACGCCACTGCACTCCAACCTGGGCAACAAAGCAAGACTCTGTCTCGAAAAAAAAAGAAGGAAATTGAAAAATGTATTAAAATAAATGATGATGGAAACACAACATACCAAAACCTATGGTTAGCAAAAGCATTACTAAAAGGGAACTTTAGAGCTATAAGTGCCTATATCAAAAAAGATGAAAAATTTGAAATGAACAATCTAACAACGTATCTTGAAGAACTAGAAAAGCAAGGGCAAACCAAACCCAAAATTAGTAGAAGAAAATAAATAATAAAGATCAGCACATAAATAAATGAAATTGAAATTTAAAACTAAAAAAAAAAAAAAAAAAAATCAGTGAAACGAGAAGTTAGTATTTTGAAAAGTTAAACAAAATAGACAAACTTTCAGCAAAACTAAGAAAAAAAGAGAGAAGATCCAAATAAAATCAGAAATGAAAAAGGAGACAGTACAACTGATACTGCAGAAATTCAAAGTGGTTACTATGAGCAAGCATATGCCAAGAAATTGGAAAATCCACAAGAAATGCAAAAATTCCTAGATACATACAATCTACCAAGACTGAACCAGGAAGAAATCCAAAACCTGGACAGACCAATAAGTAATAAGATCGAAGCCATAATAAAAAAAAATCTCCCTGTAAAGAAAAGCCTGGGACCTGATGGCTTCACTGCCAAATTCTACCAAACATTTAAAGAGGAACTAGTACCAATTCTACTCAAACTAACCCAAAAAATAGAGGAAGAAGAAATACTTTCAAACTGATTCTACTAGGCCCGTGCTACCCTGATACCAAAACCAAAGACACATAAAGAAAAGAAAACTACAGGCCAACATCTCCAATGAATATATTGATGCAAAAATCCTCAACAAAATACAAGCAAACCAAATTCAACAATACATTAGAAAGACCATTCATCATGACCAAGTGGAGTTTATCCCTGGGATACAAGGACAATTGGAAGTATGCAAATCAGTCAGTGTGATACGTCGTATCAACAGAATGAAAACTAAAAACCATATGATCAGTTCAATTGATTCTGAAACAGCATTTGATAAAATGTAACATCCCTTCATGATAAAAACTCTCAAAAAACTGGGGATAGAAGGAACATACCTCAACATAATAAAAGCCATTTATGACAGACCCAGAGCTAGTACCAAACTAAATGGGGAAAAACTGAAAGCATTTCCTCTAAGATCTGGAACACAAGAATGCACATTGTCACCACTGTTATTCAAAATAGCCCTGGAAGTCCTAGCTAGAGCAATCAGACAATAGAAAGAATTTTTTTAAAATTCAAATTGGAAAGCAAGAAGTCAAATTATCCTTGCTTGCAGATAATATAGTCTCATATTTGGAAAGACCTAGACTCCACAAGAAAATTCTTAGAACTGAGAAACAAATTCAGGAAAATTGCAGGATACAAAATCAACATACAAAGATCAGTAGCATTTCTATACACCAATAGTGAACAATGTGAAAAAGAAATTTTTCAAAAATAGTAATCCCATTTGTAATAGTCACACATAAAATTAAATACCTGGGATTAAATGACAGAATTCTATAATGAAAACTACAAAACACTAATGAAAGAAATTAAAGAGGGCACCAAAAAATGGAAAAATATTCCATGTTCATGGATTGAAAGAATCAATATTGCAAAACTGTCCACACTACCCAAAGAAATCTATTAATTCAATGCAATTCATATCAAATACCAATGACATTCCTCACAGAAATAGAAAAAAAATCCTAAAATTTATATGGAACCATAGAAGACTCAGAATAACCAAAGCTACCCTACACAAAAAGAAGAAAACTAGAGGAATCACAATACTTAATTTCAAATTATACTACAGAACAATAGTAACCAAAACAGTATGGTGCACAAGCCAATGAAACTTAAATCTGCCCCCTCTCCCCAACTCTACAGCTCTTTCCTTAAATGTTTTTTTTAATGTTCATCTGTCTCTAAGCCCTTATTCTCCCTGCTCTAGTCAAGCCACAACTAACTCTCAGGAATACCCCCAAAAGCCTCCTAAAGGCTTCTCAGTCTTTAGCCTCTCACTCATTTTCCGAACTATATAAAGAGAAAATAGATAATCAGTAGATGATAGATAGAACGACAGAATGATCGATCGATCGATCGATCGATCGATCGATAGATAGATAGAGAATTCTGCTTTTGTTATATGGCTTAGAAGTACCTCTATGATTAGGTCCTGATTAGACCTCACATCCCTGGAGAAGTCTTCTCTAATCCCTTAGGTTTGGGTTAGATATCCCACATATATAATCCCACAACTCTTAGCACACAGTGATGTTGCCTAGTTAATTTTCTGTCTCCTCTGCCAGACTGAATGCTCCTTTAAGCCAAGGACCGCTTTTATTATGCTTGCCATTAAAACATTAGATCCTGCCGGGTGCAGTGGCTCATGCCTTAATCCCAGTACTTTGGGAGGCCAACGTGGGCAGATCATGAGGTCAGGAGATCAAGACTATCCTGGCTAACACTATGGAACCCCATCGCTACTAAAAATACAAAAAATTAGCCGGGCGTGGTGGCACGGGCCTGTAGTCCCACCTACTTGGGAGGCTGAGGCAGGAGAATCGCTTGAACCCGAAAGGCGGAGTTTGCAGTGAGCTAAGATTGCACCACTGTACTCCAGCCTGGTCAACAGCAAGACTCTGTCTCAAAAAAAAAAAAAAAATTAGATTCTAGTCATGTGCCTAGAAAACAGTAGTTCATCATTGAATATTTATTGAATGAGTCTTGTTAATATTACAGACTGAAAAGTTTTAGTCAGCTATTGCTAATCTTCTGTTCATCTTATACCCATCAGAATTCAAGCCTTGTCTTCCCAAATGATACTGTAAGTCTTCTGCTAGGTTAAAGGTTGTGTTTGGAATTTACCTAAAAACTCACATAGGATTCAAACTGCACACCTGGCATAATATATAAAATATCTGATCAATTACATGTCTTCTTATTATTTCAAAAATCTAAATTCTTATCAAATTCTTCAAGTTGACACTGAAGACCTTATCAACAAAATACGTATAATGTTTTCAACACTCTTACCAAAACATCGATTTTGTGTGTTTTTAGCCTATTTTCAAATATTTTCCCTCTTTACCTACCCTTCTGTCCTGCCTTCCTCTCCTAGCTCCTCCTGTGACCTACGCTTGCTCTGTTGCCATAATCTTGGATGTCTTTATCTCTTCCAATTAATTTTTTATCCTATCTTCAAAGGACTACTTCAGTTCTTGGCTTTCTGCCCCCTTTGTAAACAAACATTTTTCAATTATTCTTGTCCGTTTCAGGAATGGGACTAGTTACTGAGAAAACAAAATTAAGTAATATACTCTCCCAAGTAAGAGTCTGCATGCTGAGATTGGGGAGGGCTGATTTTTCAATTTCATATATACATATATGTTTTTGTTTTTGTTTATCAGATGGAGTCTTGCTGTCACCTAGGCTGGAGTGCAGTGGAGAAATCTTGGCTCACTGCAACCTCTGCTTCCTGGGTTCAAGCGATTCTCCTGCCTCAGCCTCCTGAGTAGCTGGGACTACAGGCACCACCACCAAGCCTGGCTAATTTTTAGTAGAGATAGGGTTTCATCATGTTGGCCATCCTGACTTCAAGTGATCTGCCTGCCTTGGACTCCCAAAGTACTGGGATTACAGGTATGAGCCAATGTGCCTGGCCTTGAATTTGATATAATTAATGTGTGATAAGGTATATACATGGCACTGTGGAAGCAGGGAGAAGAGAGCACCCTCTGACTGAGCATAGGAGGAAGACGAATGGGAGAAGTCATTAAGAATATTATTATACTTCATTTGTCTATATTCCTGTTATAAAATAGCATGTCTCATTCATTCCAGCACTTTCTGTGGCTAACATTTGTTGAGCACACCCATTAACTCATTTCACTCTTATTACAACTGTATGAGATAGAATGGCATAGATATTATTATAATCAGCAATTTACAGCTGGGAAACAGAGACACTGAGTCAATATACATGTATTGCCTCAGTCATTGGTGGGTGACATAAAATACACTGGGGACAAAGAAAGTGGGGTATGTGAGTCACATGAATCCTAAGACTGTACTAGGCACACAGAAAACTGCAAGCATTTTTTTTTCTGCTTTTGTATCATTAGGCCCAAAGACAATCTGTATATTACTCTCAGAAACTGAAAGGAAATTCAGAGCTGCTAATCCTCTACTCTAACATGTTCACACATAAAAACCTAGATTTATTTATTTGTATTTTCATACACTGTTTTGCTAGAATTTGGACATGGGCTTGTGTAATGGGGAACGATCTCTCAAATAAGAAAGAATACCATAACACTTGCTTCCATATTCAATAAGCCCAGAAATGAGAATTTGTCATCATTTCCACCATTTTTATCAGGAAGAGAGTCTCTCTCTTGCTTTTCTCAGTATAGACGTCGAAGCAGTCGGGCCAGCCCATGGATTCCCTCATCCTCTGTGCACATATAACCAAGGTAAGGCTGCATCCAACTGTCCTTGTAGGGTTTCTCTCGCTGTTTGCATGAAAGAAAAGCTTGAAATAAAATTTACTCTTTGCTCTCAGCAAGAACTAATACTTATCAAATGCCCTGGTCAAACACAATAAAATCATACTGTGTAAGGAAATTGCTTTTGTAATTGATTTACTAGTTTTCATAGAGGAAAAAGCATTTCAGTAGCATTTTCATTAAACTGCTTGTCTACAATGACTAAAAAAAAAAATCTAGTTTTCAGTTTTTAAAGACCCAGTATCTCTGTTGTTTCAATTTTTTTAACAAAAAGTAATCAAATGAGGAAAAATATTAAACCTAATGGTGCACTCTATGGTAAATACAAAATCTAGACCTGTGCTTCCTTGTAGAGAAGTATAGAATTAGACATTATTTACAGGAATGAGAACACTTTTGTTATTGCTGTCTTAGGTTGGAAGACAGGAAAATAAAGGAAGACAGGAGTAGCCTGCCTTTGTTTACACACACACACACACACAGAGAGAGAGCCTTAACCCACTGCCCTGAGACTCAAAGCAGGGCTCACCCAGCAAGAATAAACTCAAATGCACAGTTCCTGCTACCTAGGGCTTTGCGTGTCACTCTAGGCCCCGCAATAAGCACAAAACTGCCAAAAGAAAGCTTTTGTCATTTAAAATGCACTTAGCTCAAAAGAGATCAAGGTAACAAACTGCATCCAAGTTTCCTTTCAGTTAAATTACTTGATACAAAACCAAACCACTGCACTGTTGACTAAAAATATATATTTTGCTATTTCAACATTAAACTGTAAGCTCCATAAAGACAAGGTCTCTGTGTATTTCACCAGGTCCAAGCCTACAATCAAGGTATGACTTTCAAATAAACAAATAGATTTTAATTTCTCATTGAATCAAACAAAAAGTGTCTCTGAATGGATGTCACAATGATACCTTTAATCATTAACTTTTTATGGTAGAAAACTCCTTCCCAAGCTTCCACTTTTTCTCCCATTTTGGGGGCACATCAAAGGAAGAGAAAGAGCTTTGGGGGCCAAGACAAGAAAAAAAATATATAGGAAACGGAAAAATGTCACCAGGGATAATCAGATCAAGATCTTGAGGTCCAAACTCCAAATGGCAATTTTTGCTTGACTGTAAATACCTGTAGTTATACCATTAATTGAACAATGGTTACATTTGGTCGGAATTGTAAGAAACTACGCAGAGTGAAAAATATTTTTTGGACAAACTGGAGTATTCTAGGAAACCCACTTATCATGCTGACACGACTTGAAAACATTCATTTATCCAACAAATATTTACTAAAACTTGCTGTTTGCTAAGCACTGTGCTTGGTGCTATGGATTCAAATAGGAACATGCAATGTATATCTGAGATTTTTTTTGAGGTCATGGATAAATTTGACAATCTGTTATACAGACCCTCTCCCCAGAGGAATGGACATTTAAACATGTACATGTTTTATATACAATTTCAGAGAGGTTGTAGATCCTCCCAAAATCCTACAGCTGGATATTGTTAAATTATTTGGAATATTAACTGTTAAATAATGGAAGCTGTGGGATTTCTATATGTGTGTGTGTATATATATGCTATATATACACACACACATATATACAGAAATACATATTTGCATGTCACTACAGGTCCCAAAATAAGCCCATAACTGCCAAAAGAAAGCGTTTATCATTTAAAATGCACTTGGTTCAAAAGAGATCAAGATAACAAATTGTATCCAAGTTTCCTTTCAGTGAAATTACTTGACACAAAAGCAAATCAGATATATATACACACACACACACACACACACACACACATATATATATATATCTCCTACATCTTCCATTGCTTTCTGCCCAAGCAGTGATCTACATGCTGCTATGTTTCCTCTCTTTTCATTTCAATTACATTCAGGTTATTTTCTGGACAGAAACCTCTTGATTAGAACATGCTGCAAAAAGAAGTTTGCAAAGGCAGGGAAGACAGCAGGTGATCTCACTCAGACCCTTCCCAATTTTAGAGAACTTCCTGAAGTAGCTCACAGAAATTAGTAAATCATTTTAACATAGTCTTTAGAAACCTTCCCTAACCTGATTAATCAACTTATGGCACTTTTCTATTTAAAAGATTTTACTCACTTAAAAACACTTTTGCATTTTCAATGTGTAAATAACCAGCCAGATATGATGCAGAATTTTCAGGAAAAAATCAAGTCAAGGTGTACAATTTCACATCAAAAAAGAATGCTAGGTTGACATTTAAAGTACTTGTTTGCACAAAAGACACTTGGTTTTCTTTTTTAATCAATTATCCTGCTCTCACTTGCTGTATCTATTATAATTTATGGATTACTGGAATTCATAATTGAATAATATGTAGATATCACCTGGGGGTGCTAAACCAATTCTCCTACTTGGAATTGCCTGTCTAGGTAGGAATGACACCAACTTTAGTATTTTCTCTCTGATTAGAGACACTATAGATTTGCAGTCGCCTCCATGTAATATAAATCAATAAAGAATAATTTTCCAGGCAGTAAATCAATTGTCAGTTCACAGACCCTAATACCCTTGTGCAGGATTTATTGAAAAAATGAATGGCAGTCTTGTTAGGAGATGTACAGCATGCTTTATAGGGACATAATAGTGTAAACCCCAAACTATTACCTTCACTATGGTGAAGAATCCAGCAGGAATAACCCTTTCATTTCCATGGAAAGCAAACTCAAATGATTTTTCAATTACAAAATGAAAAATTTTAAAGATAATAACAAGATAAAAATCTCTGATTGGGAAGATATATCAGTCCTGAAGTCACCATAACCCTTTTGCTGGGAGTTTCTGTACCCTGGATGTGGTGGACCTATCAAATTAATATTCTAAACCTTTGCCATCCAATAGGATATCTGCTAGCCACATGGGACTATTAAAATTTGCAATATGATTAGTCCAAATTGAGATGTGCTGTAAGTGTAAAATAAACACTGGATTTCACCTAGCACATCACAAAGAATGTAAAATATCTCATTAATGATTTTTGTATTGTTTACTGAAATGGTAATAGGATATGTAGGATTCAGCAAAATATATTGTTAAAATTAATTGCAACTATTTCTTTTTATCTTTTTTATAGGGCTACTATTTATTTTAAAAGTACATATGTGGCTCACATAATCTTTCTATCGTCCATCACTCTTCTGGACCAGGCATTTTGAAAGAGAAGTATTTTAACCCTAAAAATAAGTATCGGGGGATGGGAGGTGGGTAAACCCAGGAGCACACCAAATATATCTTCATGGGTAAGTCCTTACGATTTTGGATAGAATGATAACAACCCAGAGTACTGAGAATTAATTTGGTAAAGTGGTCCAAGTGACTCACTCAACAATTGTATCATTGTCAGCCATGATGACCCAGCAAATCCTCAGCAGACCAGATCGTTAGACAAAAATAAAACTGTGCTTTTTAGAAGGGAACAACAGGTGGATCCTCTGAACAGGTGGGAAAAAGATCATAGCTGGATATTCATTGGGGGTGGAGGGAGAGGCTTTCACAGGCCATATGATAAACTCTATTAAAGTTCTAGGCAAATGAAACTAGAGAGCCAGAAAGAAGAAAAATGCCACATGTGCTACTGGCTACATAATCAGATTTCAGCTGATGAGAGCTATATGGAAGATGAAGCCAAGAGAAGTCTGATTAACATTCTACAAAAATATTTTTAATTTGCTCGTGTCAAAACATATCTTTGATTCAATAGTTACAGTCTTATTCATTATTGTATGCCCATAATCTTGCACAGGATCTTACTCTAGAAAAACACTCAATAAGTACTTGCTGGATGAATAAAATGATTAAATGGAAAGAAAAATAAACAATGCATGATGCAAATTTTTCTACTGCACAGAACTAGAAATATTCATGGAGCAGATTAGAGAGATGGTAACTCCAGACAATGAAGAAGGAAATACTGAGAAGAGTAGATTTTTAGATGGAAGAATAAGGAAAAAGTAAAATGCAAAATAACATTAATGAGACCTAAATCAGGGGAAGGTAAACAAGGATTATAAAATGAAAAGAATATTACAGTCTAGGCCAATTTTTATAATTCTCTGACTGAGAATTATAAGTCATAGCTTTCTGAATCTCAAATTTTAAAGTTGTGTAAAAGGCTTTGAAATTAATTATAAAACTTCAGCAGTCTGTAATGTCAGTGATATGGGAGAAATCGAAGAATGTAACAATCCCAAAATCCTCAGGAAGTCCTTTAGCAGATTTAACATCGAGAAGAAAATGCACGTACATTTCAGTGCTTCTCAACCCGGGGGACTCTGCACCCCAAGGGATGTTTGGCAATGTCTGGAGACATGTGTGTGTTATTACAACTAGGAGGTGCTACTGACATCTACTGGATAAAACCAGATATGCTGCAAAGCACAGAACAGCCCACCTCCCCCAAAGAATTACCCAGCACAAACGTTAATAGTACAAGTTTGAGAAATGCTGATCTACAATGATACAGAAGTAGTATTTACAGCAGCCAATGATGGCGAGACAAGAATACGCCAGGAATTTCAGGGCATTCTGCAGATAGGACAAAAGAATAGTTTGTAAAGACAAGCTTAAAAGAATGAAATAATACCTAAATTCATTAATAGCATTTCAGAAGTTTTGCTAGAATTCTTCTTAGGAAATCATCATCTCTAAGAAAATGAGAAAAAATAATTCAAATTTATATGGGTGATATATGTGCATTTTATGCAGAGGAAGTAAAAATTATGCTTTATTCTATTAAGAATAAAAAGACTTGCCATAAATTTAGTCTGGGTTCATTTCTTTATGCTTAATAAAGCCTGCACATAGCATCTGAAGAGAAAGTACATAGAAAATGTACCCATTAAAATATTTACCCTTCCAAGTAACCTAAAGTGGTAAGAAATATAGGCTTAATTATCTTCTCAGATTCTCAGCTACCACCTGAATTTGCAGTCCTACTATACTTGAAAAATAGAGAACAAGTTTAATACTAAATTTAAATCTACTGCTTTAAAAATACTTTTTCCTTGAGCTGCAAACTATAATCATGTATTCTATACCACCATGAGTTTTACTACATTAATACAATATAAATTATGCTTTAAAGATATATTCATGATTTATAATAATTGCAACTCTCAGAAACTAATAGCCAGAAGCACTTGACTTTTACCTTCAAATATTCTCACTCAAATCCAGTTAAAATACTGTTTGAATCAGCATAAGAGCTTCTATAGTGGGATTTTAGAAACAATCATCATTTTTTAAAGAACTCTGCTATTATGTTAATACTTAATAGCTTGATGTGTTACTCTTCCCAGGTAACATATTTTTATTTTTATAAAAGTCTATTAAGAATATGCTTTAATAGAATTCTACTAGTGGCATTTTCAAGGGCACAAAGCTAGAAAGTATATATGTATATAGGTGGGTGGAAGGGAAGACGTGGGTGAAGGGCGGGTAAATTTTTAGAATTTCTCACCATATTAGTTTGCTGAGGACACTATAACAAAGTACCAAAAATGGTCTGGCTTAAAACAACAGAAATTTATTCTTTCACAGTTATGAAGCCTAGAAGCCTGAAATCAAGGTGTCAACAGGGTTGGTTCCTTCTGGAGGCTTTGAGGAAAAATCTGTCCCATGCCTCTATCCTAGTTTCTAGTGGTTGCTGGCAATCCTTGACATTACTTGGCTGTGGCAACATTTAACTCCAATATCTGCCTCTGTCTCCATATGGCCTTCTCTGTGTTGCTAGCTCTTCTTTACTAGTTGGTCTCTCTGTTTCTTCTATTAAAAGGACACAAGACATGAATTTAGGGCCCACCTAAATTCAGGGATGATTTCATCTCTAGATCCTTAATTAAATCCATCCACAAATACCCTATTTCCAAATCCAAACACATTCTGAGGTTCTGGCTGGACATAAATTTGGAAGAGAGACATTTCAGCTCACTATGCTCACCATATCTTATTTGTGGTCAACTATTTTGTTTAAATAAAGGTATGACTCTGTCTGTGTATCCCTCTCTCATTTTCCTTATGGCACCACGCCTGAAATTGAATGTGGATCACCCTTCCCAAGGACCCATGATGTCATCTATAAAATAGCATCACCACCAACAGATGTCAATGAAACAACTCAAACAGACTTAGACTAAAGTAGCAAATATACCAGTTTGGGGCTTTTTTAAAAAACAGGTTGGGTATATTAGGTAAGCAATTTAAGTTTTCAATGTCTGTGTTATCAGGAAGATTAAATGATATAATGTACTTGGAGTTTGATCCTAGCTCTTCCACTGAATAGCTATTTGACCTTACACAAATTACCCGGTTTCCTTTATCTCATATTCTTGATGGGTAAAATCAGAATAATACAGATTTTAATGGTAAGACAAAAATCATGCATATGAATATGCCTACCACTGTGGATCTGATGGTTAGCCAGATAATAAATTTTATTTAGCCAGCACAATGGAGTTTATTATTTGAATTTAAATTACTTTAGGCAGAGCAGGCGTTCTCTTCAATTTGCCATAGGTTCCACTCTCCATTTGAATGAAACTGAGTTTATCTGTACTGAAAGGCCTTTGAGTTTATGTCTACAATGTTAATACATAGCAAGAATTCAGTAAAGGAGTAACATCAAAGGCTACCTGTCCCATTACTAATTGTCCTGTTCAGAAAAAAGGAATTCACCACCTACAGTGAAAGCTCACTCCATACTTTGAGATAACCCCATTTTCTGGTAAATTATTCCTTCTGTTCCTGTAACTTTTATTCAATTGACCTTTGTGTCTATCCCTAAGACAATATTAATGAAATCAAATCCTGCCTTTATTTACATAAACACATCTGTTGTGACTCCTCAGTACATGAGATTTGTATGACAGCATTCAAAGCCATGATTGTAAATTACAATTAGGATACATCATGAAGTCATTCATCTCAATGTTGTCAAATATTGCCCAAGGAATTTTCTATTCCATTAGATAATTATATTCCAAGCTAATAAGTAATCATCCCTCCTTTACTTTTTTGACTTTGTAGAATATGATGGGAAAACTCCAATTAGTCACTCCCAATGTTTATAGGAAAAAAGGACAGAAATACACCCTTGTATGAATTTAACAAGAGCTTTCCTTTATTCAATTTTCTTGGGGACAAGGATCATAGAATCAGAAAAATGGACAATTTTCTTTCATACAGCAATAATTTTTAAACTACTCTTAACTTTCACATTTAGCAATAAGATGTAGTAAGCGTTTTCCCCAAATCCCAGGCTACCTGTCCAGTTTCAGGATTTTTAAAGTTCGGGATACAGTGAAAATGCTAACATGAAGCTACTGATCAATGTTCAGATGTCAGCAGTCTGGAGAATTTGACAGACACTCTGGATCAGCCCTGGTAATACTGGTATTCCTGATATTTAGAATGTATAAGAAATACCATTCACCTTGGACAGTGACTTCTCATGCTAAGGCTGTAATTACCAAGTGATCCCATGTCAATATAGTCAGTCTTCTGAAATGGCTATAGGAATTCTATGGGGTCTAGAATGCTGAGATACTAATCTTACTGATGGCAAAATAAACTACTGTCACAAAGCCCTTGATATTTAGCCCTATAGAAACTAAGTCCCTTAAGAGATATGGCAATCCAAAGTGCCCTATGTTTACATTTCTATCCATTTCCCTCACATGCTAACTTCACCCAAACAATCCTCTCATTAAGAAAATAGTTGCATTTAAAATTTTCTAATGCAAAAGTCTATGAAGTCAGTTGAGTGATTCTAATTTATCAATTACAAATTTAGAAAAAGAGACTATGTTATGCCAAAGAGGTTTTTAAATTAACGTTTTCAAAGACCTACACAAAAACTAAATGTACATTGTAGACAAATACAGCAAAGCAATAAAAGAAAAAGATAAAAATCACTAGTAATGAATCCTAATCACCAGAGATAACAGGTGGTAAAATCTGGATTTTTCATAGACTTTTTCAGACACCTGAAGACTTACAATAATGGAAAGTAAGATGATTATCAACTCTATATGCCATGGCTACAGTTTCTACTTAGGTGATGACCTTTTCTACTACCATTTTATCCAGCTGTACAATCTATGATGTCAGCCTACAGAATTTCTCCTATATTCTATATATACACTGATGGACTCTCAAAACTTTATCCTATATATACATCTACTCTCAAAACTTTATGCTACATACACACTACTTTATCCTATATATACACTGATCTACTCTCAAAACTTTCTGCCGCTGTTACCATGTAATTCCTGCTAGCTGAATATTTAAAATAAGTATAAAAATTAGCCTAAATGACAATCATCACATTGTATTGTATGCAATAACTAAAGCCATATTACTCAGGCTTTAAATTAAGAAGTCTAGTTCAGTAAAATGAATTTGGTACAACCTAATGTTTGATACTTGACACATTGATTTAGTTTTTCAGAAGAAGAGATCTTTATTTGGTAAATATAGGCAAATTAGGCAAATAGAATAAACATATTTCAGGGATTTTAAAACATTAATAAATGCATAGTCATAGTAATATTTATTAAGGAAACCAAAAGATGCATTTAAATAAAATTATTTCTCATTTCCAATATGCTGATAAACTGTGAAAGTATCAAAAAGTCAAAGTAAAAAATTAAAACAAATTGACTTTTTAAGCCATGGTAATTGTACTTAGTTACTAGAGGCATTTTTTAAAAAGTATGTATCTTATAGTTTAAAACTTTCAGTCCATAATTCAGAGGGAAGATGAATTAATCCTAACAATGGCATTAAATATATTTAATAAATACCAACATTGGAAATGAGACAGTAGGATGATCAAGAGAGTGGGTCTCATCACTGAGGTAGCCAGCTAGGATGGGACAACACAGATCAAGGGTGCGAGTTGAGATATCTCCTGTAATGAGCACAGCCTGTGAACATGAAGAACAGTTACATTTTACTCATTTTCTACATTCCAGTTTCCTTCAGGCAGCCTTTTAAGTGAGTTTTAAGGGAACAAAGACAGAGGCTACTAAACCTTTATGTAGCAAATAATACCAGAAAGATTGGGCCAGGCATGGTGGCTCACACCTGTACTCCCAGCACTTTGGGAGGCCAAGGCAGGACGATCACCTGAGGTCAGGAGTTCCAGACCAGCCTAACCAACATGGCAAAACTCCTTCTCTACTAAAAATATAAAATCTGCTGGGCGTGGTGGCGCACACCTGTAATCCCAGCTACTCGGGAGGCCAAGACAAGAGAATCCCTTGAGTCCGGGGGGCAGAGGTTGCAGTGAGCCCAGATCACACCACTGCACTCCAGCCTGGGCAACAGAGCGAGATTCTGTCTCAAAGAAATAAAAAAAGAAAGAAAGAGAGAGAAAATGGCAGCTAAATAGAGGATACTTCTCATTACCAGGATAAATGATGGAGAAGCCCAGAGTAGCAACACTGAGCTAGAAGTGAAAAGTGACCACCAAGAAAATTGAAAAAAAAAAAGGTAGAATTCCAGTAAAGCAGGAGGATTATACTAGTAGTAGACTAGAAAGGTACCAAGCACAAGTCTGGGTTAACACATAGAGCTTATACAAAGTAGCCATACATTTTGGTATCAGGGAAAATATAAAGACTATGTGTTTCTGTATTAGCATTATACTGCTGTCTACAAATAACCATCAACTTAGTAATTTCAAACAAGATCCATTAGTCATACTACAGCCTGTAGGTCAGCTGAGGATCCAGCAGAGGGTCTCATTAGACCAAAATGAAGGTGTCAGCTCGACTGAGCTCTTGTGTGGAGGCTTTGGGGAAGACTCACTTCCAAGCATATTCAGGGTATTGGAAGAATCCACTTCATTGTGGCTTTAGGTCTAAGGACCCTATTTACTTGCTGTATGTCAACTGGGAGCTTCTTTCTGTTATTATAGGCCACCCAGCATTCCGTCTTAGGTAGCTCCCTACTGTTTTTTAAAGATGAGTTTAAATGATACAACAAATCCTTCCTATACCTGGAATCTCTCACATCTGGAACAAAGGGTTCATGGGATTACTTAAGTCCATTTAAATAATCTAGCATAATCTCCCCCATCTTCAAGTCAGTTGACTGGTGACTTTAATTACATTAGCAAAAATGCTTTTGAAATGTAATGTAACATATTCACAGGCTTAATAACCTACCATATTTAGTCTTGGGAATTAGGGTGACAAATGTTGCAAAGTCATTTTTAAACTTCTGCCTTACACAGCCTCCATAGTAACAGGGACTAGATTTGCCCTGCTGCCTAAATTAGCCATATTAATGGACAGAATATGAAACAACGATTTTCAAGGCACTGGACATCTGAAAACAAAGAACAATAATCTCTGAGAGAGAAAAAAAAGTGAGTCCTACAACTTTCCCAATGTACAACCTTGAAAGAATTTCAGGGCCACTGCTTGGAGAGGCCCCACTCATATCCTACTCTTTAAGATAAGAAGATGAAGCTGAGCTTCCAGGGAAACCAGAAAAGTAGAACTTGAATGACACAGTCCCAAGGAAGAGAAAGCAGGACGAAGTGCAAACTCCAAAGATATGCAGATGGTTCTTCTCAAATATTCAACAGAGTGCTGATCATCGCACGCATGTGAGGAAACTAAGGCCAAGGAAAAAAAACAATACAAAAGGCAAAAGGTCTTCAGTAATCATGTGGGACCAGGATGATGCATATTCTCACCAGCTTGACTTAAAAACATCATAATTACGGGATACCAGACAGAGTGATCAGAAATACCTTCCTTGCCTGAGTAGTGGGGAGTAATTAGTTTTAGATTAACATTGCCTCGCTCTCAATAATATCTTTAAACAAAGACACAAAAGGATCAACCTGTTTTTGAATAATTTAATTACATCCCAGAAAGAAAACTTAATAACATCTGTAGGAATACAAAAATATCCAGAACCTAGTAAGATAAAATTCATAATGCCTGCCATTTTATTATAAATTAACAGATATACAAGAAAGCGGAAAAGTATCACCCATAATCAGAAACAACCAAAATTGACACGGATGTTAGAATGCAAGCAAGGATATTTATAATTGTTATAACTTAACAGCAGATAAGATATTACAGAAGAAAATATTACTGAAATTGAACACATACCATTAGAATCTATCTAAAAGGAAACATAAGGAAAAAAAAGAATAATAATATAAGAACAGAGTATCAGTGAGTCATGGGATAACTTTAAGCATAAATGTAACTGGAGTCCCCAAAATGGGGAGGAAAAAAATATTTGAAGCAATAATAAACAAAAATATGCTAAAAATATGCCTGTTATCCTAGCACTTTGGTAGGCCAAGGTAGGTGGATTGCTTGAGCCCAGGAATCCAACACCGGCCTGGGCAACATGGACAAACCCATCTCTACAAAAATACAAAAAATTAGGCAGGTGTGGTGGGGCATGCCTGTAGTCCCAGCTACTTAGAAGACTGAGGCGGGAGGATCACCTGAGCCTGGGGAGGTCAAGGCCACAGTGAGCCATGATCATGCCACTGTACTCCAGCCTGGGTGACAGTGAGATCCCATCTCAAAAAACAAAACAAAACAAAAAAACAAACAAACAACAAAAAAAACTATAATCCCACAGATCCAAGAAGCTCAATAAACACCAAGTTCAAGAAATATTTTAAAAATTGCATTACGGAACATCATAATAAATATTTTTTAAATCAGTGAGAGAGAGAAAATCATAATACCAATTAGAGAAAAAAGACATTTTATGGATAAGAATAACAGCAGATTGCTCATCAGAAACAACATAAGCAAGAAAACAGTGAAGTAACCCCTTTAAATACTGAAGTAAGGAAAAAACTAAAACTCTTTACCTAGAATTCTATACCCAGCAAAAACACCTTTGAAAAACAGTATTAAAATAAAGGTTTCTCAGACATACAGGAGTTGAAAGAATTCATCATCAGTAAATTTCAGCTAGAAGAAATGTTGAAAAAAATTATTCAGATAGAAATATTGGTAAGTGCTACCAGATAAAAAGACAGATCTATAGAAATAAATCTAAAATACCATAAATTTTCTTATTTTTACAGAAATCCACAAAAAAGATAATTGATTGCTTAAACAAAAATAATAATTATCAATGTAATGTGGGATCCATAGCATACTTAACAACAATATACAAAGGCCAAGAGTAAGAAAATGAAAATACACTATTGTAAATTTCCTAGGTTTCTATACAATATGTGAAATAACACACTATCCCTTGAAGGTAGACTGTGATAAATTAAAAATGTATGCCATAAATCCTAAAGCAATCTTTAAAATAACAGAGAAAATGAAACCATGAAAATGTGAAAAGCCAATCCACACAATGAGAGAAAATATTTGACTATTACGGATCCAATAAGGGACTTGCATTAGAATATATAAGGAATTCTTATATTGCAACAATAAAAAGACTAAAACCCAATGTAAAAATGGGCAAACAATTTGAACAGTCATTTGTTTAAAAAGGATACACAAATGGCCAATATGTACATACAAAGATGCTGGACACCATTAGCCACTAGGGAAATGCAAATCAAAACTACAGTGAGATAACACTTCACACCTATTTAAAAAGACAATAAATAACAAGTGTTGCTGAATTGGAACCAATATACATCACTTGTGGGAATGTAAAATGATGTGGCCACTAGAGAAAACTTTGTTTCCCAAAAAGTAAGGCAGAGTTAAAACACAACCCAGCAACTCCACTCTTATGTAAATAATCAAAAGAAATAAAAACATATGTCAACACAAAAACTTGTACATAAATGTCCATAAGCAGCATTACTCATAAGAGTAAAAAATGAAAATAACCCAAATATTCACCAAATGATGAACAGATAAATAAAACATAGCAGATCCATACAATGAAATATTTTTCAACCATAAAAATGAATAAAGCACTTATATATGCTACAACATGTAAACAGTATTCTAAGTGAAATGAGCCATTCACAAAATATCACATATTTTATTATTCCGTCTATATGAAATAACCAGAACAGGCAAGTCTACAAAGACAGAAACTAGATTAATAATTGTTTAAGGCATCAAAATCATGAAGGTAATTCTGTGGAGAAAGGTTCATCTTTTTCACAAATAGTGCTAAAACATCCATGCCAAAAAATGAATTTTAAATCACATTTTTACACCATATATGAAATCCGTACCAAATGGAAAGAAGCCTAAATGCAATACCTGAAACCACAAAACTTCTAAAAGAAAAACAAGAAAATCTTTGTAACTTTAAGGAAGGCAAAGTTTTTTTTTGATATAATATATAAAATATAAGGCACAAAATTTTTAAAATAAATTAGACATCATTATATTTAATTGTCTTTCTTTTCAAAGATTAAAAAAATAAGGCAAACAACAAACTCAGAGAAAGCAGTAACAAAACATACCACATAAAGAACTTGTAGTCAGAGTATAACTCTTATAACTAAATAAGAAGAAGAAAAATAAATAAAAAAACGGACAATATATTTGAACAGATAGTCACAAAAATATTTAATTAGCTAAAAAACACATAAAAGGTTGCTCAACACTGTTAGTCATTAGGAAAACATGAATTAAAATCACAATGCAATGTAACTACATATGCATTAGAACAGCCCAAATTTTAAGGGTGATAATACCAAGTGTAGGCAAGGATGGGTAACAACTGGGATTTTCATACACTGTGACTGGAAATGTAAAATGGCACAACAACTTTGAAAAACAGCTTTCTAACATCTTATTACACAACCTAGTCCTTCCAGTCCTAGATATTTATCTACAATAGACTAAAGCATAGGTACATGCATTTGTAATAGCCCCAAACTGGAAACAATACACATGTCCAGCAACTAGTAAATAGAAAAACTGTTGTATACACACACAATAGAATACTGCTCAGCAATGAAAAGTAGTGAACTAATGTTAAACGTGATAACGTGGATGAATCTCAAAACGATTATATTAAGTAAAAGAAGCCAGACAAGAAAGTATATAATTCCATTTACACAAAATTACAAAAAAATACAAATCTATACTGACAGAAGAGATGAGTGATTGCCTTTGACAGGGGAGATAAGGAGGGGTGTTGAGAAGAATTTTTAAAAATGAGGAAATGTTTTAGAGTGATGGAAATTTTCATCATCTTGATTGTGGTGATAGCTTCACTGGCCCATACATACATCAAAATATATCAAATTTTACACTGTAAATATGTGTAGTTTATTTTATGAACAACTATACCTTCATAAACCATTGTTTAAAAATTAAAACAAAAGCAAAGAGAAATAAGTTTATATGGAAAGAAAATTAGAATAATTCTCATTTTTTACCTAGGAATCCAGCTTACAAGGGATGTAAAGGACCTCTTCAAGGAGAACTTCAAACTACTGCTCAGTGAAATAAAAGAAGATACAAACAAATGGAAGAACATACCATGCTCATGGATAGGAAGAATCAATATTGTGAAAATGGCCATACTGCCCAAGGTAATTTATAGATTCAATGCCATCCCCATTAAGCTACCAATGACTTTCTTCACAGAATTGGAAAAAATTGCTTTAAAGTTCATATGGAACCAAAAAAGAGCCTGCATTGCCAAGACCATCCTAAGCCAAAAGAACAAAGCTGGAGGCATCATACTACCTGACTTCAAACTATACTACAAGGCTACAGTAATCAAAACAGCATGGTACTGGTACCAAAACAGATATATACACCCATAGAATCGAACAGAGCCCTCAGAAATAATACCACGCATCTACAGCCATCTGATCTTTGACAAACCTGACAAAAACAAGAAATGGGGAAAGGATTCCTATTTAATAAATGGTGCTGGGAAAATTGGCTAGCCATAAGTAGAAAGCTGAAACTGGATCCTTTCCTTACTCCTTATATGAAAATTAATTCAAGATAGATTAGAGACTTAAATGTTAGACCTAATACCATAAAAACCCTAGAAGAAAACCTAGGTAATACCATTCAGGACATAGGCATGGGCAAGGACTTCATGTCTAAAACACCAAAAGCACGGCAACAAAAGCCAAATTGACAAATGGGATCTAATTAAACTAAAGAGCTTCTGCACAGCAAAAGAAACTACCATCAGAGTGAACAGGCAACCTACAGAATGGGAGAAAATTTTTGCAATCTACTCATCTGACAAAGGGCTAATATCCAGAACCTATAAAGAACTCAATCAAATTTACAAGAAAAAAACAAACAACCCCATCAAAAAGTGGGCAAAGGATATGAACAGACACTTCTCAAAAGAAGACATTCATACAGCCAACAGACACATGAAAAAATGCTCATCATCACTCGCAATCAGAGAAATGCAAATGAAAACCACAATGAGATACCATCTCACACCAGTTAGAATGGCAATCATTAAAAAATCAGGAAACAACAGGTGCTGGAGAGGACATGGAGAAATAGGAATACTTTTACGCTGTTGGTGGGACTGTAAACTAGTTCAACCATTGTGGAAAACAGTGTGGTGATTCCTCAAGGATCTAGAACTAGGAATACCATTTGACCCAGCCATCCCATTACTGGGGATATACCCAAAGGATTATAAGTCATGCTGCTATAAAGACACATGCACAAGTATGTTTACTGTGGCACTATTCACAATAGCAAAGACTTGGAATCAACCCAAATGTCCATCAGTGACAGATTGGATTAAGAAAATGTGGCACATATACATCATGGAATACTATGCAGCCATAAAAAAGGATGAGTTCGTGTCCTTTGTAGGGACATGGATGCAGCTGGAAACCATCATTCTCAGCAAACGATCGCAAGAACAGAAAACCAAATACCGCATGTTCTCACTCACAGGTGGGAACTGAACAATGAGATCACTTGGACACAGGAAGTGGAGCATCACACACTGGGTCCTATTGCAGGGAGGAGGTGGGGGAGGGATAGCATTAGGAGATATATACCTAATGTAAATGACAAGTTAATGGGTGCAGCACACCAACATGGCATATGTATACATATGTAACAAACCTGCACATTGTGCACATGTACCCTAGAACTTAAAGTATAATAAAAAAAAGAATAATTCTCATTTTTTTGCTCAAATGACAAGTGCACATTTATACTTACTTTTAAAAATTATATAAAAAATCTGCTTCTTCCAATTAGGGCTTCATATATTCAACTACATTAATAAAAGATGCACTTGCAAAAAATATCAACATCCATTGACACAATCTTACAATTATTTTATTATTGGCTTCTTATTATTAGCATATATTTCATAAATTTCATAGTAGTTTGTAGTTACAATTCCAATCTATGCTCTGCATTTTTAAGATTTATTGAGGATTTTGAATAAGGGCAATCTGAAGCATAAGCATCTAACATTTTCTAATACTTATTATACTTTAAATATTATAAGTAATTCAATTCACATTTAAAATTGGCATTCAGTATGAAACTGGATCCTCATCCCTCACGTTATACAAAAATCAACTCAAGATGGATCAAAGACTTGTATCTAAGACCTGAAACCAAAAAAAATTTAGAAGATAACACTGGAAAAACCTTTCTAGACATTGGTTTAGGCAAATACTTCATGACCAAGAACCCAAAAGCAAAAACAACAAAAACAAAGATAAATAGATGGGATTTAATTAAAGTGAAAAGCTTCTGCCCAGCAAAAGAAAGAATCAGCAGAGTCAACGGACAACACACAGAGTGGGAGAAAAATCTTAGCAATCTATACATCCAACAAAGGACTAATATCCAGAATCTACAAAGAACTCAAACAAATTACCAAGAAAAAAAAAATCCCATCAAAAAGTAGGATTTTTAGTGGGGCTAAGGACATGAATAGAAAATTTTCAAAAGAAGATATACAAATGGACAACAAACATATGAAAAAACGCTCAACGTCACTAATGATCAGGGAAATGCAAATCAGAACCCCAATGCAATATCACCTCACTCCTGCAAAATGGCCACAATCAAAAAATCAAGAAATAATAGATGTTGACATGGATGCAGTAAAAAGGGAATACTTTTCCACTATTGTGGGAAGGTAAACTAATACAATCACTATGAAAACCAGCATAGAGTTTACTTAAAGAACTAAAAATAGATTACCATTGGATCCAGCAGTCTCACTCCTGGGTATCTGTCTACCTAGAGGAAAAGAAGTCATATGAAAAAGATACTTGCACATGCATGTTTATAGCCGCACAACTGGCAATTGCAAAAATATGGAACCAGCCCAAATATCCATTAATCAACAAGTGGATAAAGAAAATGTGGTGCATATATATATATATACACACATACACACACACACGGTGTATATATGTGGTATATATATGTATATGGTATATATATATATTTGACATATATACACACACACACACCATGGAATACTACACAGCCATAAAAAGGAATAAAATAATGGCATTTGGAGCAACCTGGATGGAACTGGAGACCATTATTCTAAGTGAAGTAACTCAGGAATGGAAAACCAAACATTGTATGTTCTCACTCATAAGTGGGAGCTAAGCTATGAAGATGAAAAGGCGTAAGAATTATACAATGGACTTTGGGGACTGGGGGAAAGGGTGGGATGGGGAGTGAGGGCTAAAAGACTACACATTGGGTACAGTGAACACTGCTTGAGTGATGGGTGCACCAAAATCTTAGAAATCACCACTAAAGAACTTATTCATGTAACCAAATACCACCTGTTCCCCCAAAATCCATGGAAATAAAAATAAAATAAAATAAAAAACCCAGTGGATGGGCTCAACAGCAAAATTGGAAAAAAAGTGGCATTCAATATAAACTGAATATGAACAAACCTCACTTTCTCTCACTATATTCTTCTATTTTATATGGGCAGAGAAATGATTATGCAGTGTATAGGCAAGATTCCCAAAGGTTAAAATAAAACAGTTCTCTTATAAATTGCTGGATATTGAATATGTAGTTTTATATAAAATATTGTGGACTAGAGGCTATGAGGTATATTCAGCTATACGAAATTTACTTTCTGCCCTTGAGGAGTTTATAGTCTAATCAAGTAAATAAGATTAACAAATTAAAATGTATCAGTGATAGGAAAACAGATAAAAATTAGTAATATAATTAAGTGTAATTAAGAGTATTATCTTAGTTCTGAGGAGCCAACATGCCTTGGGATGGTTTCCAGAAGATGATGAGATGAAAGTTGATTACACTCTATCATAACTCCCTATTTACTCGCCAGATTCTCCCACTAAAATGTCAGTTCCTTGAAAGCAGAGATCCTGTTCTCACTTTGTCTTTAGTGCCCAGCTCAATGCCTGCATACAGCATATACTCACTAAGCAGTTGATGAATAATGTGTGAATAACAGAATAAACCTTAAAGACTTGGGCATGTAGGATTTGAATATACAATTAAGGCAACTCAATTTTGTCAGAGGTAGCTGTTTTAAGCAAAAGCAAATGGTTGGAAAAGCAAGCCTGAGTCAGCAAGAATGGGCAGTCCCATGTGCCTGAAGGATAAGATGCGTGAAGAAAAGTTGGATGAGAGAGAATTAAAGTGGGTAGTACAACCCCAATTGAGACTGAAGGTAATAACACCAATTTGGGGACTGAAAATAATGCATGTCAACTAAAGAAGATCTAAGCCTGGGTATGGACAGATGAAAAGGAAACATATTATGAACTAATATCTAGTAAAAAGAAAGAACTGTTCTCACTTTGACAGCACATATATTAAAATTAGAATGATACAGAGATTAGTGTAGGCCTTCCACCAGGACGACACACAAATTCATGGACTGTCCATTAAAAAAAAGAAGAAGAAGAAGAAGAACAGCTAGGATGTATTGACTGAGTTGAGAGGGAGTGCAAGGAAGTATGAAAAGTCAAGGATGGCCAAGCCTTCAAGTATAGATAACAGAAAATAACAGTTGAGATAACAGAAAATATAGCAGTGCCTTTTCAACATTGTATGGGGAATTAATTTTGGAAAAGAAATTATGAGTTAGATTTTAATTTTAAACTTAGATTTTTGAGTATCAAATAGGAAATTTCAGGGAGAAAGTGTGAGATGCTAAGATAGACCACTGGAAGATCAGAATTAGACATATTTTCTCACGGAACACATGAGTCAGAGCTTTGTGCTGAATCCAAAAGAGTAAGTCTGAGTTGTAGTGAATATCCATAATATTGAGGGAAACTGGAAAGAAGAGGAAAAGACCAAGGAGAGAATGAGGAAGAAAGTCAGGATGCTGCAGCATTAAGGCAGCTAATGTGCCATCTTAAAGCAGGGACAGATAACAATGCAAATACTACTAGACAATGAAGAAGAAGGAAGACATGAGCACCACCAAATATGAGCACCACAGAATACAATGATTACATTTGAGAATGTAATTCAGGCATGAAAATAATGAAAATAAACTAATAATCAGAATCTAAGACTAAAATAACCTAATTTATAGATTGCATAACTAGATGTTGACCTTTTTTAAAAGGTATTTTTCAACATCTCTTTAAACCTGCTCTACCCAAAATGGTAGCCACCAGCCACATGTGGCTAAGTTTAAATTAAGATTAATTAAATTAAGCTAAATTAAATTAAATTAACATTCACTTCCTCATTCATGCCAGCTACATTCCACGAGCTCCATAGCCACACATGGCCAGTGGCTATCATTGGATAATGCAGAGTTAGCATATTTCTCTGATCTCAGAAAGTTCTGATAGACAGCATTGCTCTAGACTATAGCCTTTTGAAAGTATGCAAATTAACTACTAATTTTCCTGAAATGTTTGTACTATAAAGAAAAAATTGATTTATCCATTTTACTTCTTCTCTTAAGTGAAGTGCATGCGTACACACAAACACATACACTCACACACCATTTTACCATGAAACACATAAATGAAAAACAGAAATCGGCCTGCACAGAACCATAAGAATTGATTACAAATTCCTAGAAATACTACATAACTGGTAAACGTCTCCTTTTTGAGTTGTTTTTCTTGACACACCAGTATGTCAAACATTTTCAATAAACACATTTCACAGATGGGTTTCACAGATGGGCAGACTGAGGACTAATGTGAAGAGCAGTTATGGAAAACAGTTACGAGGAACGTCAGGTACTCCAGTGTATTTGTGTACTGCACCTGACCTATTCACATGTTTTATTATGAATATTTTCAAAGTTGGAAAAAAATAGCATTTGAATAAATGACTAGCTGGAAGAAAGATGGTTATTTCCTATTGATTCCAGCCTACCTAACACCCAATGCTCAGAACCCACTCTTCCTCCAATGCTTTATGATAAGAATGTTTATTTACACTTATTTAATAATCTGAGCCATCTGTTGTTGACTGTTAGTTGTATGTCCTTGATATCATGTGGTTCAATGATATTCCTTCACAGAGTAACAGTCCAGATACCAAGGATCATGTCAATTACTGCATTTCCAATGCCTACAGCATCAAGCACAGAAAGATGACAAACAAATTATTTTGGAGAACAAGTATATGTAGATCAACTACCCATTTGTGTATGAGTATCAAGTAGAAAAGTTGAAAATAGTCCCAGGAGAGATGGCCATGACAGGAAATGCAATTTACATTTTCAAATGAAATAAATCTGGTTCAGTTACAAAAGGCTTACCTTGAAACTTCTGACAAGATCGTACCTCTAACACTGCGGTAACTGAAAAACCACAATGAGATACCATCTCACACCAGTTAGAATGGCAATCATTAAAAAATCAGGAAACAACAGGTGCTGGAGAGGATGTGGAGATATAGGAACACTTTTACACTGTTGGTGGAACTGTAAACTAGTTCAACCATTGTGGAAAACAGTGTGGTGATTCCTCAAGGATCTAGAACTAGAAATACCATTTGACCCAGCCATCCCATTACTGGGGATATACCCAAAGGATTATAAGTCATGCTGCTATAAAGACACATGCACAAGTATGTTTACTGTGGCACTATTCACAATAGCAAAGACTTGGAATCAACCCAAATGTCCATCAGTGACAGACTGGATTAAGAAAATGTGGCACATATACATCATGGAATACTATGCAGTTATAAAAAAGGATGAGTTCATGTCCTTTGTAGGGACATGGATGCAGCTGGAAACCATCATTCTCAGCAAACTATCACAAGAACAGAAAACCAAATACCGCATGTTCTCACTCATAGGTGGGAACTGAACAATGAGATCACTTGGACACAGGAAGGGGAACATCACACACCGGGTCCTATTGTGGGGAGGGGGTAGAAGGGAGGGATACCATTAGGAGATATACCTAATGTAAATGATGAGTTAATGGGTGCAGCACACCAACATGGCACATGTATACATATGTAACAAACCTGCACGTTGTGCACATGTACCCTAGAACTTAAAGTATAAAAAAAAAAAAAAAAAAAAAAAAAAAAAGAGCATCTTGCAGGGCCAAAAATGGTATATTCTAGCCAATGAATTTATTTCCTTTGACTTTTCCACATTGTCCATGAGAATATAAGTTGTAAGAGAGCAAGAGTTTGGGTGTTTGTTCATATTGCTGTATTATCAGTGCCTAAAACTTATTAGATACTCAGTAAGTATTGTTGAATGAAGTAATGAATTTATGTAGAACAATGGTTTTCCCACTTTAGCATACATCAGAATCACCTGGAATACTTGTAAAACTGTTGATTGCTGGACCCCACTCTCGGAGATTCTGATTCAGTACTTCTGGGGTGAAGCCCAAGGATATGCATTTCTAACAAGCTACTAAGTGACGCTAAGTTACTGCCCTGTGGACCACATTTTGAGAAAAACTTTTATAGAAAATAGCTCTTCGAACTTTCTCCTTGACTCAGATAGATGCTGCTACAGAGAAGAACACAGTATTGTCCAGTCCTTTGGTATAAGATACTTAATGTACCGGGTTGTTTATCTGACAAATAATATGATTGCATTATAGAAACATTTAAAGTTGATTTAGACTACGCAAAATGCAGGCACTTCCTATCCATCAACCCCATTATTTACCATAGATATTTTTTTCCTGTAGATATTTTTCTTCCTAGGGGAAGCTGGCATTCCATATTAGCAGCTTAGCATACTACTCCTTCAGCTCAAGCTTATGTATTTGGAAGAACGCTGGGAAAATATTCACTATCTCTCTACATAAAATTGTTACATGAAGCATGTCTGCCCCCAGAGAAATCAGGTGTCTCATGCACTGCACAAATTTATGTTAAAGAAAGTCTGTTTACAAGAGACGAATATGTAACCCAAATTTATCTCCCTGTGACAACTTCTGAATCTGAAAATTTCCAACTTCTCCCCTTGTGAGTTGCCTGAAATTGCTGTTTTTCAAGTCAAGAACACCTGTTTAGTGTTTTTCTTCTCGCCCTCCCTCGTAAATGAAGCCTCTAGGAAAACAGATCTGAAGGTTTTAATGAATGAGAAATAGAAAGTATTGACAGATTTCAGCACATTATATCACCCTTACCCTGTCCCCCTAATGAGGTAAGATCAAAAAGGAAGAAAACAGTTGTGATATTGGACTCTGGAGTTTATTTTTAAACTGCTGCAATTGAGCTTGGGTTGAATATCCTTCTACTGGGAACAGTCATAAGCAATTTGCACAATGCTGCGAAATGGCACATACAGACATGACTTCGGTAAGTGAACAACCAAAGGTTTGATGTTCAGCATCAGGCACCCTTCCAAATAACTTTCCATCTCAACTATACAGTACTCTGGCAATCAGCACTCCACTTGTACCTTTACTGCTGGATCAGATCTAACCACAAAACAAAAAGCAAACCATAAAAAAGCCTGAGTCACTTATTGCATCTTTTTCTAACTCAATAGTTATTGGGTCTCTAGTTTACAAAGTACAAATCCTAAAAAACAGAAAAGGAAAATATTACCTATGGATAGTTGGTGAGAAGCATCAGTGAAAGCTTCGTAATTATACAACCTTTATTCACTGATAAGCAGTTATAAAGCACCTACTTTGTACAAGTAACTGACAAAGGTGCGAATATTTATCTGATGGTAAATAAAGCTGCCACAGTCCCTATATATCTTCGTGAATTTTTTTAGTGAGACAAACAAGCAGGTCAGCAAATAAATGGCTATGTAATTACAAGTTAGGAAAAGTACACCAAAAGACAAACAGAAGGTTTTCATTTGGCCAGCATTTGCTGTGCAGCTGCAATAAGTCAGGTCCTGTGGCTTGAAAGATGCGTGAAATTTTGAGAACCAGATAAAGTAAAATTAAAGAAAGAAGAGAGAAAGGTAATCTATGTAGAGTGATAACATAAGGAAATGTACCGGGTAGAAAAATCACAGGTAAGTCATCAAATTGAAATGAAATCTGAACTCCATTACAACAGCATGGGTTTTATATCCTAGCACACAGTTCTAAAAATTGGGGTTTAAAAATAACCACTCTATCCACATAGGAAGAACATGTTAAAAGCACCTAGTTTCATTGGTTTTTTCATTGATACACAATATTAGTACATATTTTGGGGTTACCTGTGGTATTTTGATAAATGCATACATGTGTAATGGTCAAATCAGGGTATTTAAGACATCTGTCATCTTGAACATTTACCATTTGTGTTTTAAATGTTTCACATCTTCTAGCTATTTTGAAATATGTAATATATTGCTAACTCTAGTCATCTTACTGTGCTGTCAAACACTAGACCTAATTCCTTCTATCTAACTGAATGTTTGTACCCATTAACCAACCTCTCTTCAAATCCCTTATTCCCCAGCCCTTCCCAGACTCTGGTAATTATCATTCTACTCCCTACCCCATGAGATCAATTCTTTCAGCTCCTATATATGAGTGAGAACATGCAATATTCGTTCTTCTGTGCCTGGATTATTTCTCTTAACCTAATAACATCCAGTTTCATCCATGTTGCTGAAAATGACAGTATTTCATTACCTAAGTTTTTGAAATATAAAAATTGAAATGGCTTTATTTGACATATATGTCAGATGGACATGAATCACCAAGGGATACATATAAGGAGTCTTGAGAGAGAGAGAGGGCCATTTCTCTGAACCTGGCTTTCACTTTCAGCACCTACATAGCCACCTTGAGATGTTATTGATATGGGTAATTTTAATTAGTAGCATTCTTACATACTTTAAATAATAGGATGAAGACTCATCAAGAACATCTTATGTATCACCCAGATGTTTGTTGGTTATCTGAAGGGAGCATACTTAAAGGAGTTACACAGTTGTCAAATTCAAGATGATGAGTTATACGTTTTTCTTCTATAGAAAATATATTTCAAATTTGCAAGTATTTTCTAGGATAACAATAGATTATTCTCACATATGCCTTATCTGCCTCTCCCTGGTAAATATAAATATTTTCATACCTAAGAAAGTAAAAAAAAAAAGTACAGCTTTTGGGATAGAAAAAAAGCTACGGAGAGAATATTTAGAATATCAATGTTTGGAAAACTTCTCCCATTTTTAAAAACAAATTGTTACTAAAAATGACTTAAGTATATCATGTATTCAAAAAAGTCACCACATTTAAATTTAGAAATGCATTTTTCTAGTCTATAGAACTCTTCTAAATGAAGAGTTTCAGATGGTTTGAAGTGTTTATTAATATGTAACACTTGAATAATTAATTTGCAAGAAAATCTGTTAATGTTAAGGAAGGCAGAAATTTAGGTGTCAAATTTCAGCCAAAAAAAAAATTTCACATAACTAGCAAAACATTCAAAATTGAGCATCACGATTTGTTGTAGTAACAATATACTCTCTCATATGTATTTTCTGAGGGAACTTCTAAAATTATAACACAGCAAATAATTTGGACTTAACTCTAAAATATTCAATTTATTAAATCAAAATGTTAAGCTACGATTCTTATAACATAATCATGTATAACCTCATCACACTATCATGGAAAATATTAATTGAATTACAAATTTAAAAATTTTAATCTCTGAATATCTTGTTTGTTTTGTCTTTTGCTCATCTTTTTGAATTTGTTTTATGTATGTTTATAAGTTTAAAATATATTAGTACAATGGTATAGGAACATAAATAACTAAATAAAAACACATTAGTATACATACAAATTTGTACTGATGGGTTGCACAATTAAAAGAGCTTGGTGAGCACTGCCTTACTGAAGAGGCTGCTAATGAAGCTTTTTGAGAAGAGATTTAACAATCTACGCTTGCCTTTATGGAGTTAGCCACCAGAGATTAGAATGTCTAGAGAGAGATAAGAAACTACAGGCAGAAAAGAAAGTCAAAAGTTACTGTGATGATCTTACTAAGTGGGCCTGAAATAAAAGAGTCACATAGTTATAATAAAAGAAGAAATACATATGATAGGTATTGTGGTAGGCAGAATAATGGTCCCCCAAAGCGATCCATGACCTAAATCCCGGAATCTGTGAAGAGAGAGTGTTGCAGATGAAATTAAGGTTGCTAATAAGATGACATTAAAATAGAGAAATTATCCTGGATTTTCTTGATGGGCCCAGTGTAATGACAGGACTCCTTAAATGTGGAAGAGGAAGGCAGAAGGGTCTGTGGTAGAGTGACGTAAGGTGAGAAAGATTCAGTCTTACATTGCTTGCTTTGAAGATAAGAGGCCATGAGCCAAGGAATGCAGATAACTTCTAGGAGAGAAAACAGGCAAGGAAAGGAATTCTTTCAGAGTCTCAAGAAGAAATGTAGCCCCAGCAACACCTTGATTTTATTTCAGGGAAACCCGTTATGGACTTACGACCTCCAGAACTACAGGACAATAAATTTGCACTGTATTGAGCCACCAGGTTTACAGTAATTCGTTACCATAGCAATAGAAAATTAATATCGATATTATGGAAGAAACACAATGCATAGCAGTTAGTGGGAAGAGTGAAAAATTGAATATGACTTAGAGTTTTAAAGCTTAGGAGATTAAAGAGTGGATTTAACAATTATATAATCAGAGAAGAAAGGAGAAGAAACAGGTGTAGGCAGAATGCTAAAACAACATTGTAAAGCCATCTAGCTGTATGGTATGCATGTCTTAGATTGGGCTACTCTAACAAAAGAGTACAGACTGGGTGACTTGAACCACCAATGTTTATTTCTCATAGTTCTGGAGGCTGGGAAGTCGAAGATCAAGGTGCTGACAGAGCTGGTGTCTAGAATGAGGGTGTTCTTCCTGTTATGCAGATGCCATCATCTCATTCTATTCTATCTTCCCAAGGCAGAGAGAGAGGAAGCTCTAGTCTCTTTCCCTTTTTCTAAAGACACTAATCCCATCATGAAGGCAGCACCTTCATTACCTGATGTGGTTTGGTTCTATGTTCCCACCCAAATCTCATCTTATACTCCCATAATTTCCATGTATTGTGGGAGGGACCCGGAGGAAGATAATTTGAATCATGGGGGCAGTTTCCTCCATACTGTTCTTGTGATAGTGAATAAGTCTCACGAGATCTGATGGGTTTATCAGGGGTTTACACTTTTGCTTCTTCCTCATTTTCTCTTGCTGCAGCCATGTAAGAAGTGTCTTTTACCTCCAGCCATGATTCTGAGGCCTCCCCAGCCATGTGGAACTGTAAGTCCAATTAAACTTCTTTTTCTTCCCAGTCTTGAGTATGTCTTTATCAGCAGAGTGAAAATGGACTAATACAGTAATTTGGTACCAGTAGAGTGGGGCGTTGCTGAAAAGATACCCAAAAATGTGGAAGTGACATTGGAACTGGGTAACAGGCAAAGGTTGGAACAGTTTGGAGGGATCAGAAGAAGACAGGAAAATGTAGGAAGGTTTGGAACTTCCTAGAGATTTGTTGAATGGCTTTGACAAAAATGCTTATAGTGATATGGACAACAAGGTCCAGGCTGAGATGGTCTCAGATGGAGATGCGGAACTTGTTGGGAACTGGAGCAAAGGTGACTCTTCTTATGTTTTGGCAAAGAGGCTGGTGGCATTTTGCCCCTCCCCTAGAGATTTGTGGAACTTTGAACTTGAGAGAGATGATTTAAGGTGTCTGGTGGAAGAAATTTCTAAGCAGCAAAGCATTCAAAAGGTGACTTGGGTGCCGTTAAAAGCATTTCATTTTAAAAGGGAAACAGAACATAAAAGTTCAGAAAATTTGCAGTCTGATGATGCAGTAGAAAAGAAAAACCCATTTTTTGAGGAGAAATTCAAACCAGCTACAGAAATTTACATAAGTAGCAAGGAGTCTAATGTTAATCCCCAAGACCATGGGGAAAATGTCTCCAGGGCTTGTCAGAGACCTTCATGGCAGCCCCTCCCATCACAGTCCCAAAGGCCCAGAAGGAAAAAGTGGTTTTATGGCCCAGGCCCAGTGTCCCCATGCTGTGTGCAGCCTAGGGACTTGGTGCCCTGTGTCCCAGCTGCTCCAGCCATGGCTGAAAGAGGCCAATGTACAGCTTGGGCTATGGCTTCAGAGGGTGGAAGCCCCACTCCTTGCCAGCTTCCACGTGGTGTTGAGCCTACAGGTGTACAAAAGTCAAGAATTAAGGTTTGGGAACCTCCACCTAGATTTCAGATGATGTATAGAAACACCTGGATGCCCAGGCAAAAGTTTGCTGCAGGGGCAGGGCCCTCATGGAGAACCTCTGCTAGGGTAGTGTGGAAGGGAAATGTGACATTGGGGCCCCCACACAGAGACCCTATTGCAGCACTGCCTAGTGGAGCTGTGAGATGAGGACCACTGTTCTCTAGACCCCAGAACAGGAGATCCACCGACAGCTTGCACCACATACCTGGAAAAGCCACAGACACTCAACGCCAGCCTGTGAAAGTAGCCAGAAAGGGGACTATACCCTGCAAAGCCACAGGGGTGGAGCTGCCCAAGACTATGGGAACCTACCTCTTCCATCAGCATGACCTGTATGTGAGACATGGAGTCAAAGGAGATCATTTTGGAGCTTTAAAATTTGACTGTCCCACTGGATTCTGGACTTGCATGGGCCCTGTAACCCCTTTGTTTTGGCCAATTTCTCCCATTTGGAATGGGTGTATTTACCCAATACCTGTACCTACATTGTGTCTAGGAAGTAACTAGCTTGCTTTTGATTCTACAGGCTCATAGGCAGAAGGGACTTGCCTTGTTTCGGATGAGACTTTAGACTGTGGACTTTTGGGTTAACACTGAAATGAGGTAAGACTTCGGGGGACTGTTGGGAATGAATGATTCATTTTGTGACGTGAGGACATGAGATTTGGAGGGGCCGGGGCAGGATGATATGGTTTGGCTCTATGTCCCCATCCAAATGTCATCTTGAATTGTATTCTCATAATTTCCACATTGTGAGAGGGATCCCGTGGGAGATAATTTAAATCATGGGGGCAGTTTCTCCCATACTGTTCTTTTTATAGTAAGTCTCATGAGATCTAATGGGTTTATCAGGGGTTTCCGCTTCTGCTTCTTCCTCATTTTCTCTTGCCGCCACCCTGTAAGAAGTGCCTTTCACCTCCTGCCATGGTTTTGAGGCCTCCCCAGCCATGTGGAACTGTAAGTCCAATTAAACCTTTTTCTTCTCAGTCTTGGGTATGTCTTTATCAGAAGTATGAAAATGTAGTAATACATTACCTCATATAAACTTAATTACTTCCAAAAGCCCCTATCCCCTAATACTATTCCAATAGGGGTCAGGGTTTCAGCATATAAATTCTGGGGGGACACATTTAGTCCACAGCAATATCCTTAATATCCTTAATACATATTAATCAATTATAATTTAAAAAGTTCACCACTTCAATGAAACTTTCAATAAGTAATGTCATAATAAACTTTTGCAATTAAATATTAATTATTAAAATTGGGAAAGACGTAAAAGAAAGAAAGCATATGCTTGACCAGTGATCAAATGCTATTGTACACTGAAACTCATAATAAATATAATTTTAGTGTCATGGAAAAAAAACACAGAGCTAACATCCTTTCATTGTTTTTGTCTTGGGTTTTGTTTTTCTCCTGCCTATGATGTATTGTATTGCGATAAAGTGTTTGTGCACCTACATCTGATGCACTCATATCAAGATATTGCTTTGGAATAGAAACAGGAAATTATTAAGAGGGATGAAATGGATTAGTCTAATAAATGTACAACAGATTCCTTTTTTCTGCTCTTCATGTCATGACTTTTGAACTACTCCTCCAACCATGGACTTATCAGAGGGTTGGTGAAGACTGGATGCTATTGGAACTCAATAAACAAGTGCAACTTTGGATTAGATAATGGGGCAACACCTAGGGTTTTTAGATGCTGACAGAGCACTTGCTGTTGAATGAGTATAGACTCAAGGAGGGAACCAAAATAAACCATCACGGTGTTGTAGAGCTCTCCGTTTTACCTTTTTTTGCTTGTTTGTTTTGAGATGGAGTCTTGCTCTGTCACCCAGGCTGGAGTGCTGTGGCACGATCTCGGCTCACTGCAAGCTCTGCCTCCCAGGTTCTCCTGCCTCAGCCTCCCAAGCAGCTGGGACTACAGCTGCCCGCCACCATGCCTGGCTAATTTTTTGTATTTTTAGTCGAGATGGGGTTTCACCATGTTAGCCAGGATGGTCTCGATCTCCTGACCTCGTGATCTGCCCGCCTCGGCCTCCCAAAGTGCTGGGATTACAGGTGTGAGCCACCATGCCCAGCCTCCATTTTACTTCTTATCTGGAAAATCTGGCTAATGTTCAACCCAAATATTCTCTACATACTAGCTAGCAATTTGGCAAGATCCTATTATCCCACTTCTAGGACTCTATAATATAGAACTAACCAGACATATGTATGTGTGTATAAATCAGAATAATTTCTACAAATGTTCATTTGATTTGTTCTCTCTATATTTCCTCACCCTCCCCAAGTAACAAGCTAATGGCCAAACTGTTGTTTGCTTCTTCAACTTATTTTCTAGGACAAAAAACAAAAGAGGCACATTTAGAGTTTTTCTATAAATGGTAGATCATAGAAGACATAATGGTGGGAATGGGAAGGGATGGAGAGGACAAAATTAAAGGCAAAGAAATACGAGATACTTTGTTAGACCAGAGTGAGTACTGTTACTCCTTGGTTAATATATCACATCTCAGGTTTTACCCATCCACAGAACCCTAGCTGGATTTTCAGTTCCAGTTCTGCCACTGACATGGCAGATAAACTTAGTTAATCCCTATTCCAGGAGCTGGGGATTTAGCAGAGAATAAGGCAGATAAGGCCCTATCTTCATGGAGCTTATATCCCTATCAAAAATAAAATAAAATAAGCAGCTCATTCTGCCCCAGCAATGATGTTACACAAAACTAGGAAAAAAATCAGTCAAGAAAAAAAAAGATTTTTCAGCAGTGACACAGATAATGGAGCTAGTAGACACATATTTGTCAGCTAGTATAACTATGTTCAAATAGTTAAAGAAAGCCATAAACATACTGAGAAGAGACACAGATGATATAAGGTCAAATGGAACTTCTGACATGAAAATTAAAATATCTGAAGTGAAAAATTCATTGGAAAGACTTGATAGTAGATTCACTTTGCAGAACAAAGTGAACTTGAAAATATAGCAAAAAATACACCAAAATAAAGCACAGAGGAAAAAGTAATAAACAGTCACAATAGATTATAGGAAACTATTAAGCAGAAGAATGGTGTCAGGGACAGAAAAAGTATTTGAAGAAACAATGGCCAAAATTGTGCCAAATTTGATGAAAACTCGGAATCCACAGACCAAAAAAGGTTCAGAAACCTCAAAGAAAATATAAATAAAACTCTATCAATGCATATGATAATCAAACTGCTGAAAAACTGTGATAAAGAGAAAATATTTAAAGCAGTTAGAGAAAAATCATCCAAATTACATATACAGAAGAGAAAAACCTAAGAATTCTCAAAGACTTCTCATCAGAAACTATGCAATCTGAAAGACAATGGAATGACATCTTTAAGAAAAATTAAAAATATCATGTAGTAAACCCATAATCTGCCCTTAAAAATAATACATCTAGACAATGATCATCTAGTCTGTTAACATCACAAAACAGACAATTTACATCATTTATCTCCTAATGAAAGTACACAAAAAAACCTAATATGTATTTTGACCAAAAACAATACAATAAAATAACGTGAATCAGATCAAACCTCTAGATGCAAAAAATGAGTTTATAAGAAATACAGGGTAAGCTGGGTGCAGTGGCTCATGCCAGTAATCCCAGCACTTTGGGAGGTCGAGGAAGGTGGATCACCTGAGGTCAGGAGTTCGAGACCAGCCTGGCCAACATGGCAAAACCCCATCTCTACCAAAAATACAAAAAGTAGCCAGGCATGGTGGTGGATGCCTGTAATCCCAGCTACTTGTGAGGCTGAGGGAGGGGAATCACTTGAATCCAGGAGGCAGAGGTTGCAATGAGCTGAGATCACGCCATTGCACTCCAACCTGGGTGACAGAGTGAGACTCGGTCTCAAATAAATAAATAAATAATAAATACATGGTATAGAGAAGCATATTAAACAACAAGTGGTCACAACCAGAAAACTTCAGAATAAGGGAAATACTATAGAAGAAACAATGTAGTTTACATTGTTTCTTAACCAAACAAATTGTAAGAAGATAAAAAGAAACTTAAGAAATATAGCAGCCAAATTCAATGTGTAGATTTTACTTGCATTCTAATTTTAACAGACTATAATTTTTTAAAGTTGCACTAACTGGATATTTGAAAACATTAGGGAACCAGAGATTCATGATGAAATATTTATGGTATTTGCAAATGTGTTTGGGGAGAAGGTGAAGAATATGTACAGGTATAAATGAAACCAGAGTGGCCATTTGTTTATTTTTTACTATAGCTGGGTAAAGCGCATATAAGGGGTTCATTTCTCTCTACTCTTATTGATAATTTACAGAACAAAAAAAATAAGAAAATAAAACTAAAACATGTATAGTTTTTATTTTTGTAAGCTTATGGAATGAAATGTATATTCTCTGTATGTACAGACATGTTTTTTGTAGTGCCATAGAATTGGAATGGGAGGAAGGGGAATAAGGATATAAAAATGTATGTAGCATAATCCCAATTAGTTTTTAAATGTATTGTTTTATTTTCATATACATATAAATGAGAGAGGGAGAGAAGGGAGAGGCAGAAACAAGCAAGCATGTAAAAATGTTAGCTGGAATTATTTCTAAGCAATAGAATTATGAGTAATTTTTAACTTCGTGAAAATTTTCTTTTTTAAGTTTTCCACATGATTTATGACTATAATCCAAAAAAACTATAAATTATTTAAAATACAGACCAAAAACAAATGTATCCAAAATCAAACTTGTAAAGTAGAATATTAATCTGCCCTTTACTTTGGAGTTCATGAATAAAGTGATAATTTCAAAATAGTGAGTCACAATACCCATACATCTGCTATGATATCTTCCTGAGGCACATTTGGTCCTTTCCTTCCTTGCTTTTTGAAAGCACATGGTTATATGTCTCTTTTCTAGTGCTTATCTGTTCCATTATACTATCATTTTTAAGTGCCTCTCACTCTTCTCTTGCCTAAATGTAAAATCTGAGAGACATCTTATTCTCCTTTGTATCTCAGCACTGACACACAGCAGCAGTGTCAATGACAAGATTATCGGAGGAGTTACTAAAGTGCTGTCAAAAAAATAATGGTATAAAATTAACAGAAACTAGAGAAAATAGGATTAAAACAGAGATTCTCTTTATACCAGAAGACCCTTTGATGAGATCTACTAATCCATTGTTCATTCACTTAAATAAATATTACGTTTCATTCTTGTTAGGTAGTTGAAGAAATGCAAACAAAATAAAAATCAGATTAACTGCCCCCAAGAAGATCAGAATCCCATAAGGAAAAAGAGAGATTCATAAATCACTGCAATAACATAATAGGAGAAATGGAGGCATAAGTGATACAAAAGTCCACCATGGAAGAGTAAAGAATATTTACATCCCACAGATCACAGAGGAAAACCTCTGTGGAGAAGATAGCATTGGCATTGTCTTGGAAAATGGCTGGTAAAAAATACATGGGCAAAGAATCACATGCATAAAAACAACAGACATACACATACTTTGGCACTGTCACTAAAAACGAAAAAGGCAGAAATTGACTAGATGGAATCAGAGGCTTATAATTATGATGACTACTAATGAAAAGTCAACGGCTGGCCAGATATTTATAAATTTTTTCCAGTAAATGTTTATTAAAAGATCCTGAGCACCAAGCAGCATGTCCATCACCATTGTGATCCTAGCTCTGTTCACCTGTCCACTTCAAACAGTTGTTTCCCCCAGCACACGGGCAATGTCTTAGTCTTCCATCATTGTTCATTCCTCACTCTTCCCTCCCACCTCCCTTTCCTCCCCATCCAACTCATCCATCAAAGCTCCTTTTAGTAGTACATTTTCAGGCAAATTACTGCCTTCGGCCAACCTCTTCAAAGCTGTGGGGGGTGTGTGCACCCACCATTGTGCCTCCTCCCCACTGTCACGGCAGTTTCACATTACTCTCTAACTGCCTTACGCGTTTCCTCCCTGACACCATGACAGTCCTCACCTTCAAAGAGCTTTTGCTCAACATGTGGGGAAGAAGGGAGTAAAAGAAGGAAAGGGGGACATAAAGAAAAAATCCCTTCTCACACACCATTTGGTTCTGCCTCTGCATTATTTGCCTGGTCGTCATCAGAGCCGGTAGAGCTGAGAAGGGTTTTGTAGTTGAAAACACTTGGTCCTCCATCTGCCAGACTTTCCTACCAGACCCACTCGCTGTTAATAACAACGTTCCTGTCAACTATCAAATCATTATCGACTTTTTGTGGATGCATGATGGATTAATCACTGATCTCAAATGGGAATGGGAATGGTGTCTTTGATTAGCATCTAACTGTAGATGCTGAAAAGAGATTTGCTTTTCTTCTATTTGAAAGAATGTGCAGGGGGGGAGGATAGAGAGGTGGGGGAGGGAAGTCATCTGTAAGCATCCCTTCCAGATCAGACGTTTCTCTTTCAGAACTCCACCCACAACAAATCTCATTAGACATGGGAACAATTTTCACCAGGGCGATCGTGTCATTGGTACTGAGTTTCTCTTTACATCAAGGGCATCCTAACGGCATTTTGTTGTTTTTGCTGTTGTTTTTCATGAAGGAAGCCAGAATACCTATTTCATTTTCTCCAAAAGATTTACATCTTGGACAGTGTCAGATTACTTTTCCGTGTCGCTGTCACGCTTGGCTACCTTCATGCTGTTGACTTAATAAATGAAACTTACCTGAATGTCCCCAAATGTGGCCAGGAAGGAGAGTCTGATTCTTTTTTTAATAAGCACACACTGACCAATCATTTAGACTCCTCTGCACTTCTAGAGCTAAGGAGACATTCCCATTACCTCATAATGTCCCTATTAGTTCTCTCTGGTTTTATTAAAACCTTTTCTCTTTCATTAAAATAAAAAGCCTCTGAAAAACTACAGTTACAGATTTTCTGCAACCCACAATTTATGGCTGCTACTTGCAACCTTCAAAAGCTTTTAAAAATAGTATCGGCTCTATTATTCTACATTATGGTAATTGTAGTAAAGATTTAAGAGGCACTTTAAGACTTTTTAGCTCTACAGTATATTTCTGTTCCAATTTCTTGCTTAGGCATTTGGGAAAGAAGCCTTATTTAAAAGCTTTACCCTCTGCCCCCTGATATACAGCTTCCCTCTTAACTACAGTAGCTGGACCTCACCACACAATTAGGGAAGCTAGGTCTCCAATTAAAGCTCAGCAAAACATGGGGCAGAGCACATCTTTCCAGAAGCCCCTTCCATTTATATGCACCTGACAATAATCAAAATTTTTCTCGTGTGCTAGGTACCTTTGACCCCTTCGTTATGCTTCACATTCCCTTGTTAACTCTCCACCCATCCTTTGCTCCCACAGGAAATCAGTGCAGATAATCGCAAGATTAAATAACTCTAATGCCACTGCTAAAATGTTCAAAGCCATTAATATAACAAATGCCCACAGAGCCACAGGGATTTATGTAGTATTGAAATTAAACTGACCTCACCTTATCTTCGACATAGATCTGTTCTTCCTAGTTAACCTGTGCTTTCTTCTTGTTGCCCAGTCTAGGATGGTTACAATTCAAAACCACCAAGGAAACAGCTAATGGAATTTCCACAACTGTGAGCATGCACAAATCCCAATCTGGCATTGTCCTTTGTATTCAATGCACCAAATGGGATGAGCATTTTAAACACAATTCCCTCCACACACCACATTGCTAAGGCATTTTTCTTAGGCACACACCATATGGAAAAATCACACATTCCCTGATTCTCCCTTCCCTCCTTTAGGAATCCAGTAATATCTGGACAGCACAAATCTGTAACAGTCCCCAACTCTTCAAAGCACACAGCCAAGTCCCAGACATTTCTTGTTCTGACTAGAGCCCTCCTACGGCAGAGCCATAATCGTTCATTGTATCAATATTTATCAGCTGGGGAGCTTTACACATGAACTTCCTGAGCACATTTTCCCCCAACTCTTAGCTTTCTTCCAAAGCACGGGATAGCTCTATTCCATACCTATAGTAAATAAGCTTAAGTGTTTCTGCTTTGTTTTGCCTCGCTTCAAGTTTCCGTGTAAATTTCAGAATGGTGAAACACACAGCGATTCCTGCCCACTGGTATTTTATGATTTTAATTTGCTCGAAAGCTCTGAATTTCATTAGATTTTCCCATTTGGTGCATGGGATTTTTACAGTTAACAGATGTTCACTTAATAGAGCCTCCTAGTGAGCAAATCAGTTTTTTCCCTCTGGTATTCATGTAACTTTCTAGTCCTGCAGTAGCTGTTTCTGGTGCCTGCCAAGTTATCTGGCAGTAGAAACTCAGATAGAAAAATGCAACAGTTCTTTGTAAATGTATATTCCTGTTCCTTCAGTCCCACTCACTCCAACTTAACTACCTCCTCATTAACGTCATGTGAGAAAGCCCGCAGGAGAAAACACTAACTACAAAAAACAGACAGGTTTCACTCCCAGATGAAAAGATTTTCTGTGCCCAATAAATATTTTCTTAGCCTCTAGCCACTGAAAATGCCAAAATGTTTAAGGCATCCAAAATTCTAAAGGGAGAGTTTTCCAAATTGTCCTAGACCAATCTCCAACTATTGAGTTGTTTGGAGGGCTTTATTCAGATATATCTCAGGATATTAAATCACAAGACTGTAGCAAGGTCCTTGTCCCAGAAATCCTGACTTATCTGCTTACAGTTCTTTACTTACCTAGGAAAGGAAAGGTTCTGGAGTTTCTGCAGAGGCTGTAGCATAGGTTACCTTCAGGTTTCAGAAACTATCCAAAACTCTGAGTAGCAGATATCCCACCGATACCCCTATTTGTTTCAGGATACAAAGGATGATCTCTCTTGAGAAGTCGTTTGGATCCCAAATTACCCGATAAGAGGCAGAAGTACAGGGCAAAATTTCTCACTAGGAAATAGAATATCAAAACTTGCTAGGATTCTTCATTGTTATTTCTCAGCAGGATTTCTAAGATTAGGATTTGTGGCAAGAGAAGGATAAAATAAGGAGTAGGAGGACTTTGGGAATGTTATCAAATTCCTCTTCTCCTGATGGAAGACTCCTAAACACCTGCAACGGACTTGGTTCTCCTTGGGCCTTGTAGAGAGCTGTCTGACTTTCTGACATAATCTTTTCCATTGCCCTTATCTAGAATGTCCATACCCTGACCAGCTGTCCAGTCTGGCTGTGACATTTATAGCCTCGGGTTAAATCATTTCTGAGGACTCAGCCAAATTTTTCCTCTTAATGAACTACTCCCTGAGCACCACCATTTATTCTAAACCAAATTAATATGTATCTCTTTGTAGCTGAGGAAGACTTTATTTTCCAAATGTCTTATTTAACAGGTAAGTAAACTGAGCCCATTGGCACCTAAGGTATTCACTTAATTTCTCATAGATGGCTAAACTGAGAGCCAGAAATTAAACACAAGGGTTCAGACTCGCACCTGAAGCACTTTCTACTACCTCAGTTACAATCTACTTTATCGTTATTCTTTAGATTTTTATCTTCCTCACTATCCCTGTATCCTGAAGCATTTTAAGGTTTACTGGGCACCTCTTCTATGCTGGGTGCTGTAAAAGCATTTCTCCACTTAATCCTAGCACACCTGAAAGTAACATTTATCAGTCATACTCGTTAGAAAAACAGAAACCACTCTAGATATTTCAAACAGAAGAAACCGAATGTATGAAATCCAATACACTGGGTATGGAAGAGTTGAGAAGCCTAACAGCAATGGCAAGGCTACCCAGAATATAAGCTCTTAGCTCAGGGCTGGAGAGACCAGGGAGAAGGCATGTCTCCATGTCCATCTGTCAGGGAAGCTGCAGCGGTAGTCAGCTGGTCCTGTGGGAGCTGGAACAGTGGAGGAAAAGCAGCTGCTGCCAGAGGAGCTGCACAGAGCCCACAGACAGAGAAATACTCTCACTTTCCCCTTTCTTCACCTTTTACTCTCCTATCAGTGCCTTCTGTGGGCCAAACCTAGGATACGCCAATTAAGAAGTGAGCTTGCAGGTGTCAGACTCCACTGTGATTCAGAGCTGAGGAAGGTTTAAGAGTGACTCTGAGAGCAAAGAGACAAATATCCTACACATGAAGTACCATCAGCCTCGTTTATCAGTTTAAGGAACTTAGGCTGAAATGTGACATACTTACTAAAAGTTAGATATCTAATAACAAATCAGATATAGTTCGGATGTGTTCCCCCCCAACCCCGGATCTCATGTTGAATTGTACTCCCCAGTATACGAATTGGGGCCTGGTGGAAGGTGACTGGATCATGGGAGTGCATTTCTCATGAATGGCTTAGCACCATCCCCTTGGTGCTGTCCTTGCAATAGTGAGTGACTTCATGTGAGATCTGGCTGTTTAAAGTGTGGCACCTCCCTCTCTTGCGCCTGCTCTGGCCAAGTGACATGCCTGCTCCCCCTTCATTTTCCACCATGATTGTTAAGTTTCCTGAGGCCTCCCCAGAAGCCAAGGAGATGCCAGCATCATGCTTCCTGTACAGGGTGCAGAGTTATAGGCCAATTCAATCTCTTTTCTTTATAAATTACCCAGTCTTAGGTATTTCTTTATAGCAAGGTAAAAACAGACTAATGCAGGACCGATTCTGCATTCCAACTTCAACACTGTGCAATGGATTTTGTGATCCATAATCTCTCACTGCCCTCCAATCCAATCCAGTGCCGCACAATCTAATCCAATCCAGTCCCCACAAATACTCTCTCACTGCTCTGTCTTCCTCCTTACCCATTAACACACAATAGGTGCTTGATGTGTGACCAGTGAGCTGGATGAAATGCTAATCAAGCAGCCCTGGTTCTGCTCACAGGTGAAGGGCTCCCTGTGTGAGTTTCCAGAGGCTGTTGATTTTAAGCTTAGAAAAACTCCTATTTATTACCCCATTTGTTGGAAAGGAAGATGCCATCACTGACTCCCAAAATCACGAACATTCATGGAGGATGACTTTAAGTCAGTCACAAGGGGCTTATGTCTGAAATAATATGGGATACAGTTGTGTTTATAAGCAAAGCCTTTAGAATTAGACTAAGCAGGACACAAATCTTTGCTCTGAAACTCACAAGCTGTGTGACCTTGGGGAAAGTGAATTACCTCTCTGAGCATTCATATCCCCATGGGAAAATTAAAATAACAGGACCTCTCACGCAGGGTTGTTAGGAATAAATTAGATCAGTTATATAGAGAGAGATGTTATAGTACCTAACACAATGTAAGTGCTTAATACATATTAGAAAAGATGAAATCAATAGATGCTCAGAAAAATATTCTCCAGGAAGAAATACAACTTTACATGGATAGACCAAGAAGTAAGGCTTCTCTCCAGTACTCCTGCAATAACTCACAATTAAGCAATAACTTGGCAATAACAAACCAGCAACCTTAGTCAGCAGCAAACTCTGGGGTCTTTACTAATACTATGGGGGCATTTAACTGTCTTTTGGCTCTTAATTGGCAACAAGTTAGTAACCCAAGAATGTAAAAATTCCATTTCTCCACATCCAGCTGATCAATATGCACTCAGCATGCGTCAGCTCCTCGCCTCTCACGGGAATTAAATAAATTGTCAGTCAGCAGCACAATTTTGCGGTGATGGTGGTGGTAATTTTTTTCTTTTGCTAAATTATTCACCTCCTCGAAAAACAATTTGATAAATGTTTATTTCTTCATAATACATTCCAGTAACTGCTGATTTGTGATCCTGTGGACTGAATTTAAATTGTGACGAGGTAAGGGCTTCATGAAAACACCTAGACAGGGCCACAGAAAAGCTCTGGTTTTTGTTGTCGTTGTTTCTACCCTGCTCTCTGAGAGCGCCCTGGCCTCCCAGAGCATGAGGGCGCTAATTGAATTTAAGAGATGTAACAAGTGAGATGCACATGTAAGCACAACCTGCAGTGGGAATGCCGACACCGCAGGTTTGGCAGGAGACTTGGCGGTACAGCACAAGGGAACCGCCCCACAGTCAAACCAAAAGGACCAGGACTCAGAGTTGTGCCAATGAGCGGTCCACACAAGAAGACAGGTGAGAGCGAGACTGGGGGCAGATGGAATTGTGAGTGGTCTCCAGCATTAGAAAAGCTTTCTGACCAGGACATTCTATCTAAAACATGATAGAACACACACAGGGCTATTTTCTTCTGTCTGCCTCTTCGGAATAACACCTCATGACCACTACTATTTAGATGATTCCCCGGCTTGAGAAAAAGTCAATGTGTCTTCCAGGTAATTGGGGAGGAAGGTGGTGCACCCAAGGGATCATTCTCCGTCTAGTCTTCTCTATCATCTTCACATCCCTGATGGCAAATGATTGGGTGTTTTCCAGTGCTTTCTCCAAACATGTGAGGGAATTTAAATGAAGAAGAACTGAAACTCAGTATGCCAAGATCAGCAGGAAAGAATGTTATGTTCCTTCACACAGGAAAACACAGAAGTTAGTGGATGCTGCTTGGCACTTGTCCTTACTGAGTAATCACACCGATGAAAATTCCCTCGCAGTAAAGACCCGCCGCACACCCAGACTTCTGCCCTGCCTGCAGTGTGAAGCAAACTCAGATTTAGCTTGTTAAACTTTTAAACAATCACATGCACATCCCATTTTCTGACATAGTAAGTTCTGGAAAAGGACTCATGCCAAATTTTTAAATGTCATTTCTTCTAAGCACTAAACCTTTCCTTAGCACCATATTTTACACACACAATTTTTAAAATACTGCAGTCAAATTTATTCCTGAGCAAGGTAAGTTCCTGAACGTTTGTACTCATGGTGGCTGCTGTGTTCAGTGGCTGCCTCTGAGTTGGTGGTCCTCCTTTAGATGAGGGGTGTAAAGTAAAACACCTACAGAAGGCAGAAAAACGAGTGAGTGAAGCCAGAAACATCTAGGAGTGTTCGAGGCAATGATGGGAACTATGGACAACTTGAGAACACGGGCCCCATGCACAGAACTGCTACCAAGCTCCAGAAAATTGTCTTCAGGAGGAGTAGAATTGCAATATTGCCAGTTCTTCTAATTTTGCCAAAGAATTGCCAAGTTCCAATTTTTTTAGAGAAGCTGGAAATCTGGGTATTAAATAAAATCAACTGGCAAACAATTCAATCAAAATAAAATAAACATAGTGTGGCCAAACTTGTGCAGTGGTTTGTGGTTTCTAACCAATATTATCCCCTTCCACAATTTGTAATCCATTGCATTAGGCTATATTGGGCTGCAGTAGGAAATGAAACCAAAAGGACAGTGGCTAAACACACAGAAAACTGCTTCTTGCTCACATAACAGTTCTCAGTAGCTCCAAATCAGTTGACATGAGTGGGAACATAGGATGCAGGGAAGGTGAGGGAGGGCCTGCTGCCTACAGGTGAAGTAGGAAGCAGACTCTGGACATAGAGCTCAGACTCAGACCAGATTGAAGACTAGCAAAAACAGGCAAGCGGCAAAAGCACCTCTCTTTAAGACATGCCCACTAGTGCCATGACAGTTTATCTATGGCAACACCCAGAAGTCATTGCCCCTTTCCATGGCAATGGCCTAGTGACCCAGAAATATACTTTTTCTAGAAATTTCTACATAATCCACCCTTTAATTTGCATATAATCAAAAGTGGGTATAAACATGACTGCAGAACTGCCCCTGAGCTGCTACTCTCCATGCCGCCTGGGGGGAGCCCTGCTCTGCAGATGCAGTCATGGAGCTGCCTCAATAAAGCTGTTTTCTTCTACCACTGGCTTGCTTTACAATTCTTTCCTGAGTGAAGCCAAGAACCTTCCCCAGCTAAGCCCCAATTTGGGTCTCGCCTGCTCTGTATTTCAGTCATTCAGGAAAGCTGGGTCAGAAGCTCTGCCATTTCCAGTATATAACTTTCAAGGGCACGGGTGGAGGGGGTCACCTCTATCCCAGTCACATATTACCTCCTCTCTATTATTCCTTCCTTGTGGAGGCAAAGGTGCTGGAGGGGAAAGAAGGAAGTAAAAGATAAAATGTGCCTTTCTCCTAACATAACCTTTTCTGTTCAGAATCTGGAGGTATTACTCTAGGGCAATCTAGAGAGAAGCTGGTATCTTGTATTGGGGCCCTTTTTCTGTTTCTCAAAAGTGACAGATTATAGATTTTATGATAGTCCAAAGTTCGCAAGGGATACATGCACCATTCTCCACTTTGAGATAGAAAAAAAACCCCAAGGTTGCCAGTGATTGCCAATAATGGGCATTATTTCACAACCATCACAGAACATCAGAGTTGAAAGCATACTTAAAGACAGAAAGCAGCCTCCTCAATGTAAAGAGAAATGCTTCTGAATGGTTTTGCAACTCATTTGAGGCAGACGTACAATAAGAAAAATCCCAAACCACCGTTTTCCCCACCACTTTATGTACATGGTCCGAGTTGCAGTGTAAAACACTTTTTCCATATAGCTTAAAGGAGTATTATTGTACGATGGTTCATTTTTAAATGTAGATTTCAAAAGACAATAGCAGCATAAAAGGTAAGAGGAATATAGTAGACATGTCATTTTTTGCCTTCCTAATATACATTCTGTCTTCTTCTGCCAACAGCACCCTAATTTCCTTTGAGGAACAAGCTGTCTGTCCCCATATTAAATGTTGTTTGACCCTATACCTTCCTCTAGTCCCAGGAACAGGCAGATGCCCCAAACCTGGCCAATCAGAACATCTCTGCTGTGGCCAGAGTATCTGATTCAGGGATAAACACATGTTCCAAAAAGACAAACAGACTACATTCAGGGACTTTTATTAGATTCCTTGGACAGAGGGAAAAGGTTTTTGGTAGACTCGAATAAAAATAAGGGATAAGCAAGGAGCTACTCAGCCTATAGAGCAGACTACTCCATTTACTCATGAAGCTGAAACAGACGAGAACAGTTACCTGATTGAAGGAAAGTCCTCCATCCCCTGGCATTATTTGAACCAGTTCTAGCAGCTTGCAGTGTCAATCCTAGTTGTTGCTGTTATTGTTTTAAGTCAATTTGAGGTGGGTGATTTAAAAAAAAAAAAAAAGTCCTGCTAACAGAAAAAGTATTACAGAGAAATCAGTGACCATATTCAAGGATGAAAAGTCAAAATTGACAACTTATTTACTATTTGTGAGGGGAGCTCCAGAGCCTTTAGAGGGGAGACACAAAGATATAAGTGGAAAATAATAGTTACAGTAACAGGTACTCCATAAATATGAGCCCTGTCGGGTGCTGCTCTAAAACCTTTCCTTGTATTCATTCGCAGAAATTTCACAATCCCGTGAAGTAGGCATTATCATTATCCCCACTTTACAGATATAGGAATTCACAAAATTAGCAAATGTTAGAGCCAGGAATAAATGTTTCATTCTATAAACTTCAAAGATGTAGTTCTCATTGCTACTGTCATAACATCTTGAGAGATATTTCTTCACAAATAATGTTGGTTCAAAAAATTGGTAAGAGTATTCATTATAAAATGTTACACAGAAAAGGACTGGTTGTTTCACTTATTTGAATAATAATAATACTCTTCCTCATTGAGGACTTTACCTACTCTGAAGATATGAAAACTAAAGTCAAGGCCAACGTTAGCCTGTGTAGCTCCTCTGGGCAAATGCAGCCTTGTTTCAGGCTAGTTTAGCCAAGTGCTTTTGTGCAGTGCACCAACGGCACAACCAGACATAGCAGTCCTGACTAAAGACCAAGTTGATTTAATAAATTGCTCAAAACCAGAGACCTTAAAAGTAACAGAACCAGAACCAGAATCAAAGTCTCCAAATGTCCATGACAGCATAAAAAAAAAAAAAAAATTCTTCTCCTGGGTCCCCCTCTTTAAACCAGTGTTCCTCACACATGCTCAGTGCTACAAATATCTGCATCATGTTTTTATCCCCAGCCAACCACAAAGAATAAAGGCTGCAAGTGATGATGGATAGACCAAAGCCTTGCTGTCAGGTGTTCATTCCACTCGTTTCTCTTGTCCTGTGCATAGGTTTGAGCACATTGATTACATTTTTATGCATTAGTCTACCCATCTGTAAAGTGGGAATAAATATCTACTCCCCTGGTTTGTTGGCATAGTGACTGGCCCCATAGCAAGCACAAACAAATGGCAGGTCTTTCTTTCCCACCTCTGCCTGCCCCCCAGGCTCTCTGCTCATCCAGACTTTCTGAACCAGGTACACACTTTGGGGCAGCCAGCAGTGAGGTCTCCGGGACTTCCTGTTCTGATTAATGAAGAATCTACAATGCTCAGTGGAACCCCATGGGGCTGGAGTGTTTTGATATAGCAAAGGCATTCCTCCCTTCCCTCATTTATATTTTAGAAGGCCCAGATCAGACACTCCACACCTAGTTTGCTCCCACAGGACAGGGTTGACCTAGAACTGTAAAATGTGACTACCATGCTAAGTTTGCTAGAGATATGATGGCCATGGTTAGTGAGAGAAGGGAAAAAGCACTTTCAGCTGAAATTAAATGGCAACTGGAAGAGACAATGGAAACTAAGAGAAAACGGAAGAGAAAAGTAACCAAAATTACTTTTAAAACATCCAGATAAAGTAATAGAGACGTTTAAGAATCTGGTTAGATGCTAATAGTTTGTATTTAAGTTAAAAAAAAAAAGAGGAAAAGAAAAGAAAAACTAAACTTCTGAAAACCCAATGTGGCAAATAACACTTGCTGCTTTTTCTCTAACGAGAAAAGATGAAAGCAAAATATGACTCTTTTTTTTCAGAAAAAAAAAGGATTCACTATTTTTCTTTTTAGCACTTACTATATGCTTTCCATGTGCTACATATAAAACAAACATGTCCCTGTTCCTTGTAAGGCTTATGCTTAGATGGGGAAAGAAGACAAATGCAAAAGGAAGGTGAGTGACTACATGAGACAAAATATTTTCAGTCATCTAACACTTGATAAACTCTAGTTACAGAAGTTTATAGGGTGGAGAATTCATTCAAAATTCTTCTCCTCCCTTCCCTTCAATCCAATCATTCACTAATTCCCATCTTCTCTCCCTTCTCCCTCTGTCTCTTCAACTCATTCTTACCATCACCACTGCTCCTCCCTTGTTCTGGTCACCAGCATCTCTAGCCTTGACCATTTCAGCAGCCTTTGCAGACTCCAGCATTTCTGCTCCCATACTGAACTTTGATTAGTGTCTTTAAAATGCAAACTTAATTAAATCACTTTCACTGCTTAAAGCACTTTGAGGATGCCCCCCAGATGTCAGATAAAATCAAAATTACATTAAATGATACAAGAGTTCTTCATTCTCTGCCTGTCTCTGCAGCTTTATCTCCTACCATTCTTCTTCCTATTCAAGGCCAGACTGAATACCAAGGTTTCCTGTCTCTGGCCTTTGGCAAGCTGTCTTCTCGCTGCCCAGAATGACCTTACCCGCAACCATTTTCTTATGTCTGGATTATTATTGTTTATTCATTTTAATTTAGTTTTAGACGTCATCTCCTCTGGGAAGGACTCTCTGACCCTTCACAAGACAGACAGATAGATCCCACACATATACTTAACAGCTATTCCACCTGGATACTCCTCCAGCATCTTGTATTTACCCTAACCAAGATACCATATTGGAATATCTGTTTCCATCTCTGACTCTCCACTAGACTCAAAGTTCACTGATACCTGCAGTTCCTGCATTGTAGTAGATTTCCAGTGCCTTGCAAAGATTCTAGCCGACATTAAGCACTCAGAAAACGTATATTAAATGAATGAGTAGGTTGGAGTTTCCAGAAGAGAAGTTAGGAAAGAGATGGCATTCCAAATCAGATTTAGAGGAGTGTAAACAGGTAAAATGGAATGAAGGGAGACTTTCCAATAATTTTTGATAAACAATGGAGCTTACTAAAATGCAAATATCCTTATGGTTAACACTCAAAGATATTGTTTATCATCAAGTTTGTTCCAATTTAAAGCCAGGCACTATGTAAATAAGAGAGAATGTCAGAGGGAATAAACTTTTGGGGGTGCAAGAAAACAAAACTCATTCTTTCTAAATGAAACCCCTCCATTTTAGCCCATTTAGTCTTCCAATCAGCAAAATTTTTCAAACGTCAGTTAGGAAAAGAGACCTTAGATAAATGTTTTAAAATATTTGTTTCCAAAACATTAAGTGCTGTGTTGTGATTGAAATAAAATATATACCTTGCAGGAGAAAGCAATATTTAGTGGTTCTCACTATAATGAGAAACCCAAATATCTTTACCTGACTCTTCATATCCCTCCATCTTAGCTTCTTAAAAAAATCTCTTTATTCTTCTTTTCGCTACCATTTCTAGTCCCATAAAATAGTAACTATTCCCAGATAAACCTTAGTTGTATTCTTATATCTCTGCCTTTTTACATCTCGTAACTTTTTCTGGAATACCTTTCTCTTTCCTGAGCTGATAAACTCACTCATTAATGCTCAATTCAAGTTCTTACCCTCCTCTGTGAAGTCATTTCTATCTCCTCCAAAAGTGACCCAATTCTCTCATTTCCATTCTTTCATAGTTGTCTATCTTTATTTAAATACTTTCCGAAGAGCACTAGTTTCATGGAATGTCAATAGGTCATACAGGAAACCGCAGTTTTCATTTTCTATAAATTATGAAATATTTGGCTAAAGATGTAGCATTTCCATATATTTTAATATGCTAATATGCACTATGAAACTTAAGGGATTATGGTTGGATGCATTTTTCCCAATTTTACACAGTCATAAAATTTTTGAAAGCAGGAATCCCTTTCTTCACCAAATAATTTGTGTTCTTCCAAATATTTTGGGAAATGTGACTTATTACATGATTATCTACACGTTCCAGAGAGTCTTCCTGGAAATAGGACTCATTTCTTCTTGGTCTTGGCAACCTCAATAGTCAGTACATAGTAGGTTGTTAATAAATATCTCTATGAAATAATTTATAGAGAGAGGAGAAGGTACTAAAAAAGGATAATAGGGATAGCCAGCCCCATGTATCTCTTACGATGGAAAAAGGAAATACTCACCTAAACACATTGCCCTACCTGTGCAGTCCAATGTAACATGACTTAATTACAAGTCATAGAAATCCAACTCGGCCTAAACTTTACTAAACAGAAATGTCTTGGTAATATGGTAGAATACTGGAGTGGGTTACAGATTTGATGGGGAAACTGCAAAAATCTAGGACCTAGAGGAGAAGAATGAGTGACTTCATGCTATTGGGACACAAATGCTCTCCCCACATCCATCTTTCATCATTGCAACACTGTTTCTCCTTGCATTTATGCGTCATGTCCTCTAACTGAAATTGGTTAGTCAGAATGACAGGAAACATAGGGATCTTAGCCAAAACAAATACTCTTATCAGAAAGTGCAAGCCTCTTTCTCTCAATGTCTATAAGCTGACATCACTTAAGGTGTCTATTGGTCTTTGCACAGGTCATGAGCCCAGGCTTTTCTATTTCTATTGCTAGAGAGATGGATAACAGAACCAAGGCCTCACCCCCACTCTGGCCATTCCTGTATTCAGGGTCCTTAGTGCATTATCAAGAAAGGGGAGATGAGAAAGTCTGCTGAGATGACCAAGAAAGAGTTACCACTATCCACTTTAGGTGATTAAACATGGCTGTTAATGGAAAGGCTGTCCAGACATTTTGATCTCAGTAACAGGAAAACAACCCTTCCTTCTCGTTGTGAAGAGAGTGATATCTTGATTTCTATTTTGGCAACAAGTATCTCTCTCCCAGTATGAAGGAAGACCCTTTCAAAAAGCAAAGCAAAATGACATAGGGAATATATACTTACCTTATTGAAGTGGAAAGCTACTGAGTTTGTCCTTAAATGCAACTATATGAACCCTTTTAAAACCCTTGGGAGCAAGGTAACAAGAGAAACACCCGTCTGATAGGTTAACCATGGCAAGTTGGGTCTTTGTTTCCTGATTTGAGAAACAGGAAATTTTTCTGATTAGAGAAAACACAATTTGACCCCCAGACTACCCATAAAATCTGGTTAAAAATAAGGTGAGTTGAACATCAGGCTGTTATAATCTACAAAACTCCAACATTATTTAATATTTATCTGTTCCACCACACTGGGAAAAAATATTTAGAAGAGCCATTTATATTTTACTTTCCTAGACTGCTTACCTAGAATTTCCCAGTCATCAATGAAGCAGAGTTTAATTTTTGAGAGACATAAAGAAAAATGAAGAATTAAAATTGTAATTGGAAAAATTGCCTCAATCAAAATTGCACTTCAAGATGCTTGAATGGATGGGCTAAATAAGTTCAGGCATCCATTAGTTCCCAAATTGAATTAAAATATATTGAGTGCTAATTCAAAAATCTAAAGGCAGCCGGCTGGAATAGAATGGGAGTCATCTGGATCTAAAAGGGGAGTGCAGACAACACAAAGCAAGGAAAGATTATGGCATTTTTGCTGACCTGAAAGAACAAAAAAGAAATCTTAAAAACTACTGGTAATTTATTACAGCCCATTATACTAATATTGCTGTTTGCTGCAAGCCTGCTTGACGGGGGGTCCCTTTTGATTCCACACATCACAACAGCACCGTTCTAACCCTCCTCTCTGCTCCTCCCACATGAAGCCCTTTTTCTCTGCCATTTGCTGTGTGCAGCAGAGATGACCTATGGTAATTGCTGAAGACATTTTCACCCATATTTTTTAGCAAATGTAATTTCCTTTTGATGCTGCCACGTTGTCCCCCCACCCTGCTGTGACAGCAAACTCCAATAATCATGCCACTAACATTCAGATAGAGATCAAGTAATGCAGCCAGCTGTATCACAACTTTTGACTTTCAACTCTGTACTTACTTGGGTGCACATATTACCATTTGAGGAAATGAAAAACATTTTTTTCTCTAATGAAAATAGCTTTTGGCCTTAGGTGAAGCTGGTGGAATTGTCCTGAGTTTAAAAAAAAAAAAAAAAAAATCTCTTATATAATTTGGCTCTAACAAAAGTCCTTTTAAAAAAAAAAAAAAAGTGAATGCTTTTCTCGAACACATTTTCAAAGGACCCCATGATTAAAATACTAATTAGTATGGTTTTGAAGAAATGGTCCTATTTTTAAGACTGCCCTCCAAATATTCCAAGTCTTTAAAATAATTTTTTTGAAGAAGAGGAGGCAGACAAGAGAGGGGGGAAAAGGTTGAATAACAAATGATTTCAAAATTTAGGGGCATAAAACAACCATTTGCTATGTTCATGGGTTCTGTGGCTCAGAAATCTGAACAGGGCACAGCAGGAATGGCTTGTCCCTGCTCCCTGCTGTCTGGAATCTCTGCTGGAAGACTTGAGAGCTGAAATCTGGAAGCATCAGAAGGCTCACTCATTCAGGTGTCTGGCAGTCAATGCTGGCTTTGTACCAGACACCTTAGCTGAGGCTAGTGTCAGCTGGAATACATAGGCATGGACTCTCTGCTGGGCCTGGGTCTTCTCACACCCTGGCAGCTTGGGACCAATATAAAATCCCCCAAAAGATCAGGTACAACATGCCATGTCTTAGTATCACTTGCCAAGAACACCCAGTGAATTGATAAACTAACACTTCATTGGAGCCAGCCAGGAAATAGTATGTAATTTGAACCAAGGTTATTCTCCGCATGATGTCATCACAGAAGAAAGAAGAAAAGCTGCCCAAGAAGACAAAAATAAGCCTGACAAGTTGCCAAACTTTGAACTGAATATTTATCCAAAGAAGATTGTTTTTATACCTGAAGAGTTTGAATTAACTTTAAACACAAAGTTTAAATACTTTCTGTTGCCTGCTTAAATGAGAATCCAAGAACAAGATGACGTCAGTTATAAAAAATCATAAAGATAGCCACTTGACTTTTATTTCTGAGTTGTAGAAAATACATCTTTGGTCCTAGTAAACGAGGAATCTGTGCAAGTTTTCAATATGTTAAGAACAAGCTTTTCTTTGGAACATAAGCTCCATGAGGTGATGAACTCTTGACATCTACTTAATTTTTACTGAATGTCTACCATGAGCAAGGTATTTCTAGTAGGCACTAAAAATACAGAAATGAATGATACAGCACCTGCCCTCAAGGAGCTCTGCAGCTGCACTTTAGGAAGAAAGCAAACAATCATTTTAACATGGGAACTCTAAACGTTCATTTAAAAGGTAGAGACCCCTGGGCATGGTCTTAAGACCTCAAGAGAGAAGACAGGCATCACCAAAGTTGTCAAAAACTAGAAGAATGTGCCAAATCCACAGATGTTTCATTATTTATTTAGCTTAGTTGGTTAGTGAATCAGGGTAGTATGTTCATTTCCTTTATGGCCCAGTTAGCTCTGTACATAAGCACGTTATGTTCTGTGTAGGAAAAAAAAATCTCAAACCACATTTTTCCCCTACTCTCACACCACCACAGCAACAATCATCAACACAGAAGACTTTGACCAAATGTGGGAGCCTCTTTCTCCCACATACCAACCAGCAGACATCAGCTGGATGTCCTCCAATTTAATTCCGACACCATCTACCTGGAGAGAATGTCAGATTCCACAGACTGGGGGCTTCGTGGGGAGACTGCCTCTCACACCCCCAGACACCAGTCACAAGTCCAGGCCTCCAGAACTTCTGACCAACTGTTTCAAGTTGAGGTTACCACAACTCCCTCTTCGGGTTGGGTTAATTTGCTGGAGTGGCTCATAGAACTCAGAGAAACACTTATGTTTACTGATTTAAGAATATTACAAAGGATACAGATGAAGAGATGTGTGGGGTGAAGTATGGGGAAAGGGCTGGAAGCTTCCATGTCTTCCCTGGGTACACCACCCTTCAGGAACCTCCACGTCTTCAGCTACCCAGAAGCTCCCCAAACCTGGTCCTCTTGAGTTTTTATGGAGACTTCGTGATGTCAGCATTCCTTCCTCCTTCCCAGAGGTGGGACCCTCTCTGGGAAGAGTGTTAAAACCTGCAATCAGATAGGTACGGGGAAGATGGCAGTTCTGCCTTGGGGCAGGTGAAAGGAGAACAGGAGTGAGACTTTGTTCCCTGAGACCTAAACCACATAACATCAAAACAAGGACTATGGAAGTTTAATGGAGCCATGGACAAAAACATATATAAGCCAGGCGCAGTGGCTTACTCCTGTAATCCCAACACTTTGGGAAGCCGAGGCGGGCAGATCACGAGGTCAGGAGATCAAGACTGTCCTGGCCAACATGGTGAAACCCCATCTCCACTAAAAATACAAAAATTAGCTGGGCATGATGGCATGTTTCTGTATTCCCAGCTACTCAGGAGGCTGAGGCAGAATTGCTTGAACCTGGGAGGTAGAGGCTGCAGTGAGCCAAGATCACACTACTACACTCCAAGCCTGGGCAACAGAGAGAAACAAGAAAAAAAAATGATATATATATAACATCACAATCCCAGAGCTGTCATTACATTCCTGTTTCTCATCAGTATTATCTTGAAAATTCATAATTAGAAGTATGACTGATACCTGAGTCTAAATGATTGGGAGACATTGTAAGAAATTATCTCAACGTTTACCAGTGTGGTTCTGTTCTACAAGGTCACCATGCAGCCAGAGAGATGTGAGAGATGTCAGTTGTGAACCATTTTGGAGTCCTGGGCATACCATATTTCACCCAAATTAAGACATCATCAGTTATAAGATGCGCCATTATTTTCTTTACCGCTAAGAAAGACAAGTGAGGTCAAACTATGGCACTGTGCCAAGGCATTCTCAGCTGCAGCTCATATCCCAAATTTCGAGACATAAAAATGAAAAAAGATTTCATCTTTTATCATTTTATCTCAGAATCAGTGAGATATGGCATCATATGAGAAACCCTGATGGATCTCCAGGGAGAAAAGATGATGAGACAAATTCTGCTGACAACTTTGGAATAGAAATTCTTAAATAAGTGAGAATGTTCCTTAACAGATTTAAGATACAAACTCTTGGCCATGGCCTACAGAGTCCTGTACAGTCTGTTTGTGGCTATCACTCCAGACTCTTCTGGGCCACCATGCCCTCCTCTCACTCAATCCAGCGTCCCTGGCCTCCTAGGCCATGGTATGAATACAGTAGGCTCATTTCTGGCTTAGTCTTATTCTATGTTTCCTTCCTGAAACTCTCTTTACCTAGGGCTTTCATATGGAGTGATCCTTCATTTCATACAAGTTCATGGTCAAATATCACCTCCTCTGATCATCCTACCTATTTCTCCTACTATTTTAAGTACCTCATTAGGGCTGGAAAGTTTTTTTTTTTTTTCTCAATATGAAAAGAATGCTTGGCATATAATAGACATGAAATAAATATATGTGAATAAATCACAGTCATCCAAAAGTAGAAAAGGACTGAATATATTTAATTTAATGTAATCCTATCTCAAAACTGATTAGGTTAAATGAAGAAGGAATTTTAAAGATGAAATTGGATGATGCTATTTGAGGTACTCTCCAACACAGCTCCAAGAAGAATCATTCTTGACTTTTTCAAGGTTAGGGATAATTAAAAAATTAGAAAAGAAAATAAAAAGTTGCAACATAAAGGGTGCCCATTGAGGAGGCTAATTAAAAATTATTAATGCTTGTGAACAGAACACTCCTCTTATCCCCATTTCAGGGGACTCAACATCATTGGCTTTAGGAATAACCAGGTCACCACAGATAAAGACTGGAGAGATGACAACAAAGGGATAACTTTAGTTTCAGAGGAATGACAAGAATCATTTGAGGTTTAGGAAAAGAAACGAATAAGGCAACAAGCAGCCCCTGAAAGGTGCCAGGACCATCCAGCATGAAGAAAGCAATCATTTCCCAAATGCTTACAGGTACCAGGTGCTGCAGGTGTTGCACAATGGGTCAAGTGGGCTCACCGCAATCATTTCTCACTTCCATTAACTTTCCCTAGGTCACCCATACGACTTAAGCAAATTAAGCAGCTTCTAAGCTGGACACAAAAGGGAGGAGATCTCATTTATTTGGTGTGTTAAAACAAAAAAGAAGACATAGTAATATCACCAATCTCCAGGTCTCCTTCACCTTCATATTCTTCCATTATCAGTTTCAATAATTGGGCATGTCATGCTTTGGGATGGATGTAGCTTGCCTTTGGCCTGATGTTATGATTTTTCTAGAAACATCTTCCCCATCCTGGGAGGAGCTAAAGGACTTGAGTAGGGTCTTGGAGTTTTGTCTTGATGTAGTGGATGTGACTGGCAAAAGCGTCTGGCTGCTGGCTGCTTGTAGAAAGAAGTTAAAATAATAGTGAGTTGTGATTTTAAAAACAGCAAGATTTCTTTATCATTGGTGCTAGCAAAGGGGAGAGTAGAAAGCAGTTCTACTCTTCAGTTTGTGGAGGGAGTGTAGGGGTTTTTAAAGAAAGGGTTGGAATGCAGAAGAGGTAAGGGGGAATAGGAGGTACCAGGTGGCATGACTTGCTCCAATGGTTCATATTGAATTATTGTTCCATTTGGTGAGGGGAGGATGTCATCATGGATCCCACCAGGTTATGAATTAATTGCAGTCAATCTTATAGCCACTGTTTAGCTGGGAGCGGGTTCCAGCCTTGAAGTAATCTTTTGTTAGAAAGAAGTATCTGGTCCCTATCAGGATCCGACCTCTGAAGCTTCTAAGGAAATATATGACCAGATAAGCGAGCATGGTGTGTGCTTAACAAGCATCTAGGTAAATAAATGTGCATAAGGCATGGGAGTACAGAATGGAAAAGGAAAGGGAGTGGAGGTTCACAGCACATTCTGAGGCTGCATTTCAAGATGAAAGATAACACATATGCAGTTTATCTCAAAGTTATGTCTAGAGACTGGGCAGTGAGGAGGAGAAGAGGGAAAAGAAAAAAGAAGTTTTAAAATGTAGTTCGAGGCTAAGCCACTAAGCTGCTCAGTTACAGATTTAATAAAACTTTTACATCTCCAGATTCCAAACTAGAGCTCAGAGTTTAAAGGGTTTCTCCCAACTTCTGTCCACCTGAGCAGAACCAGCTTCTCCTTGGCGCCTCTCCTCTAAGGTTAACATGCCACAAAGAAGGGTAGGAAAGATTTTTCAAGGGATTATTTTATCCTAAGACCCAAGCTGACATAATTGGCTCAACTACTTTATCTTATTTAGAGAATCAGCAAACAAAGTTAATATGTGACAGTATTACTCTGGCAGTGTTCAGTAGGATGGCACAAAGACCTTTTTTAATTCATCAGCATACCTGCCAAGTCATCATCAAAAGTACTGGACCTCTAAGATTAGGAACAAGACAAGGATGCCCACACATACCATTTGTGTTTAACATAGTACTGGAAGTCCTAGCCAGAGCAATTAGACAAAAGAAAGATTAAAGACATCCAAATTGGAAAGAAAGATACTAAATTGTCCCTGTTTGCAGACAACATGATCTTCTATATAGAAAACCCTAAATACTCTACCAAAACACCTGTAAGAACTAATAAAATAAGTCAACAAAGTTTCAGGATATAAAATCAGTATACAAAAATCAGAGGCATTTCTATACACTAGTAATAAGCAATCCAAAAAAATAAATCAAGAAAACAACCTCATTTAAAATAGCCACAAAAAATAATGCTTATGGTCAAATTTAACCAAGGAGGTGAAAGCCCTGTACACTGAAAACTTTACACTAAAACCTGGTGGAATACATCAAAGGAGACACAGATAAATGGAAAGATTTTTCATGGTCATAGTTTGAAAGAATTATATTGTTAAAATGTCACTATTACCCAAAGTGATCTACAGATTCAAAGCAATCCCTATCAAAATTCCAATGACATTCTTCACAGAAATAGAAAAACAATTCTAAAATTTGTATGAAACTACAAAAAACCCCAAATAGTCAAAGCAATCTTGAGCAAAAAGAAGAAAACTATAGGTATCACACTACCCAAGTTCAAAATATACTACACATCTATAATGATCAGGACAGCATGATACTGGCATAAAAAAGATACACTGATCAATGGAACAGAGAGCTCAGAAACAAAACCACACATTTATGACTGGTTGGTTTTTGACAAAAGTGCCAAGGACACATACACTGGACCTTTGGCAAAGGACAATATCTTTAATAAACGGTCTTGGAGCAACTGAAAACCCCCATGTAGAAAAATGAAATATACACTTATGTCATGCCATATACAAAAGTCAACTCAATGTGGATTAAAGACTTAAATGTAATAAAAGAAACTGTAAAACAACTGAAAAAAAAAAACATAGAAGAAAAGCTCCATGACACTGATCTGGACAAATACTTTTTTGGATAGGAACCTCAAAGCACAAACAAACAAACAAAAAATAAACAAATAGGGTTACATCAAACTAAAATGCCTCTACACAGCCAAAGAAACAAACAACAGAGTAAGGAGA